>NC_141091.1:35294830-35827330 GCF_041138505.1 Cibotium barometz
CCAAGGATATGCGGATCAAGAGGAGTTTTATATCTCTCCTTTACTGCATGAAGATGTCATTTTGGGGGCGCCATGGCTTCATCCAACTCACCTATCCTAGTAGGGATATTACCTTTAATCATAAGGGTAAAGTTGTAAGTATTAGAACTGAGAAAAAGGGAAGCACTATACCACTTGTATCTAGTGACGCTATACAAAAATCAATAAAGTCTTCTCTTTTTGTGTACATGATTTTTGTCAGACTCTCATAATACACTTTCTCAAAAAGCTAATACTAATGCGAGTTTAAGTGAAGAAATGCACTATATGTCTTTTCTTCAAGCATATAGTGATTGTTTTTTAGATTCTATCCCTAATGAATTACCACCTTCAAGAGGTGAGGATGACCATAGAATTGAATTAGTGCCTCGTAGTGCACCTCCTAACAGGCCCCCATATCGTGTCTCTCGTGCTCAACAAGAAGAGATACTTTCTCAAGTTAATGAGCTACTAGAGAAGGGGATGGTTCGGCCAAGTTCATCTCCCTTTTGCTCCCCTATGTTATTAGTGCAAAAGAAAGATGGTTCCTATCGTATGTGTGTGGACTACCGTGCACTAAATAAGAACACAATCAAAAACCGATTCCCAATCCCTCGTATAGAGAATATTTTTCATAAGCTGCAAGGATCATCTTACTTTAGTAAGATAGATCTTAAAAGCGGCTATCATCAAATTAGATCTTAAAAGCGGCTATCATCAAATTAGATCATCAAAGCGGCTATCATCAAATTAGAATTGTACCTCATGACATCCACAAGACTGCTTTCCGTACGTAGTTTGGTTTGTATGAGTACATAGTTATGCCCTTTGGTCTTACAAATGCTCGAGCAACCTTTAATAGGTTAATGGAAAGACTATTTAGAAAACATAGGGCATACACGGGGGTGTTCTTCGACGATATCATTATTTATTCAAAGACTATTGAAGAACACAAAGAGCACTTAAGGGAAATCTTTGAAGAGTTGCGTGCTAATAAGCTTTATGTTAATGGGAAGAAGAGTGAGTTCTTCCTTAAGGAGATTAAATATCTTGGCCACATTATCTCTAAGGAGGGTATCTAAATGGATCCCGAAAAGCTTAAGGTAATAAATGATTGGCCACAACCAAAGAATCTCCATGAAGTGAGAAGCTTCATTAGCATGTGTTCCTATTATAGACGCTTTATATCAAAGTTCTCTATAATAGCAGGTCCACTCCATGATTTAACAAAGAAGAAGGTTAAATTCCAGTGGACTACAAAAGAAGACAATGCCTTTAAAGAGCTTAAGGAAAGGCTTATGACAAAACCCCTTCTAATACTTCTTGATTTTGATAAGCCTTTCAAGTCCATTGTGATGCTTGTGGTGATAGTATTGGTGCTGTTCTTTCGCAAGAAGGACATCCCATTGCTTATGAAAGTAGAAGGTTGAACCCACAAGAACAAGTACTAGGAATCTATGAGAAAGAACTGCTTGCAGTCATCCAAGCTCTAGATTCTTGGAAGCATTACTTGTTAGGCACACCCTTCATAATACACACAGATCACCAAAGCATTAAGTATTTTCTTACGCAAACCAAGCTTTCTGAGATAAGCAAATGAGATGGGCTAATTTTCCCTCACAATTCCATTTTCACATAGCCCATGTTCCTGGAAAGCAAAATGTGGTTGCGGATGCACTCTCTCAAAGGCCTAGAGTAAATGCAGTCTCCATAGCATATAATCATGACCTTGAAAGCATGATTACAAGTATGCACAAGATGAAGACTATACTTCTATTATGGCAAATTTAGAGTGGCAAATTTAGAGAGTGATAAAGCCCATGAGCCTTTCTCACTAAAGGAAGGATCCCTTTTGTATGGTTCAAGATTATGTATGACAAAGGAACTTCGTGAGAAAGTGATGTATGAATCTCATGCTCCTCCATATGTAGGGCACCATGGTATAGAAACTTATTTCTATTGGCCCTCCATGCGCAAGGACATCCATGACTATGTAGAGCAATGCATGGTATGTCAAAAGACCAAGTATGATAGAGGAAAAACCCCTGGATTGTTGCAACCATTGCCAATTCCAAAAGCTCCATGGGAGAGTATTTCAATGGACTTTATCTTTGGATTACCAAAGTCCATACATGGAAATACGGGTATATGGACTGTGGTAGACCGATTTAGTAAACACGCTCATTTTATACCTGTTAAAAAGTCTATTAGGTCACACCACATGGCTACCATATTCATATCCCAAATTTTTAAGTACCATGGAATGCCAAGTTCAATAGTCTCCGATAGAGACCCAAGAATGACAAGTCTCTTTTGGAGAGGACTATTTGAAAATGTAGGTACTAAGCTCAATTTCTCTTCAGCCTATCACCCATTGGGCAGTTAGAAATTGTCAACTCTATCATTCTTGATCTCCTCAAAAGCTATGTTGGAGAGAGAAATCAAAGCAATTTATGGGAGAAATACTTGCCCCTTATAGAATTTGCATACAATAACATGGTGCATACTTCTACAGGGAAGTCTCCATTTGAGATTGTGGAAGGTTGTCCAAAGCTTCCACCAATCTTAAGAATGCATTCAAACATATTCGCAGCCGATGAATATGTACATGACATAAAGATAGCTGTTCAAAAGATAAAAGAAGTTATTCAAGTGTCACAAGAAAAGCAAAAGTGAGCTGCGGATAAGCATGCGCCCAACCTTCCTCACATGACACCTAGCCTCCACCTCTCACTAGCCACATGGATGCTATTTTAAGCATCAAGTCTCCTCTCATAAGCTACTCGAGCTCTCAAAAGTGATTATCTTGCTCATTAAGAAGGCAATTAGAGTGGGGAAAAGCATAAGTGAAGGCTCTCAACAAGCTCTTCAAGCTCAAGCCCTCTAATGCTAGCCATAAGCTCATAAGAGTGTATAACCAAGCATAGCTAAGTACATAGATTATGGAACACTTCCAGCTCACGTTCCAAGCCCAAACCTCATCAATCCTTTCCTTTTCTCCGTAAGAATTCTTGGCTCTAGTAGCCATTGAAGCTTTGAGAAGAGGAAAATGTAGCACAAGGTCCCAAGTAAGCTCACAAGCTCAAGGGTTATGGAGTTCTTAGCCTCCATGGTCCAAGAGTTGTATTAATTTAAGCTCTCTCTTTTGTAAGAGTTCAAGAGCAAGAATTAATACAAAAAGCCTTTCGAGGGGGGTCGGCCTCAAGAATTCCGGCCCTCACTCTTGTCAATTGTCTTTAGTTTTCAATTGCTTGCTTGTTTTGCATTGGTTGCTTGCTAGCAAGTGCGTGTGAAGTAGTTAAACGAATACATATGTGAGATAAATAAGAAAATGCATTAGCTACTAAGTTGTTTCTTTCACAAGCCAACTCTACCAAGGGTGGGAACTAAAAGGAACATTACTACTAAAAGAGCTTGAGTGAATATTAATTTTATTAGCTAATAAGAAGCTTGGTAGGTATATATATATATATGTATATGTATACATATACATATATATATGTATATATATACATATATGTATATATGTATATATATGTATATATATATATATGTATATATATATATATATATATATATATATATATATATATATGTATATATGTATATATATGTACATATATACATATATGTATACATATACATATATATATATGTATATATGTATATATATATATGTATATGTATACATATATGTATATATACATATATATATATATGTATATATATACATATATGTATATATATATATATATATACATATAACCTACTGTGGCCACTTCTAGTTGTGAAGCTGAGTACAAGGCAGCTTTCACAGCTACGGTTGAGTGTGTGTGGCTCAGACGGCTTATGGCGGCTGACTTGGGTGTTGGTGGACAGGAGTCTGCCACCTCTATCTACACTGATAGGCAAAGCACATTGGCAGTTGAGAAACCCAGTTTTTCATGCTCGCACAAAGCACATTGAGGTGCATTATCACTATGTCAGGGAGAGACTCTCAGCAAGAGAGATCAGCTTGGCATATGTGCCAACACAGGACAACCTCGCCGATCTTTTCACAAAGGCGCTTTCCGTGAGAAGTTTGAAGCTTTCCGCAAAGCTTTGGGCTTGCTCCCCTTTGTGGACTGATCTACTTTGGGCATTGCACTTCCCTATACATGAGTGCCAGCTCTCGTTCATACCATCACTCCCAGGGGGGATTTGTTGCCATATATATAGGCAGTGATGTGTGTGAACACACTTAGGACCGCCGGGGCACTTTTTTCCTCTTTAGAAGATTTTTTTCCCCGGCTTGTATATACGCCCATGATTCTAGGGCTATTTTATCTTTGTACATTGACACAATCTAATACACTGTGTGTTGTGTGCATTCTTTTTTCTTCTTCTCCAAGCTTTGTGTGCTTTCCTGCAACCCTAATTCTAACAGTACTATAACAGAATTGAGTCTCATTTTAGGGATCCATCAGTCCAGCCCCATGGGTTAGCCAACCACCCAACCACTGTAGTGATGGGATCCAATTAGGAATTTGGTTCAGTTTTATCCTGGGTACTAGGGAAAAGAGTTCCCAAGCCCCCTAGCCAGATATTCATGCAAACTTAAAGCTAGTCACACCACTTATACACCCAATTGCCCTTACGACCCTCGATTCTTCCACCTCAGCCCCTGCTACCAAGAGTTGCACCAGTTCATCAGTTAACCCTGACACGGAAATCTTTGAAGATGGGAATGAGGGGGAAATTCTAGAAGTACCTATCTATGAAACCCAAGAGCCTACAAGCCCACACTCACAAACCTTTAGTCATTACGTTATGGAGGGAGATCAAATGTACCTTGTGTACTTAGCAGCCCCAGGTAGCCACAGACATGAATCAGATGACAAAGCGACCACCCATACAATGCTATGATTGTATGGGACCTCAATGAGTGGTTCATCGTCTCAACATGAAGGGAATGGCAAGTACCTCTGTAGCAAGTGCTCCCACCATGACCCCATTATGTCTAGGATATAGTATTGATCACATATATAAGGATTGTTTGCTAAGACTAGGAATGATGGGAAAGTTTCATGAAGGTAATCCCAGCACTAGCCTTAACCTGCTGAGTGTTAGAGATGGTTTCATCCAAGTTGTCCCTCTCAACACTCTAATGAGACTGCAAAACTGGCAAAGAGCTGCAGCACATGCTACTGTGTAGAGGCATCAACTTCACAAAACTGGGGCCAAGCAAGAGCCCCTGAACAAGCATGAGAGACCAAGCACTCAAGAAAGAACGCCACAAATATCGGTTTGGCAGCCCAAGAGTTGGTCACGGAGTGCCAAGCGCAAATAGAAGATGAGCCTCCTACCGCCTACCTTGAGCAGTGCCCATCAGTCTCAAACCTGAGACCCACTAAAGAAGCTCAAGTATATTTTGGAGAGCTTCCAGACCAACCACCCCCACAAAGATTAATAGAAGCAGCAGCTTCCACTGTAGCAGGTACCCTCAATAGGAAAAGAGGGTGGCCGAATATCTTAGAAACCTGGGAAATGACCATCGTAGGGAAATGAGCACAGAAATCCTTGTTCCCATTCCTTACACTCAAAAAATCTTAAGACCAATCCAAACCAACCTTCCTCGTGAAACATCCCCTGTCCCAAGAGACATTGCAAGTCTTTCTTCCTTCCTCTCTTCTCAGGTCCAAATCCCTATCGGCACTTTGATTCAAAGTAGACCAAGTGAAAGATCCTTGCTCCCTCTGCGCAATAAATTCGGGGGTGCTAGCAGCGGGAGTAGCACTTCTTGCGCGAGGCAGGGTCCCTCACTTGGGGCCTCGCTCACGGATATCCGGACAAGAGACTAATCCCTTGGTTCTTCCAAAACTGTGAACCCGAAAAAACTTCCCTCGCTCAGAAAGCACGGGCGATTCCTCCACGAGATATTTCTACTCTAACGTAGTCAAGGTCGTCTGATCAAACTGATCCGACCGAACTTGTAAGTCAAGGTCATCACCGACCAAACTGATTCAACCGAACTTGTAAGTCACTTGGTCAGATCAAGGAAGAAACTTGCACTTGGATCATAGAGACCAACGCTTTTTTCCTCATCGCTCGAGAGGCACAGCCGTTGATTCTTTTCCATAGAACAATTACTATCCGGGATTTACTTCATCTATCATACTATAACAGAATTGAGTCTCATTTTAGAGATCCATCAGTCCAGCCTATAGTCCCATGGGTTAGCCAACTACCCGACCACTGTAGTGATGGGATCCAATTAGGAATTTGGTTAAGTTTTGTCCCGAGTACCAGGGACAAGAGTTCCCATGCCCCTTAGCCGGATATTCATGCAAACTTAAAGCTTGTCACACCCAATATGAAATTGCCTTTTTCACAGATTCAGCTGACTTTAAAACAATCTTTTCATGAAACCATAGTATCACTGATCATAATGCTCCAAAATATCTGGTTGAATTCTCATTTCCAATCATTCCCTATGGCATCATTAGTAACTAGAAAGCTCACCATCTGTACACTCAGGGGCCTTTTCGATAGTTCCTAGCTCATACTACTCGTCGACAATAAATTCACTTTATAAAAATCAAAATGGAATCTCCATTGAAGATCAGCAAGATCAACCAACAGATCCATATAAAAGAGCCATGGACTCATCCGTTGTTGAGGACCAGCAAGGTCAATCAACCAGATCCATGCCCATATTCAGAAAACAACTCTTACTCCTTGTTCTAATATCTTCCCTGGCGCACGTGTGGGTATCTTTGGCGATCCAGAGCCCGAGCATCGTATGGTCAGCACCCTCTAGGATCCTTCGCAGGTCACCTAGTGCTTCACTCATAGACCGCTTCCTTGGTCCCTCATCCACCATACTGAAAGCTCACCATTTAAATCGAACCGAGACTGGTCAAGACCTCGGCTGACCTTGCTACGTGAGACTTCCTCCGTTGACTCTCCGTCAGCTATTACAACTTTCTCAGTTAGGTCTCCACCACGACCTCATTCACAAGATGTTCAAAATGCTTCCCCAACATTCTTGACATAAAAAAGTCATTTAAAAACGCGTCATAAATACAATTTCTATAACGAACTCTCGTCTTTCCACATTGTTCCTTCCACATTGTTTCACATCAATCCACATTATTTAATCCACATCCATTTCATATGTATTCCCATTCTCATCCAATCACATCATTTTCCATCTCATCACTTCTTTCCTCACTTATCCTCATCCACTCGCATCTACCCATATTCACATCTCATCACATCTCATCTCATCTCATCTCATCACATCACATTCATTCACATCACATCACATCTCATCTCGCTTACCCATATTCACATCCCATCACATCTCATCTCGCTTACCCATATTCACATCCCATCACATCACATTCATTCACATCTCATCCATTCATATCTACCCTGATCCACATCACATCACATCACATCCATTTCACCTCACTTCTCATTCATTCACATCTATCCCGATTCACACCTCATCCATTCACATCACATCTCATTCATTCACATCTATCCCGTTTCACATCACATATCATCTATTCACATCTATCTCAATTTACATCACTTCCATTTCACATCACATCTCATTCATTCACATCCCGATTCACATCAAATCACATCTCATCCATTCACATCCCATATCATTCATTCACATCCCAATTCACATGACATCACATCTCATTCATTCACATCACATTCATTCATTCACATCTATCCATTTCACATCACATCACATTCATTCATTCACATCTATCCAATTCACATCACATCACATCTCATTCATTCACATCACATCACCTCCATCCATCACATCAAATTCATTCACATCCATCATATCACATTCATTCATATCCATCACATTCATTCATTCATATCCATCATCACATTCGCTCTCATCACCATCCCATCATATACATTCTATCCACATTACATCACATCACATCTATCCACATCATATCTCATTCATCCCATCCACATTACATCATGTCTCATTCATACACACCTCATCTCATTCATCCACATCCATCCAATCGTTCATATGTACGACTACCCACATCTATCCATACATTCATATCTATCACGTCACATCCACATATATTCATGTCACATCATATCACGTTCTTTCACATACACATCCACATCCATTCTTTCACATACACATCCACATCCATTCTTTCACATACATCCACATCCATTCTTCACATACACATTCACATCCATTCTTCACATACATCCACATCCATTCTTTCACATACACATTCACATCCGTTCTTCACATACACATCCACATCCCTTCTTTCGCATACATATCCACATCCATTCTTTTACATACACATCCACATCTACATCCATATCCATGTACTTCTCATCTCACCCTTTCACATATCCTCTCATCTCATTCTCATCTCATCATTCCCATCCACATCCATTTTCATTACATCACATATTATCACATCCTATTTACATCCTATTTACATCTTATTCACATCCTATTTACATCTTATCACATCCATTCACATCCTATCGCATCCCATTTACATCTTATCACATCCATTCACATCCTATCGCATCCCATTTACATCTTATCACATCCATTCACATCCTATCACATCCTATTTACATCTTATCACATCCATTCACATCCTATTGCATCCCATTTACATCTTATCACATCCATTCACATCTTATTGCATCCTATTTACATCTTATCAGATCGCATTTACATCTTATCACATCCCAATTACATCTTATCACATCTGTTCCACATTCTCTTCCCATTTAGTAGTTTTCACTACCTTGATAGCGATAATGGGACTTTTTCTAAATTTTTACCAATTGCTTGGCCTAGATAAAGGTTCTTTTTCTCGACGATGATTTTCATATTCCTTCTCAATTCTTAAATTGAATTATATTCAATATTCCTCTTTTGAATAAAAGAATTCATGGGATTTACAAAAATCAATTCTACCATATTTTCACTTTTGATGAATAATCATAAATTGAATTATACTAAAAATTCCTCTTTTTCTCATTTAATTTCTTGGACCTCAAATATCATGGGAATTCCTCTTTTTGCATTTGATTATTTGCATTCCAATATCATGGGAATTCCTCTTTTATCATCAAATATTTCTCATAAAATAAATTCATATACAGTTAAATATCCATTAATTCAATACGCTAGGAATTTCTATTTTTCCATCTAAATGATTGAATTCCAAATGTTATAGGAATTCCTCTTTTACCATTTAAATATTTCTCATAGATAAAATAAATTTATCTAAATGTTATAGGAATTCCAAATGTTATAGGAATTCCTCTTTTACCATTTAAATATTTCTCATAGATAAAATAAATTTATCTAAAATTCATCTTTGAATTTAAATAAAATATCCAATATTTCCAATATACTAGGAATTTCTCTTTTCCTATCTAAATGATTGAATTCCAAATGTCATAAGAATTTCTCTTTTACCATTTTATTATTTCTCTTTTCCTATCTAAATGATTGAATTCCATAAGCCAATATGTATATTTCTCAAATATTCTCCATACAAAATATATCTTCCCTAATAAGTTGGGCATATCTCATGCCTAATAAGTTGGGCATTCCTCTTGCCTAATAAATCGGGCATACTTTGGAGATTCTACATGGAGCAAGTGGAGTACATGACGACCTTGAAGAATCAGTGAAGAAAATATCAACAAGGAGGAATCAATGGAATCGTTCTTCACATCATTAGAGATAATTCATAATTACCCAACCAAGTAATATCATTGTGTTGCATATTTTTGCTTTGTAAGAAATTTTCCATTTTGCTTATTAGAGTAAATGGATTCTTAAGGTGGGAAGGATGAAAATGGTGAGAAGGGGGAAAACCCAGTGTCCTCTGTCCACATAGAAGAGGATATTAGAAAACCAAATGAAATAGATATGCAAGATTTAGATCTTAATGAGTATGAGGATACACAAATGAAAGAAATGAAAGAAAAAATCTCTAATATAGAAAATAAACTTGAGAAAATGATGGGTCTTATTAGCTCCTTGATGGGAGGGGAAGGATTGGAAGTAAAAGATATATCTAAAAGTAACATTGATGAGGGAAGGAAAAAAAACTCTAGAAAAAGGGTTGAGTGAAACCATAATTAAAGAGGTCCCAAAACTAGAGACCAGGGTATAATATTCAAAGATTTAAAGGCACCCACTTTTAGTGGAGAACAAAAGGAGAGAAATAAAGATGCGGTCCATATTTTTCTACAAAAATGGCAAGATTTGCATCTTTTAAGAAATGTACCTGATCATAATTGCCCCATTGAACTTGCCTAACCTTACAAGAAGCAAAGCTTATAAGTGGTGGGGATGAGTTTAGCAAAAGCTAGGAAAGTACCCAATTCTTGGGATTCATTCAAGGAATTATTCTTAAATGAATATCTTCCTAAAAATGAAGAAGTCTATCGAAATTGGGAGGAGTGGGATAATTGTTCTAAAATGAAGAAGTCTATCGGGATTGGGAGGAGTGGGATAATTGTTCTATGGAATAGAATTTAAATCTCACTCAATATATAGCTTGCTATAGAAAAATTATCTTACAACTTAAGGGCATAGACAATTTTTAAAATTTAAGAGGCCTCATTAGAGGTCTAAAAAGGAAGTACAAGAAGGAAGTTCGCTCTAAGGAGCCAAAAAACTTAGACGATGATATAAGATTTACAAAACTTTTGACGATACCATGGGTAATGGTAATCGTAAAGAAAAAGATAAAAAATTTTCATATAAGCCTCATGGAGAAAAGTTTGGCTCTAAAACAAGGGGTTTTTTTCTTTAAAAGAGATGAACCTTCAAAAAACCAAAAATCCAATCCTAGTAAGTTTCTAAAAAAGTAAGAGTTTGAGAGAGTGGTTAAAGAAAAACTTGGTTTCTCTTATCTTGAGCTAGGACATGATAAAAAAGCATTGTCCTAAAACCCAAGGACAAGAACTTACTGGGAATGGTAATGATAAACCTAAAGAAAAAATCAGCGCACACTATTAAAGTGTTAACACTTAAGGATTCTCCTAAATATAAATTGGTTTAGGTTTGTCATTCTAATGAAAAGAATTGTTGTATGATGGAAAAATCTATGTGGGTACCATCATTTAGACCACATGATTTGGTTCGAGTGGATGGAATTATTAAAGATAAAAAAATTAGAATCCTCATAGATGATATGGCCACACATAACTTTTAAAATTACAACTTGGTTAAGAAACTTAAGTTGCCTCAAGTCCCAAGTTCTCATAAGTATATAGTATCATTAGCCAATGGCTATGATAAAGATGAGTGGAATATTGTGGTAAACCAAGTTGGGATAAAAATTCAAGAGTATGAAGCACTTTTGGATTTTCAAGTGGTGCGTGTGTGTCGACCCGCCACCGCAGATGTAGTTCTTGGGAGAGAATGGCTATTTTCATTGGGGGGGAAAACACTTTCGAGAAGCTATTTACATATTACACTAACATTTGAGCATAAAGAAAAAATTATTACATTGCAAGGAGAGCAAAATGTACCATCTTCTCCTTTGATATGTAATATTGAGCTCAAAAAGCTTTATCAAGATAAAGAAATAGAACAACTATTTTTCTGTTATGCAATGCCTCAATTTAAAAACCATTGTGAAAAGCTTGATTCAAGTATTTGTGAAGTAGTTAATTCTTCTTTGAAGTAGTTAATTCTTCTTTGAACAACATATTAGAAAAATTTAAAGATTTTTTTCTAAAAACATTACCAAAAGTTTTACATCTGGATAGAGGGATAAATCATCCCATAGAAGTTTTATAAAGGATTCAAAGTAAGCCACCTTATAGAGTAAGTTTAACTGAAAGATGAAGTTGAAAAACAATTGGCTGAATTATGAAATTGCCTTTTTCACAAATTCAGCTGACTTTAAAACAATCTTTTAATGAAACCATAGAATTGCTGATCATAATCCTCCAAAATATCCGGTTGAATTCTCATTTCCAATCATTCCTTCATCGCTGTACCTATGGCATCATTGGTAACTAGAATGCTCACCACCTGTCCACTCAGGGGCCGTTTTGATAGTTCCTAGCTCATAGTACTCAGTAATATATTCACTTTATAAAAATCAAAATGGAATCTCCATTGAAGATCAGCAAGATCAACCAATAGATCCATATAAAAGAGCCATGGACTCATCCATTGAGGACCAGAGGCAAGGTCAATCAGCCAGATCCATGCCCGGTTTCAGAAAACAACTCTTATTTCTTGTTCCAATATCTTCCCCGATGCACGTGTGGGTATCTTCGGTGACCCAAAACCCGAGCACCGTATGGTCACATCACATCTCATCTCTTTACATCACATCACATTACATCTCATGTCACATCACATCACATTCTTTCACATACACATCCACATCCATTCTTCACGTACACATCCACATCCATTCTTCACATACACAATCACATCCATTCTTTCACATACATCCACATCCATTCTTTCACATACACATTCACATCCATTCTTTCACATACACATCGACATCCCTTCTTTTGTATACATATCCACATCCATTATTTTACATACACATCCACATCCACATCCGTGTACTTCCCATCTCACCCTTTCACATATCCTCTCATCTCATTCTCATCTCATCATTCACATCCACATCCATTTTCATTACATCACATCTTATCACATCCTATTTACCTCTTATCACATCCATTCACATCCTATCGCATCCCATTTACATCTTATCACATCCATTCACATCCTCATTTACATCTTATCACATCCATTCACATCCTATCGCATCCCATTTACATCTTATCACATCCATTCACATCCTATCGCATCCCATTTACATCCTATCGCATCCCATTTACATCTTATCACATACATTCACATCCTATTGCATCCCATTTATATCTTATCACATCGCATTTATATCTTATCATATCCCAATTACATCTTATTACAACCCATTTACATCTTATCACATCCGTTCCACGTTCTCTTCCCATCTAGTAGTTTTACTACCTTGACACCGAATGGGACTTTTTCTAAATTTCTGCCAATTGCTTGGCCTAGATAAAGGTTCTTTTTCTCAACGACGATTTCCATATTCCTTCTCAATTCTTCAATTGAATTATATTCAATATTCCTCTTTTGAATAAAAGAATTCATGGGATTTACAAAAATCAATTCTACCCATATTTCCACTTTTGATGAATAATCATAAATTGAATTATACAAAAAATTTCTCTTTTTCTTATTTCATTTCCTAGACCTCAAATATCATGGGAATTTTTCTTTTTGCATTTGATTATTTGCATTCCAATATCATGGGAATTCCTCTTTTATCATCAAATATTTCTCATAAAATAAATTCATATAAAGTTAAATACCCATTAATTCAATATGCTAGGAATTTCTCTTTTTCCATCTAAATGATTGAATTCCAAATGTTATAGGAATTCCTCTTTTACCATTTAAATACTTCTCATAGATAAAATAAATTTATCTAAAATTTATCTTTAAATTTAAATAAAATATCCAATAATTTCAATATTCTAGGAATTTCTCTTTTCCCATCTAAATGATTGAATTCCAAATGTCATAGGAATTCCTCTTTTACCATTTAATTATTTCTCATAGATAAAATAAATTTATCTAAAATTTATCTTTGAATTTAAATAAAATATCCAATAATTCCAATATGCCAGGAATTTATCTTTTCCCATCTAAATGATTGAATTCCAATTTTTATAAGAATTCCTCTTTTACCATTAAATATAATTACCATAATTTTCTCATTTCTTATTTATTTAATTACACATAAACTTAAAAATTTGTTTTCCATTGAATGTGACAAAAACCATTCTTTTAACCTAGGATATTCAATTCTAGAATATGATAGGAAGTCCTCTTTTCACGTTATGCATAAGAATGAATTATGCGTCAATTTCTTAAAAATTTTGCCATAGCTCCGCTGCTATTACTGGCCATTTTTAAATTTTATGAAAAGAATAAAACATAGTAAAATAATTATGATATTATAACTATCTTTTAGCATTAAATCCAATTTATGGATTTATCCCATAATATTACCATATTTTTCAAGCATATAAGTATAAAAACCATTTTCTTAAACCTCTAGCTTCACAAGCCTAGAGTTTGATTTGTGAATAGAGAATTTCTCCATAAGAAGCAATAATTGAATATAGAATAGGTCATAGGAATGACCATTCTTTTGGGGAAGAGAGAGAGAGATATGCTTTAAAAAAAACATTTTAATTTAAGCATAAAAATAAAAACTTTATGTGTTTAAGCACTAAAATCCATTAGAGAGCTTCAATTGCATTAAAGACCCATTCAATTGAATACTTCTCAAGCTTGAGAGGGGTTGAGAAGTGAGAAACATTTAGAGATTAAGAAAAAGATCATAAATCACACTTTACCTCTTATTTTGCTTGATTCTTTAGTCTAAGGAGAGGCCCCCGACCAATCAATTGGTTTAGTATGTTGATGAAGACTCCAAAGAAGGTTGAAGAGAGAGAGAAACTCCATTCTCTCCAAATTGTAGAGGATTTTTAGAGGATAATAGAAAATATCATTATTTCAGTATAATACTAGCATGGTATAGTTCACACATTTTTATACAAAGGCATAAGGGTCTATTTATAGGTGAGGGAGGCCTCTAACCAAGTCTAACTAGTTTCTAGAATTTTCCAGGCCTAGCCAATGAACGGACAAGGGACCGAAGTTGGAAGGTCATGCATCACTTAGGCCTATATAACCATGAGTTTAGGGTCCATTTGGGATATAATTGGGTGGAGAATCAAATTTCTAATCTTACAAGTCCTCACGCTTATAATTCAAGGAGCATTACATTACTATCAGAGCCAAGTTCTTTCTCTTTCATATTTCCATTGAGCTACTCATTCCTAGCTCTAATCTCTACTCCTTAATCTCTTTTCTATTCATTTGCATAAGCTAATATGTATATTTCTCAAATATTATCCATACAAAATACATCTTGCCTAATAAGTTGGGCATATCTCTTGCCTAATAAGTTGGGCATTTCTCTTGCCTAATAAAGCGGGCATACTTTGGAGATTCTACATGGAGCAAGTGGAGTACATGACGACCTTGAAGAATCAGTGAAGAAAATATCAACAAGGAGGAATCAACGGAATCGTTCTTCACATCATTAGAGATAATTCATAATTACCCAACCAAGTAATATCATTGTGTTGCATATTTTTACTTTGTAAGAAATTTTCCATTTTGCTTATTAGAGTAAATGGCTTCTTAAGGTGGGAAGAAGGATGAAAATGGTGAGAAGGGGGAAAACCCAGTGTCCTCTATCTACATAGAAGAGGATATTAGAAAACCAAATGAAATAGATATGCAAGATTTAGATCTTAATGAGTATGAGGATACAGAAATGAAAGAAATGAAAGAAAAAATCTCTAATATAGAAAATAAACTTGAGAAAATGATGGGTCTTATTGGCTCCTTGATGGGAGGGGAAGGATTGGAAGTAAAAGATATATCCAATCCTAGTAAGTTTCTAAAAAAGTAAGAGTTTGAGAGAGTGGTTAAAGAAAAACTTGGTTTCTCTTATCTTGAGCTAGGACATGATAAAAAAGCATTGTCCTAAATCCCAAGGACAAGAACTTCTAGGAATGGTAATGATAAACCTAAAGAAAAAATCAGCGCACACTATTAAAGTGTTAACACTTAAGGATTCTCCTAAATATAAATTGGTCTAGGTTTGTCATTCTAATGAAAAGAATTGGTGTATGATGGAAAAATCTATGTGGATAGCATCATTTAGACCACATGATTTGGTTCGAGTGCATGGAAATATTAAAGATAAAAAAGTTAGAATCCTCATAGATGATATGGCCACACATAACTTTTAAAATTACAACTTGGTTAAGAAACTTAAGTTGCTTCAAGTCCCAAGTTCTCATAAGTATATAGTATCATTAGCCAATGGCTATGATAAAGATGAGTGGAATATTGTGGTAAACCAAGTTGGGATAAAAATTCAAGAGCATGAAGCACTTTTGGATTTTTAAGTGGTGCATGTGTGTCGACCCGCCGCCGCAGATGTAATTCTTGGGAGAGAATGGCTATTTTCATTGGGGGGGAAAACACTTTCGAGAAGCTATTTGCATAATACACTAACATTTGAGCATAAAGAAAAAATTATTACATTGCAAAGGAGAGCACAATGTACCATCTTCTCCTTTGATATGTAATATTGAGCTCCAAAAGCTTTATCAAGATAATGAAATAGAACAGTTTTTTTTCTGTTATGCAATGCCTCAATTTAAAAACCATTGTGACAAGCTTGATTCAAGTATTTGTGAAGTAGTTAATTCTTCTTTGAACAACATATTAGAAAAATTTAAAGATGTTTTTCTCAAAACATTGCCAAAAGGTTTATCTCTGGATAGAGGGATAAATCATCCCATTGAAGTTTTAAAGGATTCAAAGTAAGCCACCTCATAGAGTAAGTTTGACAGATGAAGTTGAAAAACAATTGGCTGAATTATGAAATTGCCTTTTTCACAGATTCAGATGACTTTAAAACAATCTTTTAATGAAACCATAGAATCACTCATCATAATCCTCCAAAATATCCGGTTGAATTCTCATTGCCAATCATTCCTTCATCGGTGTACCTATGGCATCATTGGTAACTAGAACGCTCACCACCTATCCACTCAGGGGCCTTTTTGATAGTTCCTAGCTTATAGTACTCGGTAATATATTCACTTTATAAAAATCAAAATGGAATCTCTGTTGAAGATCAGCAAGATCAACCAACAGATCCATATAAAAGAGCCATGGACTCATCCATTGAGGACTAGCAAGGTTTATTAACCAGATTCATGCCCGATTTCAGAAAACAACTCTTATTCCTTGTTCCAATATCTTCCTCGACGCACGTGTGGGTATCTTCGGTGACCCAAAGCCCGAGCACCGTATGGTCAACACCCTCTAGGATCCTTCGCAGGTCACCTAGCGCTTCACTCATAGGCGGCTTCCTTGGTCCCTCATCCACCGTACTGGAAGCTCACCATTTAAATCAAGGTCAAGACCTCGGCCGACCTTGCTACGCGAGACATTCTCCGTTGACTCTCTGTCAGCTGATGCAACTTTATGAGTTAAGTCTCCACGACCTCATTCACAAGATGTTCAAAATGCTTCCCCAACATTCTTGACATAAAATAGTCATTTAAAAACAAGTCATTAATACAGTTTCTATAACGAACTCTCGTTTCCACATCAATCCACATTATTTAATCCACATCCATTTCATATGTATTCCCATTCTCATCCAATCACATCATTTTCCATCTCATCACTTCTTTCCTCATATCACTGATCCTCATCAGATCTCATCCACTCGCATCTACCCATATTCACATCTCATCACTTCTTTCCTCACTGATCCTCGTCAAATCTCATCCACTCGCATCTACCCATATTCACATCTCGTCACATCACATTCATTCACATCTCATCCATTCATATCTACCCTGATCCACATCTCATCCACTCGCATCTACCCATATTCACATCTCATCACATCACATTCATTCACATCTCATCCATTCATATCTACCCTGATCCACATCTCATCCACTCGCATCTACCCATATTCACATCTCATCACATCACATTCATTCACATCTCATCCATTCATATCTACCCTGATCCACATCTCATCCACTCGCATCTATCCATATTCACATCTCATCACATCACATTCATTCACATCTCATCCATTCATATCTACCCTGATCCACATCACATCCATTTCACCTAACTTCTCATTCCTTCATATCTATCCCGATTCACATCCCATCACATCTCATCCATTCACATCACATCTCATTCATTCACATCTATCCCGTTGCACATCACATATCATCTATTCACATCTATGCCAATTTACATCACATATCATCTATTCACATCTATGCCAATTTACATCACATCACATCTCATTCATTCACATCTCGATTCACATCACATCACATCTCATTCATTCACATCTCGATTCACATCACATCACATCTCATCCATTCACATCTCATTCATTCACATTCCGATTCACATGACATCACATCTCATTCATTCACATCCAGATTCACATGACATCACATCTCATTCATTCACATCCAGATTCACATGACATCACATCTCATTCATTCACATCCCGATTCACATTACATCACATCTCATTCACTCACATCTATCCATTTCACATGACATCACATCTCATTCATTCACATGACATCACATCTCATTCATTCACATCTCGATTCACATTACATCACATCTCATTCACTCACATCTATCCATTTCACATCACATCACATCTCATTCATTCACATCTCGATTCACATTACATCACATCTCATTCACTCACATCTATCCATTTCACATCACATCACCTCCATCTCATTCACTCACATCTATCCATTTCACATCACATCACCTCCATCTATTCACATCCATCACATCACATTCATTCATATCCATCACATTCATTCTCATCATCCATCCCATCACATACATTCTATCCACATTACATCACATCACATCTATCCACATCATATCTCATTCATCCCATCCACATCTACATCATTACATCACATCTCATTCACATTACATCACATCACATCTATTAAAGTGTTAACACTTAAGGATTCTCCTAAATATAAATTGGTCTCGGTTTGTCGTTCTAATGAAAATAATTGTTGTATGATGGAAAAATCTATGTGGGTACCATCATTTAGACCACATGATTTGGTTCTAGTGCATGGAAATATTAAAGATAAAAAAGTTAGAATCCTCATAGATGATATGGCCACACATAACTTTTAAAATTACAACTTGGTTAAGAAACTTAATAAGTTGCCTCAAGTCCCAAGTTCTCATAAGTATATAGTATCATTAGCCAATGGCTATGATAAAGATGAGTGGAATATTGTCGTAAACTAAGTTGGGATAAAAATTCAAGAGTATGAAGCACTTTTGGATTTTCAAGTGGTGCGTGTGTGTCGACCCGCCGCCGTAGATGTAAATCTTGGGTGAGAATGGCTATTTTCATTGGGAGGGAAAACACTTTCGAGAAGTTTTTTGCATAATACACTAACATTTGAGCATAAAGAAAAAATTATTACATTGCAAAAGGAGAGCACAATGTACCATCTTCTCCTTTGATATGTAATATTGAGCTCCAAAAGCTTTATCAAGATAATGAAATAGAACAATTATTTTTCTGTTATGTAATGCCTCAATTTAAAAACCATTGTGAAAAGCTTGATTCAAGTATTTGTGAAGTAGTTAATTCTTTTTTGAACAACATATTAGAAAAATTTAAAGATGTTTTTCTAAAAACATTGCGAAAAGGTTTACTCTGGATAGAGAGATAAATCATCCCATAGAAGTTTTAAAGGATTCAAAGTAAGCCACCTTATAGAGTAAGTTTGACTGAAAGATGAAGTTGAAAAACAATTGGCTGAATTATGAAATTGCCTTTTTCACAGATTCAGCTGACTTTAAAACAATCTTTTAATGAAACCATAGAATCACTGATCATAATCCTCCAAAATATCCAGTTGAATTCTCATTTCTAATCATTCCTTCATCGGTGTATCTATGGCATCATTGGTAACTAGAATACTCACCACCTATCCACTCAGGGGCCTTTTTGATAGTTCCTAGCTCATAGTACTCGGCAATATATTCACTTTATAAAAATCAAAATGGAATCTCCGTTGAAGAGATCAACAAGATCAACCAATAGATCCATATAAAAGAGCCATGGCCTCATCCGTTGAGGACCAGCAAGGTCAATCAACCAGATCCATGCCCGATTTCAAAAAACAACTCTTATTCCTTGTTCCAATATTTTCCCCGACTTACGCATGGGTATCTTCGGTGACCCAAAGCCCGAGCACCATATGGTCAGCACCCTCTAAGATCCTTCATCACAGGTCACCTAGCGCTTCACTCATAGGCTGCTTCCTTGGTCCCTTATCCACCATACTAGAAGCTCACCATTTAAATGGTCAAGACCTCGGTTGACCTTGCTACGCGAGACGTCCTCCGTTGACTCTTCGTCAGCTGATGCAACTTTATCAGTTAGGTCTCCACCATGACCTCATTCACAAGTTGTTCAAAATGCTTTCCCAGCATTCTTGACATAAAACAGTCATTTAAAAACAGGTCATAAATACAGTTTCTATAACGAAATCTCGTCTTTCCACATTAATCCACATTATTTAATCACGTCTTTTCACATTAATCCACATTATTTAATCACGTCTTTCCACATTATTTAATCCACATCCATTTCATATGTATTCCCATTCTCATCCAATCATATCATTTTCAATCTCATCACTGATCCTCATCAGATCTCATCCACTCGTATCTACCCATATTCACATCTCATCACATCATATTCATTCACATCTCATCCATTCATATCTACCCTGATCCACATCACATCCATTTCACCTCACTTCTCATTCATTCACATCTATCCCGATTCACATCTCATCCATTCACATCACATCTCATCCATTCACATCACATCTCATTCATTCACATCTATCCCTTTTCACATCACATCACATCACATTCATTCACATCACATATCATCTATTCACATCTATGCGAATTTACATCACATCACATTCATTCACATCACATATCATCTATTCACATCTATGCCAATTTACATCACATCTCATGACATCCATTTCACATCTATGCCAATCTACATCACATCTCATTACATCCATTTCACATCACATCTCATTCATTCACATCCCGATTCACATCACATCACATCTCATCCATTCACATCCTGATTCACATGACATCACATCTCATTCATTCACATTTCGATTCACATCACATCTCATTCACTCACATCTATCCATTTCACATCACATCACCTCCATCATTCACATCCATCACATCACATTCATTCATATCCATCACATTCATTCTCATCACCATCCCATCACATACATTCTATCCACATTACATCACATCACATCTATCCACATCATTTCTCATTCATCCCATCCACATCTACATCATGTCTCATTCATACACATCATGTCTCATGTCTCATTCATACACATCTCATCTCATTCATCCACATCCATCCAATCTTTCACATGTACGACTACCCACATCTATCCATACATTCATATCTATCACTTCACATCCACATATATTCATGTCACATCACATCTCTTTACATCACATCACATTCTTTCACATACACATTCACATCCATTCTTTCACATACACATCCACATCCATTCTTTCACATACATCCACATCCATTCTTTCACATACACATCCACATCCATTCTTCACATACACATCCACATCCATTCTTTCACATACATCCACACCCATTCTTTCACATACACATTCACATCCATTCTTTCACATACACATCCACATCCCTTCTTTCGCATACATATCCACATCCATTCTTTTACATACACATCCACATCCACATCCATGTACTTTCCATCTCACCCTTTCATATATCCTCTCATCTCATCATTCACATCCACATCCATTTCCATTACATCACATCTTATCACATCTTATTTACATCCATTCACATCCTATCGCATCCCGTTTACATCTTATCACATCCATTCACATCCTATCGTATCCCATTTACATCTTATCACATCCATTCACATCCTATTGCATCCCATTTACATCTTATCACATCCATTCACATCCTATTGCATCCCATTAACATCTTATCACATCGTATTCACATCTTGTCACGTATCCCAATTACATCTTATCACATCCCATTTACGTCTTATCACATCCGTTCCACATTCTCTTCCCATCTAGTAGTTTTTACTACCTTGATACCGATAATGGGACTTTTTCTAAATTTCTGCCAATTGCTTGGCCTAGATAAAGGTTCTTTTTCTCGACGCGACTATTTTCATATTCCTTCTCAATTCTTCACTTTTGATGAATAATCATAAATTGAATTATACTAAAAATTTCTCTTTTTCTCATTTAATTTCTTGGACCTCAAATATCATGGGAATTACTCTTTTTGCATTTGATTATTTGCATTCCAATATCATGGAAATTCCTCTTTTATCATCAAATATTTCTCATAAAATAAATTCATATAAAATTAAATATCCATTAATTTAATATGCTAGGAATTTCTCTTTTCCCATCTAAATGATTGAATTCCATATGCCATAGGAATT
This sequence comes from Cibotium barometz, assembly GCF_041138505.1. Lineage (NCBI taxonomy): Eukaryota > Viridiplantae > Streptophyta > Polypodiopsida > Cyatheales > Cibotiaceae > Cibotium > Cibotium barometz. The sequence continues at coordinate 35,317,178 of NC_141091.1, forward strand.
CCTCTTTTACCATTTAAATACTTCTCATAGATAAAATAAATTTATCTAAAATTCATCTTTGAATTAAATAAAATATCCAATAATTCCAATATGCTAGGAATTTCTCTTTTTCCATCTAAATGATTGAATTCCAAATGTCATAGGAATTCCTCTTTTACCATTTAAGTATTTCTCATAGATAAAATAAATTTATCTAAAATTCATCTTTAAATTTAAAAAAATATCCAATAATTTCAATATGCTAGGAATTTCTCTTTTTCCATCTAGATGATTAAATTCCAATTTTCATAGGAATTCCTCTTTTATCAATAAATATAATTACCATAATTTTCTCATTTCTTAATTATTTAATTGCACATAAACTTAAAAATTAGTTTTCCATTGAATGTGATAAAAACCATTCTTTTAACCTAGGATATTCAATCCTAGAATATGATAGGAAGTCCTCTTTTCACGTTTTGCATAAGAATGAATTATGCATCAATTTCTTATAACTATCTTTTAGCATTAAATACAATTTATGGATTTATCCCATAATATTACCATATTTTTCAAGCATATAAGTATAAAAACCATTGTCTTAAACCTCTGGCTTCACAAGCCTAGAGTTTGATTTGTGAATAGAGAATTTCTCCATGAGAAGCAATAATTGAATATAGAATAGGTCATAGGAATGACCATTCTTTTGGGGGGGAGAGAGAGAGAGATATATATGCTTTAAAAAAAACATTTTAATCCATTAGAGAGCTTCAATTGCATTAAAGAGCCATTCAATTGAATACTTCTCAAGCGTGAAAGGGGTTGAGAAGTGAGAAACATTTAGAGATTAAGAAAAAGACCATAATCAAACTTTACCTCTTATTTTGCTTGATTCTTTAGTCTAAGGAGAGGCCCAATCAATTGGTTTATTATGTTGATGAAGACTCCAAAGAAGGTTGGAGAGAGAGAGAAACTCCATTCTCTCCAAATTGTAGAGGATTTTTAGAGGATAATAGAAAATATCATTATTTCAATATAATACTGGCATGGTATAGTTCACACATTTTTTTACAAAGGACTAAGGGTCTATTTATAGGTGAGGGAGGCCTCTAACCAAGTCCAACTAGTTTCTAGAATTTTCTAGGCCTAGCCAATGAACGGTCAAGGGGCTGAAGTTGGAAGGTCATGCATCACTTAGGCCTATATAACCATGAGTTTAGGGTCCATTTGGGATATAATTGGATGGAGAATCAAATTTCTAATTTTACAAGTCCTCACGCTTAGAATTCAAGGAGCATTACATTAGTATCAGAGCCAAGTTCTTTCTCTTTCATGTTTCCATCAAGCTACTCATTCCTAGCTCTAATCTCTACTCCTTAATCTCTTTTCTATTCATTTCCATAAGCTAATATGTATATTTCTCAAATATTCTCCATACAAAAAACATCGTTCCTAATAAGTTGGGCATATCTCTTGCCTAATAATTTGGGGATTCCTCTTGCCCAAAAAATCGGGCATACTTTGGAGATTCTACATGGAGCAAGTGGAGTACATAACAACCTTGAAGAATCATTGAAGAAAATATCAACAAGGAGGAATCAATGGAATCGTTCTTCACATCATTAGAGATAATTCATAATTACCCAACCAAGTAATATCATTGTGTTGCATATTTTTGCTTTGTAATAAATTTTCCATTTTGCTTATTAGAGTAAATGGCTTATTAAGGTGGGAAGGATGAAATTGGTGAGAAGGGGGAAAACCCAGTGTCCTCTGTCCACATAGAAGAGGATGTTAGAAAACCAAATGAAATAGATATGCAAGATTTAGATCTTAATGAGTATGAGGATACAGAAATGAAAGAAATGAAAGAAAAAATCTCTAATATAGAAAATAAACTTGAGAAAATGATGGGTCTTATTAGCTCCTTGATGGGAGGGGAAGGATTGGAAGTAAAAGATATATCTAGTAACATTGATGAGGGAAGGAAAAAAAAAACTCTAGAAAAAGTGTTGAGTGAAACCATAATTAAAGAGGTCCCAAAACTAGAGACTAGGGTATAATATTCAAAGATTTAAAGGCACCCACTTTTAGTGGAGAACAGAAGGAGAGAATACCCACTTTTATCGGAGAACAGAAGGAGAGAAATAAAGGCACCCACTTTTAGTGGAGAACAGAAAGAGAGAAATAAAGGCACCCACTTTTAGTGGAGAACAGAAGGAGAGAAATAAAGGCACCCACTTTTAGTGGAGAACAGAAGGAGAGAAATAAAGGCACCCACTTTTAGTGGAGAACAGAAGGAGAGAAATAAAGATTTAAAGGAATAAAGATTTAAAGGCCCCACTTTTAGTGGAGAGAAATAAAGATTTAAAGGCACCCACTTTTAGTGGAGAACAGAAGGAGAGAAATAAAGATTTAAAGGCACCCACTTTTAGTGGAGAACAGAAGAAGAGAAATAAAGATGCGGTCCTTATTTTTCTACAAAAATGGCAAGATTTGCATCTTTTAAGAAATGTGCCTGATCATAATTGCCCCATTGAACTAGCCTAACCTTACAAGAGGCAAAGCTTATAAGTGGTGGAGATGAGTTTAGCAAAAGCTAGGAAAGTACCCAATTCTTGAGATTCATTCAAGGAATTATTCTTAAATGAATATCTTCGTGAAAATGAAGTCTATCGGAATTGGGAGGAGTGGGATAATTGTTCTAAAATGAAGAAGTCTATCAGAATTGGGAGGAGCGGGATGATTGTTCTATGGAATAGAATTTAAATCTCACTCAATATATAGCTTGCTATAGATAAATTGTCTTAAAACTTAAGGGCATATATAATTTTTTAAAATTAAGAGGCTTCATTAGAGGTCTAAAAAGAAAGTACAAGAAGGAAGTTCACTCTAAGGAGGCAAAAAACTTAGATGATGATATAAGATTTACCATGGGTAATGGTAATCGTAAAGAAAAAGATAAAATTTTTTCATATAAGCCTCATGGAGAAAAGTTTGGCTCTAAAAAAATGGGGTTTTTTTCTTTAAAAGAGATGAACCTTCAAAAAACCAAAAATCCAATCCTAGTAAGTTTCTAAAAAAGTAAGAGTTTGAGAGAGTGGTTAAAGAAAAACTTGGTTTCTCTTATCTTGAGCTAGGACATGATAAAAAAATATTGTCCTAAGTCCCAAGGACAAGAACTTACTAGGAATGGTAATGATAAACCTGAAGAAAAAATCAACGCACACTATTAAAGTGTTAACACTTAAGGATTCTCCTAAATTTGGTCTAGGTTTGTCATTCCAATGAAAAGAATTGTTGTATGATGGAAACAACTGTGGGTACCATCATTTAGACCACATGATTTGGTTCGAGTGCATAGAAATATTAAAGATAAAAAAGTTAGAATCCTCATAGATGATATGGCCACACATAACTTTTAAAATTACAACTTGGTTAAGAAACTTAAGTTGCCTCAAGTCCCAAGTTCTCATAAGTATATAGTATCATTAGCCAATGGCTATGATAAAGATGAAGGAATATTGTGGTAAACCAAGTCGGGAAAAAAACTCAAGAGTATGAAGCACTTTTGGATTTTCAAGTGGTGCGTCTGTGTCGACCCGCCGCCGCCGCCCGCCTCCGCAGATGTAATTCTTGGGAGAGAGTGGCTATTTTCATTGGGGGGGAAAACACTTTCGAGAAGCTATTTGCATAATACACTAACATTTGATAAAGAAAAAATTATTACATTGCAAAGGAGAGCACAATGTACCATCTTCTCCTTTGATATGTAATATTGAGCTCCAAAAGAACAACTATTTTTCTGTTGTGCAATGCCTCAATTTAAAACCATTGTAAAAAGCTTGATTCAAGTATTTATGAAGTAGTTAATTCTTCTTTGAACAACATATTAGAAAAATTTAAAGATGTTTTTCTAAACATTGCCAAAATGTTTATCTCTGGATAGAGGGATAAATCATCCCATAGAAGTTTTAAAGGATTCAAAGTAAGCCACCTTATAGAGTAAGTTTAACTGAAAGATGAAGTTGAAAAACAATTGGCTGAATTATGAAATTGCCTTTTTCACAGATTCAGCTAACTTTTAAACAATCTTTTAATGAAACCATAGTATCACTGATCATAATCCTCCAAAATATCCGATTGAATTCTCATTTCTAATCATTCCTTCATCGATGTACCTATGGTATCCTTGTTGGTAACTAGAACGCTCACCAACTGTCCACTCAGGGGCCTTTTTGATAGTTCTTAGCTCATAGTACTCGGCAACATATTCACTTTATAAAAATCAAAATGGAATCTCTGTTGAAGATCAGCAAGATCAACTAACAGATCCATATAAAAGAGCCATGGACTCATCCGTTGAGGACCAACAAGGTCAATCAACCAGATCCATGCCCGGTTTCAGAAAACAACTCTTATTCCTTGTTCCAATATCTTTCCCGATGCACGTGTGGGTATCTTCGGCGAGCCCAGAGCTCGAGCACCGTATGGTCAGCACCCTCTAGGATCCTTCATAGGTCATCTAGCACTTCACTCATAGGCTGCTTCCTTGGTCCCTCATCCACCGTACTGGAAGCTCACCATTTAAATCAAACCGAGGCTAGTCAAGACCTCGGCCAAACAAGACCTTGCTATGTGAGACATTCTCCGTTGACTCTCCGTCAGCTGATGCAACTTTATCAGTTAGGTCTCCACCACGACCTCATTCACAAGATGTTCAAAATGCTTCCCCAGTATTCGTGACATAAAACAGTCATTTAAAAACAGGTCATAAATACAGTTTATATAACGAACTCTCGTCTTTCCACATTGTTCTACATCAATCCACGTTATTTAATCCACATCCATTTCATATGTATTCCCATTCTCATCCAATCACATTATTTAATCCACATCTAATCACATCAATCCACATTATTTAATCCACATCCATTTCATATGTATTCCCATTCTCATCCAATCACATCATTTTCCATCTCATCACTTCTTTCCTTACTTATCCACATCCAATCACATCATTTTCCATCTCATCACTTCTTTCCTTACTTATCCTCATTAGATCTCATCCACTCGCATCTAACCATATTCACATCTCATCACATCACATTCATTCATATCTCATCCATTCACATTTATTTCCATCTCATCCATTCACATCATTTTCCATCTCATCACTTCTTTCCTTACTTATTCTCATCTCATCACATCACATTCATTCACATCTCATTCATTCACATTCATTCACATTTATTTCCATCTTATTCATTTACATCTCATCCATTCACATTTATTTCCATCTCATTCATTCACATCTCATCCATTCACATTTATTTCCATCTCATCCATTCACATCATTTTCCATCTCATCACTTCTTTCCTTTACTTATCCTCATCAGATCTCATCCACTCGCATCTACCCATATTCACATCTCATCACGTCACATTCATTCACATCTCATCCATTCATATCTACCCCGATCCACATCACATCACATCACATGACATCCATTTCACCTCACTTCTCATTCATTCACATCTATCCCAATTCACATCCCATCACATCTCATCCATTCACATCACATCTCATTCATTCACATCTATCCCGTTTCACATCACATCACATCACATTCATTCACATCACATATCATCTATTCACATCTATGCCAATTTACTTCACATCACATCTCATTCATTCACATCCCGATTCACATCACATCTCATCCATTCACATCCCATATCATTCATTCACATCCCGATTCACATGACATCACATCTCATTCATTCACATTCAGATTCACATCACATCTCATTCACTCACATCTATCCATTTCACATCACCTCCATCCATTCACATTCATCACATCACATTCATTCATATCCATCACATTCATTCATATCCATCACATTCACTCACATCTATCCATTTCACATCACCTCCATCCATTCACATTCATCACATCACATTCATTCATATCCATCACATTCATTCTCATCACCATCCCATCACATACATTCTATCCACATTACATCACATCACATCTATCCACATCATATCTCATTCATCCCATCCACATTATATCACATCTACATCATGTCTCATTCATACACACTTCATCTCATTCATCCACATCCATCCAATCGTTCACATGTACGACTACCCACATCTATCCATACATTCATATCTATCACTTCACATCCACATATATTCATGTCACATCACATCTCTTTACATCACATCACATTCTTTCACATACACATCCACATCCATTCTTTCACATATATCCACATCCATTCTTCACATACACATCCACATACATTCTTCACATACACATCCACATCTATTCTTCACGTACACAATCACATCCATTCTTTCACATACATCCGCATCCATTCTTTCACATACACATTCACATCCATTCTTTCACATATACATCCACATCCCTTCTTTTGCATACATATCCACATCCATTCTTTTACATACACATCCACATCCACGTCCATGTACTTCCCATCTCACCCTTTCACATATCCTAGCATCTCATTCTCATCTCATCATTCACATCCACATCCATTTTCTCAAAAGCCATAAGCCATAAATTAACCAAAGAAGATAAAGATTCCATAGCTTGTATGTACTAAATCATAGGAATGCTTGCTTGCCTACTAGTGGAATCTAGACAATGGTGATGATTTTGCCCTTGACGATCTCCTAGCCTATCAAGTCTCTCATGTGATGTTTCTCATTTACTATGATCTTTCTTGAGTATTATAAATACATAATATTATAGTTTACAAAATATTTTGACCAATTTTCTTTCTCTTGGTGTAGGAAAAATGCAAAATCTAAGGAGAACATACTCAGGCCAGGGACCAAAGCCTGGTGGGATCGAAGTCATAGGGGGTGTAAAACCCGATGACACGCTTGTTATAGGCATGGCCAATGGCATGGGGAGGTGAATTGGTAGCATAGATCTCAATGGCTCGAAGATGTCAGCCATTGGGTTGAGTCCTTGTGTGATCCTTGGTGTGGAGTGGAAAAAAGAACAAGGGAACAAGCCTTTATAGCTTACCACTCCCCCAACCTTGAATCACTAGCACAAAACAGGGGCACCATAGTCAAAGTAAACACCCAGCAAACACATACACTTCCACTGTGTGCATGACGAGGTAATCGAAGGCTGGCACAAAGTGCGCTGTGAGAGTGTAAACCCGTGGACTACATCACCAAACACGTCAATCATGCCTTCTCCTGCAAATCAACACACATAGGATACCGACACACAACCATAGCCAGATATATCACCAGTATCATTCATCCTTGAATTCCCAACCAACATTTCCATACAAGCTTCTTCCGACATAGAAGCTTTTCCTTACACAACCATCTCACATACACGACACCTTCACATCAACACACAAGATGTATACTCACAAGGTTGTCCCTGCTCGCTACTACGAGCTGCACTCCAACAAGAAAAAACTCTCTGGCATCACCAGACACCAGCCACCGAGAACTGGCGGTAAAATAAACAAAAAGAACCCATCTCTGTCATCGCCAGTGCACAGCACTTCCCTGTCTCCACGCCTATAGTAGTCGACGCCACCCCTTCCTTCTCTGCAAACGACGTGCTCTCCCTTTCTCTCTTTTTGCTGCGCTCTCCTTCCTGGCCTGCAGTCGCCATCACCACCTCCACGACTTCGCTGCAGTCAATGCCAACCTTTCCTCTTGTGGGTGAAGTTTTCTTTCATAGTTTATTTGAAGAGAAAAGGCTTGAGGGTGATGCTGCGTGGTCAGAGTCTGTGAATGCTTATCAAATAATGGACGGAAATGATTTTGTGACACATATGGTTGACGTTTGGTATGTAGTGATGTAGCCATTATTTTTCACAGATGTTGGAAAATGGGATGGTGAGTTACAGCAGTTTCCTTTTGATCCTCGTGGATAGCTATTAGACTTTATCTTTTTGCTCTGCTGAGCATAAATGCTCTAGCAGACAGGGGGGTTGGCAAAGTATGTTAGGCAAAATTTTGTAAAGGTGTTTTAGGCTTGTGTACATATGGGATGCATGGCATGTAAAAAAGCTTTGCCCTGAATGCCCTGGCAGATGTACAGAGTGGATTGTTTGGTAGTAGGCTAGTACTGGTTTGTCCGGAGCGTGGTCTGCTGGAGATGGTATCAGTTATTTGGTTGCTCCGTATGTGTGCGTGTCCCAAAAAAAATAAAATGGCACTTGTAGGTTGTATTCGAAGGTGTGCATGGGCATAAGGGCAATTAATTATTGAGGATGCCAATTTAATGTGTGCATGAGCTAGATCTGGAAGGTCCAGGAAAAGAAGGTGATGGGCGTGAGAATATCATGGAAGAGATAGCGCAGGGAGTATTCGAAAAAGAAGGGATGCTTATTCGAGCGAGGGTGGCGGGTTCTTCCAGAAAAAGGCCGACTTGTTGAAGGAGCCGCCTCGGGTAGCAAAAGGAAAGAGGAGTTCGTTTGTGGAGTGGGCTGCCTGGGGTAACGGTGGGGTCGATTGCAGAGAAGCGAAAAAGAGAAAGTGAGGTCGTCAACTGCAGCGACGAGGACAGTAGAGACGGAGAGCGTCAACAGTGAGGAGGCGGGGGACTTCAGCGAAGCAGAAGTGAAGGTTCACTGTGCGAGGAAGAGGAGTTCCTTGTGGAAAGGGCCGCGTCTGGTGGCGGTGATTGTTGAGGGTGTCGCCGGGTATGCTGTCGACTGCAGAGAGAAGCGAGGTGGTGGCGCCAATTGCAGCGAAGCAGAGAAAGAGAGAAAAAACGTCAACTGGTGTGAAGCAGAGAAAAGCGAGGTAGAGGCGACTGGTAGCACACAGAGAAAAGGAGAGAAAACGTTGACTACAGTTCCGCCAAGTGCAACGAAGACCTCGGCAATCTGTTTGTGGTCAGATGCAGAGAAGTCCAGCAAAGGAGATGCTGGTGATGACAGAAGAGTGGTTTGCTTTGTTGCCTACGGTGCTGGCAAGGAAGAGGGAGTATAGCAGCCGGCGAGCAGGTTTGTTGTGTTTAGCTACACAGAGCTGGCTGAGCAGAGAGAAAGAGAGTGTGTGCATGTGGTTTTTGTGGGTTACTGCCTCCTGGTGTCTCAGGGCGGCAGGGGTGTTGGTTTTGTTGATTAGCTGTGGCTGGTGTCTGGTGATGCCAGAGAGTTTTTTTCTTATTGGGGTGCAGCTTGTAGTAGCGAGAGCAGGGACAGCCTTGTGAGTATACATCTTGTGTGTTGATGTGAAGGTGTCGTGTATGTGAGATGGTTGTGTGAGGAAAAGCTTCTGTCAGAAGAAGCTTGTATGGAAATGTTGGTTGGGAATTCAAGGATGAATGATACTGGTGATGTATCTGGCTATGGTTGTGTGTCGGTATCCTGTGTGCGTTGATTTGCAGGAGAAGGTGTGATTGACATGTTTGGTGGTGTAGTCCATGGGTTTACACTCTCACAGCGCACTTTGTGCCAGCTTACCTCGTCATGCGCACAGTGGAAGTGTATGTGTTGGCTGGGTGTTTACTTTGACTATAGTGCCCCTGTTTTGTGCTAGTGATTCCAAGGTTGGGGGAGTGGGAAGCTATAGAGGCCTGTTTCCCTGTTCTTTTTTCCATTCTACACTTGGCAATCCCTCTATCGTGGCCATGTCAGAGTGCCTAAATGCTCCTTAATGAGTAATCACAGTTTTTTTTTTTTTTGCTTTTTTTACTTTCCCACAGCCCGTTACAACCTCAAGAGGCTTCGCATACTCTTCATTGGATCAAACAGGTGTTCGTTTGCCCTAATTAGCTCATCACTACTATATTTCAATTCCCAAAATTAATGAAAAATAAATGAAATTCATCCAATTTTGTGATTCCAAAAATGTGAGATTTTTCCCACTTCATCTAATATGGTCATAGTTGTGAAATTGTCACCAAAGTATTATAGACCATTCAAGATTACTAAAGAAATTTAATAACCTTGCTTATCGATTAGGTTTTTTATCACATAAGAACATACACAATTCCTTTTACATTATCTTATTGAAGCCTTTTCGAGGACCACTTCCTACACATCTAGTTCTGTATTATTGATTAGCGGTACACCACCAATCATATAGGTAACGTTTACACAAAATGACTTTTGACCTTCCTAGAGAAGATGCTCAGTAGTGGATGCCTAATAAGCAATCTTTTCATTCTTGTATTCCTTCATAATCAAATATGTAACTGAGGTTAGTTGCCTCTCTAACTAGCTCAAGAAAGAGGGAATGTTAGATCTCATCCCTTTATGGTGATTTGTGGGTGACAATTGTACCATGATGAAGGGTTGGTATTCTGGGTGAGAACACATAATATTGATGACTCTGTGTTATTGGTGTATGTATTTGGGGACATGCTAGTGTTATTAGGATAGAGGGTCACAAGTTTAAGAGAGCTCATTGTAGCCAGCACAACAGAGGCAAGGAAAGGCAACATTAAGCAAGAAGCGCAACAGTCTTTAGTATCTATAGTAAGAGCTTTAAGAAGCGCAACAGTCTTTAGTATCTATAGTAAGAGCTTTAAGAAGCAAACATTTGACATCATCACCGGTATCTCCCCAGTCACAAAAAAATCATGCTCTCTCTCCCCATTCATTGCACTGAGAAAACAGCCACGTTGCCAATTTTAAAATTTAAATATTTTTTAGTGTAAAAAGACTTGTCACTAGAGCTTGTTTCACATGTGCACTTTGACTACTATGTGTGTGCGCTACCTAGATAACCTTCTACTAGCATTTACATGGTGGCCTTCATCAACATGATGTCCTTGGGCTTCACCATCAACACTTGCGATAGAAAGATCATCATCCACACTTGAGCTTAGGGTTGAGGTGTCATGGAAGCATCTCAAAAGGGTTCTTCACTGACATGCTCGTGAAAGTTGTTAACTTCCAAAAATCAAACTACTTTCTATGTTCTGTGTGTGTGAGTGTCAGGGTTCTCTGCCCGGGATGTCCCCCAAAATCTTAATTAAATAGTCCATGTATGTGTTTTTCTCTTATATATTTGTAATGCTCATTTATTCTAGTTTACCCCTAATTAAAGCAAGGGGAGGATATTGTGATTGAAAACAATGAAGGACATGGGCCACTAACTCCCTGTGTAACCTTGGCCTCTGAGTCTTTGTTGGGGACAAGATACATGAACCTCTGAGCCATACATGTTAGCCTCTAAGGCATGCTAGTGTTTGAGCCTTTGAGCCTACAATGAGGCCAAGCTTACCAACCTCTGAGCTAAGTTACATGAGCCTCTGAGCCTATAATTAAGAACATGAGCCTCTGAGCCTAAGTTACATGAGCCTCTGAGCCTATAATTAAGAACATACCAAGTTCTTACCAAAGGTGGACCATGTGTATTCCTGCCTAGTGAAGGCTCCTCTCATCACACTTCCACCTTCACTCTAAAGGGGGGTTTGTTAGATATTTCGGAGCTTCCATGTGTAACCACATTGTATTAGATATTTGGAGCTTCTCGTGTGTAACCACCTTGTGTGTGTACCTCCATCTATGTGCAGGCTTATGTGTGTATGAACAGTCCCTAAAAAAGTTTGTATATAAAGTGTGCATGTGAACCCACTCTTAGAGTGGATAAGATAAGTGTGTGTGTGTGTGTGTGTGACATAAGGAGTAATGTCATGGAATATGCCATGTATTGTTGATATAGGGTGCATAAATGAATCAAAGGATAAGGCATATGCCTATAAAAGCATTGTACCTTGTGAACTTCACATCATCAATACTAGCATTTCATTGTATGTGCAAATACAATATCTTGAGCTTTGTTCTCTTATCTTTCTTACCCTTTTCTCATTACTACACACAACACCATGTATGAGTTTGAACCTCCGTTAATAACCCTAAGTCCCATAATTGGGGTTAAAAGAACTTTGTGAAAATAACTCAAAAATGAGATCAAGTTTAAGTAAATGATTAGTATGTAGTATGTATATAAATGATTAGCATGTGTATAAATGGATTAATGATGAGGGTTTAAGGATAGATCTCTGCTCTTTGATACCCATTGTGGGACTTAGGGTTAGTAGACCAACAACTATGGAGGTTCATACTGATACATGGTGTTGTGTGTAGTAATGAGAGAAGGGTAGAGAGAGATAAGAGAACAAAGCTCAAGAGACTGTATTTGCACATGCAATGAAATGCTAATATTGAGTGATGTGAAGTTCACACCACTTTTTGATGTCTTTTCATCAAAATAAGTGCACTACACGATCGGGAATAATACATTGAAAGCAATAGTGAACATTTAGTGGCTGTATGGAAAAAAAATGAATTTCTTGATCAAGGGCATGTGAGTGTGGGGACATGGTTCATGCACTAATAGAGTGTACTAAAAAAACCAAGAAATTATTTTCCTACATGCCAAAAACATTATAGGAAGAATCTTTAAAAAACACGATTGGCAATGGGTATGTACTTGCTCTTTTATTGGCACACCTACTATAAAGCTCATTTTCACCCCCCCCCCTTTACCCCTTCTTGCCCCCTCTAGGCTTGAATTTTAGGGTTTACATCAACAATGTGCAAGTGATGGGAGGCATGTTGTTCTTGTGAAATTGATTATTAAGGGGAGGCATGGGAACTCCCAAAATGTTTGCATTTGTATGGCTATAAAGGTTATTTGGAGATTGGTGAATATGAGTTAGAGGAGAGAAGCTAAAAATGGTTAAAGATTTTCGATGCACACAATGGTGTCATACTATTGAACAATGGACATGCCCATAATAGATACAATGGTGAGATCATACAAATCCTTCTTACCTCAAATGGCATCCTTAAATCAAGAATCTAGGTATGTGATTAGTAATTTACTACTAGATTTTATGTATCAAAAAATTAAAATTCTATGAAGAAGATTAATGGCTTCACATTTTCTTTGATTGATAGAAGAACTTGATAATGGATAATTTTAGCCTACGATTGAAAATTAAGACTAAATGTACAGGTGTCCTTAGATGGGTGCCTCTAACCATATCTTATTGCCCATGCAATTATTAGTTGAAGTAGGGTGCACATCACCATATAGTGGCTTGTTTGGAAAGCCAATTGGTTTTGTCGCAAGCTCTAAATTTATCCTAAAATTTTAACACTTTTTTTTGAAATTCAAACTATAGGCTAGGTTGGGTTCACAAGCTTTGGGTTGCTAGACTTAGAAGTTAGGAATTGTTCCTGTGCTAGTCACACGAGTGGCTGGTGGGAGGACATCATATGGCTTGATGCAAGCTAGTGGCTAGAATTTGGGCATGTTGAATGTACGCCTGGTTAGTGGTTTAGGCACCAGTCTGTTAGAATTTGTGCATCTTTGTGTTTTGGGGCTTTACCTTTATTTAGTATTTTATTGTATTTTACTCCTATTTATTTGTCCATGGCTAGTCAGCCAGTTCCATATTGCACTATATAAGGAGTTCCCCATTACTCCCTCATTCACCCACTTCCCTTGCACATTGTTCAACACTCAGTTGCTAGCTATTACCATTGTAAAGCTTTACTGCTGTTATAAAAGGTGATCTTGTCCAACTCTCTCAATCTCCTTTACACTCTCTCATATGTTTATGCTTCCGCTTGTGCTATCTCCTTTGCACTCTCTCATATGTTTATTGTTTATGCTTCCGCTTGTGCTATCTCCTTCATGGTATCATACACTTAGGTCCAAGCTGCTCTAAGCTCTGCGAATCTGCCTGCTATCACATCTTTGCCTTGCGTTTTCTGCCCTATCTGCTCCTGGTTGAAGATCATCCCCAAATAGTGGCTGCGTTTTCACACACTGCTGCGTTTCCTGGTCCAGCCAGCCCTTCTTGTTGTGTCAGCCAATTTGTTAGCTGCGTTTTCTCCTACAGAGGCAAGCCAGCCTGGTTTTCTGGTTGTGTTTTCTTCTACAGAGGCAAGCTTTGGAGTTTTGGTTGCAAATTTTGCTTCGACATCAGATTTTGTGAGTTCTCGTACATGTGGAGTTGCTAGATGGTCAATGCACATCCACCTATAATTTAGCAAATTAGAGTTGGCCTAGGGCTAAGGGAAAGGTAGGGCCTAGGGATTTAAGTTTAGACCACGTTAGATCACATCATACATCATACATGTGCTCGAAAAAAATGTTCTTTTAATCAATCGAAATAAAGGTGGTGTTCAAAACTCCGACTCTCACGGATCTCATTTTTGAAGGGTGACCCTACTTTTCCATTTTTTAAAGGGCACAATATTAACCATATTTCTTTGCTTTTATATGAGAAGGGAACATTACAGAAGTTTTCAAAATATAGCTTTTCTTTTGAAGGGTAAAAGATTCCATCCCCTCATGTCAAGGGTTAAATGCCTCAAGAAGGGTTTCAAAGGCTTCAAATTTGGCTTGCTCAAGAGCCAAAAGTAACCAAGGCATGATTCTACATAAAGGCGATTTTAAATTTTACAACCAAGAAAAATACGCAGTTTACAATTTATACACATAACATATGCATGTTAGACGTACATGTAGATCCCCCTAGCTCATTATTTTGAATAGATGATCAAATCGCTTTAATTAAAAACTCGGGCAGTTGTCAGCCCTTACAATGCACATCTCATAACTAGTGAGTGAAAAAACCTCGGGTATAACGTAATTATACCTTTGAAATTTAAATATGCCTCCAAAATTTGGGTTTGAAGGTTTAATTTTTGATAATTTTAAATAGGTTTTAGTAATAAAACCTATTTTTGATAATTATACCTTTGAAATTTAAATATGCCTCCAAAATTTGGGTTTGAAGGTTTAATTTTTGATACTTTTAAATAGGTTTTAGTAATAAAACCTCTAAATTTTATAAATTAGACAAAATCTACTTGAAGCTCCGTGAGAGAGAGCGGTGCTGATGTCTTTTGGGCATTGGGTAGGCAACATCCATGTTAGGAGAGCTGAAGGCCTACCCTAACCTTCAATTTGAAGGCTATAAACTTTAAACATTCACTAAATATATATATGTTTATGTCTAAAATTTAGATAAATTTTTAAAATTTTATAACCCTATTTTCTAAGAGGCATTCTCTAGAAGGTTTAAAGGGCTTTGATGCCCTCTTCAAGTTTTATATAATTTAAAGAGTAGCCAGTTTCTGACGTAGTAGTGCCTTTCGAAACCCTTATTTGCTTTAAAGAGTAGCGAGTTTCTGATGTAGTACCCTTCAAAACCCTTCTTTTACAACCCTTCTTGATGTAGTACCCTTCGAAACCCTTCTTTTACAAACCCTATTTTCTATGAGGCATGCTCTAGACGAGTAACCCCACCCGTTTTCGACAAATAGGCATACCCCCTCCTCGAACCTCTTCATTGAACCTCCAAACCTCTTCCCCAAGCCTCCAAATTCTTGCCATGTAGGAGCCTCGTGAAACTCTTCCTATATATAATATAGAGATATATAGAGAAGAGAAGGTTTGAAGAGGGTTGATGCCCTCTTTTTGTAACACATTTAATTCTCCATAGAATTGAAATTCAAGTATCTCGCATGCCCTTTCACAAACACGACACCCCACACACACCCGTGGGCAACATTACAAGGTAGCATCATTCGGGGTAGCCAGCAGGGTTTAAACCCATAAACTCGAAAACGCCTTAACATATGAGCTACCGCCGTCCTCCTCATCAACTAGGAATTAGTTGTGCAATTTTTAAAAAAGAAAAAAGAAAAAGAAATTCAAGTGTCTATAGCAAAAAAGAAGCTCTGCATGTGAGTACGAGTGCACAATCTTTGGAATCTCAAGATATTAATTATTGAGCCCTAAGAGACAAGTATTTTAATATTTTAATATATAATAAAGCGAGGCTCGTGACTCCCGGACTGACAGGCACGTGTAGGGAAACACGCGTCGCACGTGCACGCGCAGATCGTCCTCATATTTTGCCGCATGGTCTTGCTCTCTGAAAACTTGTATGCACCATGGCCATGGCTTCTGTCACCGTGCTTCTCTTCATGCTAGCCCATTGGGCGCTGCATCAACCCCCTTGCTTTGCACTCCATAGCCATCATCATGGGCTGCCCCACGATCCCACATTGTCCTCTCATGAGGATAATGATGCCCTCTTCCCCAATGGCACCGGCGTCACACGTGCCAGTTTCCCCGAAGGCTTCCTCTTTGGAGCCATCACGTCCTCCATGAAGGTGGGCTTTGCGCTCAACCCTATTTGCTTAGCATTAATTACCTTGTTAATCCAACAATACAGCAGGCATTTGCTCTTAACCATCTAATTTTCCTGCGCTTTTACCAGCATGAAGGAGCTGAATACACAGACAACAAGTCCGACAACATCTGGGATGTGTATGCACGTAGAGACGGTGAGCTTTTCTGATCGAAATTCTGAGCAATATGTGTGCCTTCAAACTCTTGAGAAGTCTGATTTGTAATTTTTCTGGAGCAGGAGCTTCCATGGATGGAGCTCTCCCTGGTCAATGCGGTGACAACTACAACCAATACAAGGCATTCTCTCATTAATCTTCTGCTCAATACAACTCATGTTTTAATCAAACCCAGCTGCACAATGATTAGCAATACAATTAATCACTGATTACTGGGAGTTTATGATTGATTCCTTCTCCTCCCATTGTATGTGTGTGTGTGTGTGTGTGGGGTTATCCGAGCCAGGATGTTGATTTGCAGACTTTCTCACTTTTCTTGGACTGTTTCTGAGGAACTCTAGTATGGGTCCTTTGGGGACTAGCCATTGTACAGTGCATATTTCTTGGGGGGTTTTCACCTCGCAATGAGGTTTCCCACTAATAATATATCATTACTTGAAAAAAAGTGCGTGTGTATCATAAGTCCTTCTCCATTTTGTGTGTGTGTGTGTGTGTGTGTCTTGTAGTCACCAAATCTGTGTTCTTTTGTAGGGCGACCACGAACTGATGACTGGTCTCGGGATGAACTCATATAGATTTTCAATAGCCTGGTCAAGGATTTTCCCTAGTGAGTGGCCTGCTCTCTTATGTGTCCAATTTTGCCTCTTTGGAGTTTCCTTTTGTCAAATCCCTCCAACCCTCCAATGGCCACATCTGTTTAAATTTTTTTTCCCGCCAAATTGTGTACGGCCCCATTGATTCAAAATGTTTTTCCCACCAAATGTGCAGACGGCAGCGGTGAAGTAAATGAAGTGGCCATAGCCCATTACAATGATGTGATTGATGACATCTTGGATAAAGGTGAGAAAGACGAAGCCAATTATTCATTTATTCTAACTTTAACCAAGGTTTTCAACTGCTATATAACATAATTATTTATGCATACAACATGATTGTTGTACACAATGTTCTAACCTTCGACTGCTATACAACATAATTGGAAGATGTATTTACTCAGGTTTAACACCCATGGTTACTCTGTGGACCCAAGATCATCCTCACATCCTCGATGACAGCTACGGAGGACCTCTGAATGCACAATTTATGTAAGCAGCTTACTCCTCAGGGGTGAAGAGGGGGAGATTACTTGCCGAATTGCCGTCGTCTTGTGCATGATTCCTCTTCCTAATCTGTGGTGTACAGAGATGACTTTGCAAATTACGCTGAGACTTGCTTCAAGGCATTCGGGGACAGGGTCAAGTACTGGATTACCTTTGATGAGGCCAATGATTGGGCAGGGCTTGCATACTCTACAGACCAGAATCCACCAGGAAGGTGCACCCCTAACATTATCGGGCAAATGGGCATGAACTATGGCAACTGCGTGGAAGGCGACTCGGGAACAGAGCCCTATATAGTGGCCCATCATTTGCTGCTTGCACATGCAGAGGCTGTGGACATTTACAGGAACAATTACCAGGTGCTTAGTTGTCTTCCCTCTGGCCTTAGAAGTTCTGGAATGAACCTGGGGTTTCTCCAGAGTTTGTTCTTGTTGCTTGTCATCTTCCAAGTCTTTCAGAACAGAATCCTAGCCCTGCACACTTCATACATGTATGATGCAAAAATGTGACCCTTTCCGTGACTTCTATGTGCTTTTAGATTTAATTGCTAACTTAAAGGCATCTTGCAGCCAACTCAAAATGGCAGTGTCGGGTTGGCCCTATGGTTCAGATGGTCAGAGCCTTTGACAAACTCGACGTCTGATTTTGAAGCTGCGCAGAGAGCGACGGATTTCCTATTGGGATGGTATACCACTTCAATCCTCTTATCTCGATTTTCTTAGTGGATTGGTAGGTCTTGCATAGTGTGCACCAATGATCATCACCTCCACAAATTGTGAATTTTTGGATCTATGCCAAAAGACACCCCCCCCCCCTTTCCCCCTGCCGTGTCGAGGAACAACGTGTAGCACTAGGTCAGGTTAATTTTGTCCTGTGAGGGCTTTCTATGTAAGGAAACCACATCATGAATAGGCCCATACAAAGCGGAGATAAGCATATGTCTGGTGATTGCATTTATTCAAACTTTGCATGATCATGGGGCAGATCCTGGGATCCCATCATGTGACAAAAATTATTACATCATATTTACTAGCCATGTACATTGCATGTGATGGCAGGTTCTTGGATCCCATCTTCTTTGGGGACTACCCTGATTCCATGCGTGAGCTTGTCGAATCCCGTCTTCCCAACTTCACAACTGAGGAGATGGCAAAGGTGAATGGGTCTCTAGACTTCATAGGCATCAACATACAAACAGCCTTCTATGTCTACGAGTCTGACTTCTACCTTACTGAGAACAAAACCTCCTACTACCTCGACTGGAGGGTCAATGTAACAGGTATATAAATGCTGTATATATGACCTAGACACAGACCCATTGTAAGGATAACTTGCAAATGGAAGGTCTACATTATCTATGTAAGATCTGTTGGGCCAATGCTATTCCTTTGTGTAAGTTTGATAAGGTTAAGTCATGCATAAGGTGTCTTGATTGTCTTGATGACATTGTTTCTTTGGTTTTTTGCAGGAGAACGAGATGGGGTAGCCATTGGAGTGGTAATATATGCCTACCTTGAGCTCACAAGATCCCAATTATTTTTGAATTGATAGAGGCTAAGCCTTGTTTCATGTACTCCCTCTAATGTACTATCCCATACAACTTGGATCCAGGGAACACATGACTATGCAGTCCCTTGGTGCATGAGGAAAGCTGTTGAGTACATCAAAGAGCGCTACGATAATTTCCCCACCTACATCACACAAACAGGTGCATGCTTGATTCAATTATCTAAGTTTATCATAAATTGTGGAAGTACCAACCTTAATCATCTCATGATTAGTGGCCCCTTGCCTTTGTAGGATGGGGAATAGCTTACAACTCCACTGAAGATACCCTTGAGGATGACTCAAGGGTAGAGTTTTTTGAGACATACTACGATGAGCTAAGTCGAGCAATAAGGTAAATGTCTTTTAATGCCCTTCTCATAAGACAAAAGAGATTGTTGTGATTATATCAACCTGACTTGAGCCAAGTCAAGCTAACATTTTGTGTGTTTCTTATTTCAGTGAGGGTGCAAATGTGAAAGGTGTGTATGCATGGTCTTTGATAGATGGCTTTGAATTCAATTTGGGGATGGGCATAAGAGTGGGCATTTTCTATGTGGACAACAATCTAAAGCGTTATCCTCGAAAGTCTGCACTTTGGTTCAAAGAAATGCTTGCTCAAAGCAACTACACACTGGCATAGGTCATAGACATTATGTCCGGGCGGGGTTGCCTGCCTACTTGGGCCACCATTGTTTGGATATAGATAGATTACAAGGTTTTTGAGAGCCTGCATATGTCATGAGTACATCATACACATGCATGTAAACCTTGGTTGATGGAATAAGAAGCTATAAGCACATCGATATTTTCATGGTAGTGATGTACAATTACACTCTTCAACGTCATGCATGTGCATGTTTTTACATACACAAACCAGTGGAGGCTGTGTACAAATCATGGTAAGTCAAAATATCCGGAAAAAAAATTGCACACACACACACACACACAAAAATGCAAGGGTTGAAAGGAATTCAGGTATAAATGAAAGTTAAACATTAAATGTAAGATAAAATGAAGTTATCTAACATTTCAAGAAAAACTGTGTGATATGAAGTTTGTTAAATAAGTTTTCTCTCTCTCTCTCATAAATACACACACATACATGCATATATATATATATATATATTCCTTACCACCCCCTCCACTCCAATTTAGAACCCTCCCATCGCCTGGAGATTGAATTAATGGACGTCATGGGAAAACAGAAAAGACAAGAAAGTGAGCAACACTTACTGACCTATGGATACGCTATGTTTGTGTTACCGGAAGAAAAGGGAAGAGAAGATTGTGAGCTATACGCTCTTAAAATCGGTGCCGGTGCTGTTGTTTTTGCTATGGTCAGAAGATGAATAACAACGTGTTGGGATGCAATTCTCTGCTCTGCTTGTTGCTTGGTTTGCTTTGCTTGGACCATACATAGGGTGGCTGTGACCCTCGATTAACATAGAAAGCCCCTCCTAAACGACCCCACCCGTGCTTTTCACATCTCTTCAAACCTCCAAATTCAAATTCTACCCCAACTTCCTCGAATCACCTCTTTCTCTTCCAAAACTTCCAAGTTCTTGTGCCGTGTGTCACCTCGTCCTCTTCCAGAACTTTCAAGTTCTTGTGTTGTGTGACAGCTTTGTAAAACTGTTCCTTTATATAATATAGAGAAGTGTATCTCGTGTGTTGATTGGGTGTATGTATACAACATGAACAATGATGTTGAGAAGAGGTTAAGTGTAACTCTTAGGAAAACTTTCTTAATGATGCTTGGCATAGGAAGGTACTACCCCGATGTATCATGGATTATTCCAAGAACCAAAATTGGCATGGACTCTATGAGGGCCAAGGTGCTCTAGAAGGTGCCTCAATTTGTTGATCTTGTGGATGTTCTATAGATCTTTTTTCAAATACCAATGGGGTTTTGTTGTGTGAGAGGGTGTAATGAGGTAAGAGGCTTGCCATTAACGTCAATGAATTGAGCTCCTTTCCCAAGTGGCAGGGCATTAATAGCTTTTGGACATGCATCTAGTTTGTTTTTTCTTGCGGATTATAGTGGGGGAAATTCATTTTGTCTTTTTAATCACTGTCCAATCGTTTATTACAAGTGCAACAAACATGAAGGGATGTGTCTCATTGCAATTGTGTCAGACTCGATGGCTAGCAGATTTCTATCCATGGCGTACATGTTCCCTCTACAATGATCCACTTTGATTGTGTGCCCCTTATTCGAAGGTAGTGTGGTTAGTGTCCCAATAATGTATGAGCCTAGACTCTTTGATGTAAGAGTGTCCGTATATGGCATGGTAGGACCTTGCATGTTGAAAATCTATAACCAAAAAGGAACGTATCAAGCTCAACCCATACATTTTAATTTTGACATCTTGTAGGATTTCCATAGGTTTCAATTGTACAAATGAATCTTGTATATAAGACATTTTGACTAACGAGAAAATACATAATCCCACTTGTGCAATTAAGTTTGAGTCTTGTTTCTCTTGTGATTGACGTTGCTTGTGTGCTTTTCTCTTCTTCTTTATTGCATGTATGCTTAGAGATTGTGTGGGTGAGCAATGGTGTTGATGTATGTTCTCTTCTCCCTCTCTCCCTCCAATTGTCTATACTCTCATGCTTTCACTTATCGTGGCATCAAAGTAGAGGTTGATATTTCCATAGGTCTCTCTCTATTTGCTCCCCACCCATTTGCAAAGCTCCTTTGTGGTGGTGACAATGAAGGAGGTAAGGTTGAGGGCCCTAGCTTTCCACAAGAAAGAGTTACTCTACCAAGAGTGGCTTGAGGTGTAAATTGGTATAAATGAGTAAGACCTTTTCATTCTTCTCTCCTTCTCTCTATCTTTCAGGGCTCAAGTGTTCTCAATTAATGGAACATCTTTGGCATCATTGTGCTGCTGGGAAAGTGGCTTTGCTTAGGACTCCCTTGCTATAGTTTGCAATTGGAGTATAGACATAGCCCGTTTAGAGTGCAACCCATTAGTTTAACTTTTATTTATTATTGTTTCATGTTCTATTTTGCTCACCTTGATGCAATGGAACTTGGAGTAACCCTTTGGGCTCGAGTTGCATGGTTACAAGTAAGTGTTCAATTTAATTTCCTTGCATTTTGGCTAGTTCCTTCTTGCATTTATAATTTTTTAAGTTTTTATTTATTTTAGGACTTAATCTCACCACTATTAATCTTTGTAGAAAAAACATTAGATTGCATTATGAATATCATTAGATAGGTTAGGGAAAGTTAAAGCATGCTATCAAATTAAAAATCTAAAAATATGCACCATTAAGGAGAAATCAAGGAGAAAAATCTTGATTTTTAGATCAAAACACAAAAAACTTCTCTCTAGTTTGTTTGCATGCATGCTCAATTGGACTTGCATATGCACATTTCAAGTCTGAATACACGTTCGCAAGTCTGACAGGGAAGATCTGCACAATATTCTCATTAAGGAAGGGTTAGATAATATTCTTCCCATAAATGCTCAATGATAAAAATGGTTGAAAATTGACCATCACGTAGCCCTAACTTCCACCACTATAAGTGGCAGGCCTATCAAAATTACATACACACGTTCTCACTTTTGAACCCACATTCACAAGTTTGCAGGCATCTAACCATGCACACTCACATCTTGGAACACACGTTCACAAATCATATCAAGCCACGCATGTTTCTGATTCCCCATGCACGTTCCTACTAATGCTATGAATGCACATTCATAAGTCTTGGCCACACACATTTATATGTTGAAACACACCTTTACAAATCCACTAATTCAACATGGCCACATATATTCTCAATTTCCCATTCTCGTTTCTAACTTTGTTAACACACGTTCGCAAGTCTATAACTGGGACCTGGCCATGCACGTTTGCAACTCTCTTAGCCATGCATGTACCTACTAGGAATGCATGTTCTCAACTTGCGAATGCATGTACACAAGTCTAATAGAGATAAAACTTAAAAAAATCAACTAAATCCAAGACCACTGCTTGACTTATCAGTGGGGTGAATGCTCTAAGCTGATCACCCTCACATATACATAAGGTCAAGAAGGATTTTTAGACTCAATCCCATGCTTACGGGAGAGTGCCTCGAATGATGTTAAATCAAGAGCATCTTCTCACGCACACTTCTCACAATGATCTCACAAGAGCCACGCAAACCTAGAAACCAAACATTCAAAGCGATAGTGATGAGAATACTAACTTGAGCAAGGACTGTTCTTGGGAACCTAATTCTTCAAAGAGACGCATATGGACCACGAAGTTGGAGAGCTTGACTCCCCTAAAACTACTCAAAGGAGTTTTATATGTTCAAAGTATGGATCGAGCTCTCCTAATTACAAGACATCTACCTAATCATTAA
Organism: Cibotium barometz; assembly: GCF_041138505.1. Taxonomy (NCBI): domain Eukaryota; kingdom Viridiplantae; phylum Streptophyta; class Polypodiopsida; order Cyatheales; family Cibotiaceae; genus Cibotium; species Cibotium barometz. The sequence continues at coordinate 35,340,542 of NC_141091.1, forward strand.
CTAATTTTACACTAATGACATTGCTAATCTAAGGTGGATAGAAATGAAGGAGACTCATTGTTTTGTGAGTGTGTGCTAATTAAGATTAGACTCAAGTTCAATTAGGCTACAAGATGGAAACTTGTACTCATAAAAAGGCTTGAGATGTTGGGCTTATCTTCCATTGCTTGAAATGTCCCCCTTTTGTATGAGGAGATACACCCTTGGGCTTCTACATCAATCACGTGCTAGACTTTTCTCTTGTTTGGCTTACTCAACTCACTTCCTATCTCTTCTTTGTGCTCTTTGGCACTACGTTTCTCAACACCCCTCCTCCTTGGTGCCAAATCTTTGGGCTACTGAAGGTGGTTGTGGATAGAAATGAAGGAGACTCATTGTTAGTGTGTGCTAATTAAGATTAGACTCAAATTCAATTAGGTTACAAGATGAAAACATGTACTCATAAAAAGACTTGAGATGTTGTGCTTGTCTTCCATTGCTTGAAATGTCTCCTTTTTATATGAGGAGGTACACCCTTGGTAGGATTGTACATTAATGTGGGATAATTCCCACATTGCTTGAAATGTCTCCTTTTTATATGAGGAGGTACACCCTTGGTAGGATTGTACATTAATGTGGGATAATTCCCTTTGTTCACGTGGCTTCATGCTAGACTTTGCTCTTGTTTGCATTACTCAACTCACTCCCTATCTCTTCCTTGTGCTCTTTGACACCACATTTCTCAACATTATAGACATCATTAGAAATATTATCATAGGAAGTCCAACCAAGAAATGGCAATATAAGACTCATCAAATTGTCTAGTGTGAGAGACCACCCGATAGAAAGACCAAGCACACAGGCCTCCGTTCCCAATATGGATCATAACTAGTCTGGCTAGGGAACAAGAAGCATCAACCCTATAAAAAGGAAGGACTAATCCTTCCTAAAATCACTACTAGAATGGTCATAGAGATAGTGGTTACATCTGTAGCTTTTGGCTTGGCTAGCTGTTAGAACATAAACCTTAGAGTGTTTGAAATAGCCTGGAGACACACCGTTCCTTCTGGCTTTGTAGCATCAAACCCTGATACGAGTAGTGTTGTAGGGGGATTTAAGTTTAACATGACCACAAAAAGGCCACAACAACCACTGAAGACACTAGGACTAAAGAGTAAATCCAAGATGTCGAATACACAACTATGGGAACCTTGTAGCATGGAGTAGGGAGCTCCGAACTAGTAGAAGGAAACACCATAGTATGAACTAGCCTAGCATGACTATCCTCCACAGTACCCCCCCAAAGGACAAGGACAATACCTAGCATATACCATGCCTCCACTAACATATCCATACCCGTCCTATCACCCATAACCCACCATAGCCTCAACCTCCACCTACACCACTACCCTCTGATCTAACCACCAAAGGTAACTTGAGGATAGTAGCCCAAATAGGAAGGGGTAGCCAATGGGGCTAGCAGCAATACCACCACTGGTGGTTGTAGGTTAGGCAGTGGGTGGGACCAAACCCTAGACACCAAAATACTATCAAACCTATGCAAATTATAAAATGGATGCCCAAGTTCAATGGGACTAGACCGTAATGCGCATTTGGAAGTGTTTGATCAGATGTGAGACACTTGTGATCAACAATAACCTTGTACAAGTAAGTTCCTTTGGCCTTCTTACCATCATGGAAGGAAAAGCAAGTCATTGGTTCCTATCACTGAAACTAATAGGCAAAGTTGAGTTTGACACCCTAAATACTACTTTCACAATTGGTTACTCCTGCCAGGAAACTCCGTGGAACCTAATCGATCACCTTTACCATGTCAAGAGAAAGAATAAATCAAAGACTACATCAACAGAGTGAGATACCTTCACTCATGATGCTTGGACAATAACAAATTCTATGATGGAATAATTAATGTGGAGAGATTCTTAGAAGGAATCCTAGATTTAACCTTGCTTTGTACTCGAAAAAGCATAAAAACTTTGAGCCATGTTATAGAAGTGCCATAGACTTTAACAGTAACTTCATGGAAACTTCTTCAAGGAATCTCCCTAAAGGGCCCTTTCTAAAGCATCCTTTAGCATAGTACCTTCAAAGGTCGATGAGAAAGGGGAAGAGCAACAGGCTGCACCAACCATAGAGGAACTAACTATAGTGGGCCGCACTCATGTAGCAAGATTGAGCAAAAGGTTGGGGTAATAGAAGATAACATAGGTCAAGCACATCTGTACTCCAGATGTGAGCTGGTCTGGTGTTCAATATGCCACCCAACCACGTTAGCACCTAATGGAATGCCCCCACCTAAGATCAAGACAGGGAGGAATTTGATATGCGTACTAGTATGCGAATGGGAAACTATGATGCTACCCACTTCTACAAGAGTCAACTCCTCAAAGACAGTAGCAGCAGTGGCAACAACTCCACCCACCTAACACATGGCCTTGCCGGCTCCACCACCGACGAGACCCATGCTTACCAATGCAGCTCACCCAGGATAGTATGTGCCCCAAAGAGGAGTTCTAAGAGTTCCACAACTCTCCATACTACCTCCAATATTGCCACATCAAACACCCATTCCCAGAGTGACCCCCATGAACCAATTAACCCTGACGAAAATCTGTGAGGGGGAGGAAGAAGGAATAGGGGACACACTGACTACCTAGAACCATAAGAGGGCCAAGATCCCCCAAGTCAAGTCCTAAGTCACTATGTTCAAGATGGTGATAGTGTCTACCCTTTATATATAGATATACTGCAATCAAATAGGGGGAGCGACATCAATGCCTTTGTATGTCACTACAGGGCTATCATTGCAAAAGGGACCTCATCGGATGGTAGAGTGTCCTATCAAGAAGGCTATAGTAGCCGCACACTGACCAACCCAGAGACCTTAGTACCACTTTGCATAGGTTATAGTATATAAAGAGAATGTGGGAGAGAGGGAGAGCTTGAGTTCCTTGCAAGAAAACCCACACACACAAGCACACACATACAAGAGAAAACAAGACACAAAAGAGAGATGGATGGTTGAATTTTATTCCATCGTCTTCTCTTCTCTACAACCATATAACTAAAAAGATAAGAGTACATACTATAAGGGAAAGTACTCTTCTACAATAACATACAATGGTCGGTTCATAGTGTGAACTTGACTATATGAGATGACGCTCTAACTATGCCATAACTCTAGTACTCCAAAGTGGTTGTCACACAGTCTCTCATTCATTGCGGAAGCTATCACCTAGGTAGGTCATCAATGTTCGTAACACTAGTTGAGCTCAATATCTCAACACTCTCCCTAGAGCTTAACTCTACACACTCTACTCCAAGTAAGATCCTAAACTTGTGGAGCTTCTTTGTGCCCAATGCCTTCGTGAAGATGTCAGCCACCTAATCCTATATGCTAGTATATACTAGATCTACATCACTTGCCTAGAACCTCCTTCATCTCACAAACTAATAATGCACCTCAATGTGCTTTTTTCTAGCATAGGATCTGGGTTACTGGCCAATTGTATGCTAATTATGTCGTCATAAATAAATGACAACTACCCTCTCCATGGACTCTCCCATATCACCAAGTAGCTTTTGAAACCAAGCTACCTCACAAACTGCCATAGCAGCACCCTTGTACTCTACCTCTATACTTGACAAAGCAACTATTGGCTATTTCTTACTACAACTCACAGTACTCCCAAACAAAAACATAAAGCCACAGGTAGACCTCTTGCTATCTGTGCGACACTACCACCTAATCATCATCAGTGTACCCATGTAGTTGTATCTCTATACCAGCCTCATAGAAAAGTCTATAGTTAACTCGGAACTTTATGTACCTAAGAATCCGTCTAGCCACATCCAAGTGTGGCTTCCTAGGGTCCTGCATAAATTGACTCACAAGTCTAACAACATAGCTTAGGTTTGGTGTAATAATGGTCATGTAGATCAAGCTACCCACTATGTGCCTTTACGTAGTGGGGTCCTCCAAAAGCTCACCAGTATTTGTGGAAAGCTTTGTGCTCTACTCTAATGGCATTGAAATAGGCTTACATCTTGTCATATCATATTTGGACAACATGTCCAAGCCATACTGCCTCTTTAATAACAAAATATCATGAGGTGATCTCGCCACCTCTATGCCCAAAAAATATCGCAGCTCACCCAAATCCTTCATCCTCAAACTTCTACATCAAAAACCTCCTAACATCATGTATGTCAGCATCACTATCACCAATGATAATCAAGTCATCCACATAAATGACTAATAGCATGATACCTCTATCTATCTTTTTAACATAAAGTGAAAAAACTTCATTGGATATCTGAAATCCAATGGTAACAAGATACTCCCCGATATTTTTTAACCATGCTCTGGGTGCCTGGTTCAAGCCATACAGGGCTTTGCATAACCATGCTCTGGGTGCCTGCTTCAAGCCATACAGGACTTTGCATAACCGGCACACAAAATCTAGGTGTGCATCACTCTCATAACCTACTGCTGGTGGCTACATCATGTATACTAATTCTTGCAAATCACCATGAAAGAAAGCATTCTTTACATCCATTTGATGTAAAGACCAGCCCTTTGTTGCGCTAAGAAGACCAAAAAACCTAATGTGCATGTCATGAAGTTTGCAATGCATGGAGTGCTATGGGCATTAGAGGAAACAATGCTGATTAGAAAAAAAAGGAAAGGGAGTGGTGGTTTGCCATAACCTTTGATGACATTTTAAGTGATATGCATAGTTTGGGGTAATCACTTTGGAAATTGGAAGTAGTTGAAGAGAGCATTTTTGAAAAGACTTAGAAAAGTGAAGACCTAACTAATCTAATGAGCTCCTTGACATAGAAAGGCATGGATGTTGATGCCTGTACTGACAAGTTCATATCACTCATGAATGATGCCAACACACCATCATATAAGTTGATGGGATGGGGTTTCTAAAGGATTGGACAATGGACAATAGACTAAAGCCATCAGTTTCTTTGATCGATTTGAAAAATGATGGCTTTAATGAACTTGTTGATGTAATAAAAATAGCAAAAAAGAATTTAGATGTAGATTAGAAGAAAAAGAAGAGTAAAAAGGTGATAGAGGAGTGAGACAATGTATCCAATAAAGAGGACAAGTAGAGCAAGAAGGTTGTGACGAGGAGTTAGACACAAAGAGACAAAAGAGAAGCTCAAAGGCAAGAAAGAGATAGTGGCAAGTGAAAGGGTCTTACTCAAGAAAATGGAGGACCTAACAACCACATTATGCAAGTTGGTGGTGAGTGGGAAGCACCAAGACCCCCAAAGCCTTTGATGAGTCTAAATATCAAAAGGAAGTTATCTAGTTCAGTGCAGCAATAAAGGGCATTAAAGGAATAAATGCAAACCGTTACCCTCTTGTGCCATCTGTCATACTTTCACTCACATAACTGACAAGTGTAGATATAATGGAAGAAACAACAATGCTACTACCATTGAAGTCAATAATGTGTCCTCCCACCAATTCAAGCATAGCTAGCAAGAGGCAAAGGAAGAGGTAGAGGACATGTAAGCTCGTCTAAATCTAGAATGTACATGTGAACTGAGTGTACTCCTAAAGCATCAGTAAGAAATACAAATTACAATTGAAGGTTCTAAATGCATAGGAGCCAGATGTGTGTGGTGCAAATTAAAGAGATTCGAGAAAAGAGACCATAGCCATAGGCCCTAGAAAAAGAGGCCAACGAGAAAGGGATTAGGCCAAAAGGAGCCATTCAAAGCTAAAAAGGTGTAATCTAAGAAGACAACCACTTGGGAGGAGCTAAAAAGAGTCCGAGAGACGGTGACCCCCAGATGCGAACAGGAAGCATAAGATCAGGCCAAGAAGACACAGTGTTTAGTCCCATAATATGATTGATCGATAGAGCATGGAGAATGACTTCAAAAGTCAACAAAAGTGTTGCAAAAAGCACCGTAAGTGCTTTTTGAAAAATGTAAGGGAAAACGAAAACCAATGGCAAAATATGTGACCAAGAAGTACCAAACCCTGCTTAACCATCTACCTAATCAAAACCAAATTCTTTGTTATATTAGGCACATGAAGTACATCAGCCAAATACCTTGTCTTGCCATCCTACATAGCCAAAGGCATATTCCCAATGTGAGCAATAGGATGAGCAATGCCATCCCCCGTCTTTATATAACTTGGTTTTTCTAAATTTTTGACCTCTCTAAACTATTCACCATGACGTCATGTGGTTAGAGGCTCCCAAATCCACATACCATACATCATCACCATTTGTGGATATATTTACAGTCATCACATTGAATTCAACATGTGCTGCAGAACAACTAACTTCTCATGTCTATCTTCAGCCTCCTGCTTGTTTCTTGAAGTTACAAAATTGTTTTGCTATGCAACCTACCACTTTTTATGTCACTCTGCTTCTTTATGACATTCTACTACAAAGTGACCTAGTTTTGCTACAATAAAATCACTCCTTTGAACTTGATCCTGATTGCTATCTCTACCAATTGCCTCGGCCTCTTTGGCTTCCCCTACCTTGAGAGACTAGCCTCTTTGACCTATGTGTGTTTGTTACTACTTTGCGAACCATTGGATTGTTGTGATCCATAATTCTGAATTCTAAAACAACCACCACCTTGGCCTTGATCGTGCGACTTCTATCTCTATCTCTACCTGAATTTGAGTAGGCCTATTTTGAAGTAGGCCTATTTGAGTAGGCCTATTTTGAAGTGTTCATGCTTTCAGAGGAAGAGTCTTCACCCAAAGATTTCTCTTCTATGATAACATAAACACCAAATCCCAAAAGTTGGGAACTTTCTCTCATACAACAATAGAAGTTTTGAATAGCTTGTATTCTTTGCCAAGCCCATTCAAATAGACACTCACCAAGTCATCATCTTCATGTTGTAGAAAGAAAAAATAGGCACATGCCTTGATGTCTCAAAAGAATATGCCACATTATTTTTTAGAAAAAGCAATAGCAAATGATGTGTACATTATGAATAGGATTCCCACTGCAGCTATTCATGGTATGATGCCGGAGCAGAAGTTTAGAGGCATAAAACTGGATTGTCTCACTTGAAAGTGTTTTGTGTATGTTCCTGAGATGAAGTGAGAATAAAGTTGGATCCAAAGGTAGAGAAATGCATCTTCATTGGTTATGCTTTGGAGAAAAAGGGTTATAGATGTTATATGCCACTCATGAGAGGTGAGCAAGCAGAGATATTATATTTAATGTGATAAATAGCTAGTATGCACCAGCAATGAAGGCAATATAAGATGCAAATGTAAGAAATACTAATGTTGCACCACATGTAGAGCACCAAATCATAGGTTCTTAGCGGACCTGGAGAGTCCTCTAGTAGTGGATCCAGTGTTAGTCCATGGTTAGGCAAGTTGAGGAGGCAGATCATATGTGGATAATGAATCTAGTGGCTCTGAGCACAGCTTTGATGAGGACCTTGGCATTCTGTCTGTGGTGCTTACTCCTCGTGTAAGGAGAACCAGGGGTATTGTGAGGACACTTGGTAATGATCCAAGTGTACGCAGGTCTACGAGGGTTAGGTACCTAGTTGAGACAGGTTGAGATAGAATGGATATATAGCCCATCATTATGCTTACATGGTTAAAGCAATACAAGAGTTGGAGCCCACTTGTTTTGAGGAGGCACTTTGAAATAAAAAATGGGAACATGCCAAATGAATGAGGAGATGGCAATATTACATGCAAATGCAACATGGGAGTTAGTGTCTTTGGCTTAAAAAAAGAAGGCAATTGGATGTAATGGGTGTATAAGGTCAAGCATAACTTAGATGGTTCAATGTGAGTAGGTATAAGGAGAGATTGGTTACCAAGGGCTATGCGCAGACCTATGGCATTGACTATAAGGAGACATTCAGCCTGGTTGGGCAGGTGTCCAAAGCTTTTATTTGGCCTATTGCTTGTACATTGATACATTACAACACGTGGAGCACATCCTAGCTCATTTTACCACATGCTCTTGGAGCGAGAAACACCAGTACATTTCTTCATCTCATAATACATTGATATATTACAACTCTAGGGAGCACATCCTAGCTCACTACCACATGCTCTTGGAGCAGGAAAGACGATTAATTATCCATCAAGACCGGGCACTCGTCCAAGTTTAAGATTTGGATACCATTGCTTCATGGCTTGTTTGTACATGAGTTTGGTGTGTCTATTCTTGATATTTGATGTAGATTACTCATGCTTTGGCATATAATTGGGTGTGGCAAACCTTGTTAACCCTAAAATGGGTTAACAAGGACAAACCTACCAAACTAAGTGGCAAAGCTAGCTTTAGAATGAACTTGTATCCAATATTTGGCGTGTAGGTGTTGGGAGCCCATATTTTATTTATGCAAACCACTAAGGGGGTCTCTTATTATGACTTTTATTCCTTAATAAGGTGAGTATCTTGAGCCGGTGCCTATTTTTAAAGCTAATAAATGGGTGAAAAATGCACAAAAGCTAACAAGATATAGCTGATTAAGGGTAGAGTGTCTGAAAAAACACCCCTCACCACATTACAACCCCACCACCTTGAGATGTCAAAGCTATCTTTCTTAGTACTAGTGTTAGGGCCCGTGTCCGCGAGACGAGTAGGAGCTGGCCACACGTTACACCGTTCAAAAGATAATTGTATAAAGAAAGCATTTTGGTATGTAGTCCTCTCTCTCTCTCTCTCTCTCTCTATATATATATATATATATATCTGCTCCAATCCTTCCCCTTCTCTCTTTCTCTCTCTCCTTCAACATTGTCACATTCTCTCTCAGAGCTCTCTCTCTCTGGATTTACTTGCTTTCCACATAGACATGGTGCTAGCACAGTGGATTATGTTATGGCTATGCCCAGCTTTGTTTCATGCATTGAGGACTTCACAGTTGGATCTCGGCCCATTGGGGTCGTAGTGGATCATGCATTGTTGACATTGACTATCTCTTTTCACTTTACCACAGCTCAGAGGACACAAGGGGCAGATCACACTCGATATACTTTTACCTCAGAGACTGATGCTATCTACACAGATGGGATTTATAGACGTCTGTACACAGAGGAGCCAGGGAGACCTTTGGAGGAGTTGACCCATATACTGACAGAGACTTTACATGATGCAGCGAGAGAGGCATATCCACATACTCAGCCTGGACAGAGACAGCATTCTAGATGTATGCCCCAGAACAGCTGGTATGATGAGGAGTGCAGAGAGACCAGAGCCCGACTGCAGCGGGAGGTTGCTTTGGGAGTCACTACTCACCGACAGTCATGTATTGCCTTCCGACGCCTTGTGCGAAGGAAGAAGCGGGCCTTCCTTGCTCAGCTAGAGCAGGAATTATACCAGCTGTTCTTGAGCCAGGATTCGAGGGAGGCTTGGCGTCTGTTTCATGAGTCCTCCCCTGCTTTGGCCATCACTTCTACAGAGGTCTGGGGTAGTTATGCAGCATCTCTATATACAGTTCCTGGACAGACACCTTTTCCTGACCCGCCAGCACCATGCCCACAGACATGTACTTTCTTTACCGCCCCGCAGAGATGGTAAGGAAGGCCATTGATAGGATGAAGACTGGGAGAGCATATGATCATGATGGATTGGTTGCTGAGCACTTTATTCATGCGAGAGACATGCTGGCAGAGCTTCTAGCAGTGATGTTCAATCGTGCTATGTGCGAAGGCTTACCCGAGACTTGGAGTAGGTCCACCATCGTGCCTATCTTCAAGTCAGGGGACCCTATGCAGCCAGGGAATTATCGCACTATTATGATTGGTCACACACTAGCACGATTGTATGCATCCATTCTTGAGCAGCAGTTGAGTAGATGGGCAGAGAGAGTTGGCATTCGAGCAGAGGGACAGGCAGGGTTCAGGAGAGGTTTCTCTACTCTTGACCACATCTTGACTTTGCGGGCCATTATTGAGGAGGGCAGGTCGCATGGGCGACGGATTTATTGTAGCTTTGTGGACTTCCGCAAAGCATTTGATACAGTGCCCAGAGCCAGATTGATGAGGCGATTACAGGAGATGGGGGTACCCACAGAGCTCATATGGGGAATTATGGCTTTATACAGATCAGTTGTTGCAGGACAGGTACGCACCCCAGAGGGGGTCTCTACTTTGGTTCACTCCACTATAGGAGTGAAGCAAGGTTGCCCGTTATCTCCTTCACTGTTTGGTATGTATGTGGATGAGGCTTCTGACTACATTGAGAGATTGGGGGACAGAGGAGCCCAGCTAGCAGGTACATGGATCCCACTATTGTTATATGCTGATGATATTGTGTTGATCTTTGACTCCCCTGAGGGTATGCAGCGTCATCTGGATGCTTTACATGAGTTTGCACATGATAGTGGATTGTCTGTCAACCTTGGCAAAGCCAAGGTTATGGTGTTTAACACCACGCCACAGTGGGTTAGGCGATCAGCTTCCACATTTACATATGGGCAGGAGATTGTGGAGTATACAGATGCATATACATATCTTGGGGTAGTATTCAGTGGGCCAGTGTTTTCGATGAGGAGAGCAGCAGAGACTAGATTGACTAGAGCACATGCAGCCCTGGGTGGTTTGGAGAGGATGTGTTCGCAGGTTCAGTTTCAGGAACCTCGAACGAAACTCTGGCTTTTTGACACTCTAGTGACATCAGCTATGCTTTATGGAGTGCAGATATGGGGACCTTCAGTGGGCCATCACAGCACAGGCGGGTGGAGAGGTATGGAGAGGCCTTTGGTATCTATGATTGCTAGGCTTATTAGAGCCAAGGCTGTGGTACCTCATGAGATTATTCGAGCAGAGCTGGCGGCTGCCCCTCTGGTGATTGAGGCTCTTACGAGATCAGTCTCCTACATACATGGCTTGTGGGATCTCCCCCGAGACAGATATGCACGGCTCGCCCTGGAGTCCTCCCGAGAGTTAGCTTTACAGGGAGACACGGCTTGTTGGTATGGACAGATGACATCTTGGTTCCAGGCACATGGTTTTAGCATGGACAGATTGCCTCCCTTCCAGTATTCTCTGGAGGCACCCTCTCTCACTCTTACACAGACAGAGATTACCAGACTCATCCGTCAGGATTTAGTTCAGCTGGACATTAGGAGGACATGGATACAGCCGACTGAGGAGCTGGGCACGAAGATGGCTTTCTACAGAGAGCATTTTCTTCAGCTCACAGCAGCAGATGGTTTTGTGATCAGACCCAGTTACATGGATGTACACTTGTCTCATGCAGTACGATGTGCTATTGGTCAGATTCGCACATCCTCACACCAGCTTGAGATTGAGATTGGCCGATATAGAGGTATACCAGCTGAGGCCAGGATATGCCGAGTATGCCATGGGGAGCCAGAGACAGAGCTGCATTATATATGCCATTGTACTGCATACTATGAGATATGTGGTCGTTTCCACTGTTTATTCAGAGAGGGTTTTGGACCACTTTCCAGAGTCATGGGGTACCAGGACCAGAGGTGTTTGGGATTGTTCTTGCTTGAGCTGCGGAGACATAGAGATAGCCTGCTTAGGCGCACAGAGAGCCGGACTCAGAGGCACATTACAGACTTCTTTAGTCCAGCCATCACTGCGCCAGATGGACCACAGCAGCAGCAGGACATGGATACCGCCCACACCAGGGGTGATTGATCGTGCGATTGAGCTTGGGTGGTCCAGACGCCCACGACTACGGAGGAGGGCATCCCATCATAGACGGAGGTTGCAGCGGCAGATTCGGATTATTCTTGCGAGGCATGCGGGACACCCAGTCAGGGTGCTGACCACAGAGGATATTGAGGAGATCCGCCAGTGTCCGATGCGGCACATATTATGAGATGGAGGTACCTCCATAGTGTACCTTCCAGTTCCAGTTTCATTTTCTAGGTGCCAGTATAGTATCATCTTTATTTTTCATTTTCTGGGTTTTTTTATCCAGACATTGTATCAGATCCACCATGATGTAACTTTTGGTCTCATAGGTCATTATGGCCTTTTGAAGACGTTAATATAACATTTCATTTCATTTCTTTCCCCCAACAAACACATATAGGGTCTCTCTCTCTCTCTCTCTCTCTCTCTCTCTCTCTCTCTCTCTCTCTCTCTCATGGGCTTAGTATTTTATGTGCAAGTGCTTGCATAGAGCTTATTTTTAGGCAAACTTTGTGCATGATGCTATCTCACATAGGTTCTCTCTCTCTCTCTCTCTCTCTCTCTCTCTCTCTCTCTCTCTCTCTCTCTCTCTCTCTCTCTCTCTCTTTGGATTTATTTGCTTGTGTGTAATTTGAAACCCCACGGCTTCCCTATCATGCAGCTATATCCTCTCTCTCACATAGGATTTGTTAACTTGCATTTAGGGTGAAATATGCAGGCAGCACTTCTCTCATTAGCTGCCGATGGGGGGTGCTTCTGTGAGAGAGAGAGAGAGAGAGAGAGAGAGAGAGAGAGAGAGAGAGAGAGAGAGACCAGTCGCTCCGGAACCTCTCTGTGAAACTGAGCTCTGATCTCTGTCATCTCTCTCTGGTATAGGCGTGGTGTCCGAAAGCCAGGTGTCCTCTGTCTCCTACGGGCTCTGAGTGTCTCTGCTCTCTGGACAGTAATTCCTTGCCGTGTAGGGGCAAGGAGTGGGATGGATCTCTGAAAAAATGTAGTAATCTATGTCTGTTGTCCCCCCTTTGGAGCTGTCTGAGCCTGTAATGATGTCTCTCTATGACACTGTATGTCTAGAATGAATCTCCCCAGTATGCGAGCGCTGGTGTGCTGCCTCAAAGATCTGGCGTAGGGAATGTGGCTCTCCGAATAAAATGGGATATCTCTCTCTGATGGCTGTATTTGCTTTGCATCTGCATACATAATGCTCCTCACTCTCCACCTTCTCTCTACACAATCTGCATACCCTCTCCTCTCGGGGGGATCCGTGCTGCTTTGCCAGTCTCGATCTCCAATCGATGTGATGAAACTCTAAGCTGACCACCCAATAGCCACTCGAGAGCTGTGTGGTAAAAAGCCCTCCATGTATCTAGGCCTCTCTATAAATCCATCATCAATGATACTCATGAAGTGATCTCTGTAGTATAGCATCTTCGGTGGAAGAGGCTGTGTAGGCGATATCCATGTCTCTCATGTATAGAGCTACCATAGGTCATGTCTCAATACTCTGTTCCTCTCACTATGAGAGAGACGGATATGTGGTGCATCCCTGTCATACTGGAATGGTGGTAGATGATCCATGTCTAGGCCATGCTATGAGAACCAATGTGTGACCTGCGCATACCATGATCCTCTGTCTCCTGCCTCAGCCAGTTGTCTAGATGCCTCAAAAGCTCTGTATGACAATATGTCCTGTGGCATCTCTCTAAATCTGTCTAGCACACATATAGTCTGGAATATGGCCTCTACCATCATAGGAGGCGCAGCAAACTCTACTCGGATAATGTCATGAGGTACTGATGTTTTGCTGCGTATCATGCGTGCCATCATGAGGGCCTGTGGTCTCTCTATCTGTGTCCACCAATGGGTAGCAAGGCCTGGCGCCCATACCGCTACTCCATACATGAGTGCTGGTGTGACTAATGTGTCAAATAGCCACCCCTTTGTCTGGGGCTCCTGAAAATGCACTTGGTGGCACTGTCTCTCTAGCATAGCCAATGCTGCATATCCCCGTGTCAATCTAGCTGTGGTTGGCTGCTGAACCCATGGTGAAGCGTGTGGCTGCTGTAGAGAAGGTAACCCCTAGGTACACGTATGATGTCACCACCTCCACACCTGGCGTCCTACGAGAGTGAATGTCAGACTCCGGCCTTGTCTTGATGTATGAAAGACCATAACCTTGGTTTTCCCAAGGTTCACAGTAAGACCCCTCTGTGTGTGCAGAAATCATCGAGTGCATGTAGATGCTGTAGACCTCTTGGAGACTCAAACACTAATACAATATCATCAGCATAAAGCATAATATGTACTGAGGTAAGCATAATATGTACTGAGGTACCTGCTAAATCAAATCCATCTCCGCCTCCCCGTGTAATGAAGACAGCCACCTCATCAACGTATAACCCAGTGGGCATCCTTGCTTCACACCAATGGTGCTAGCAATAGTCTCGAACATACCTCCTGGGCATTTGACTCACCCAAAAACCTGCTCATATAATGCATAGATGCCCCACGTCATATCTGCTTGTATGCAAAGAGACTCCAGGCGCTGAAAGAGCCTCTCTCGTGGTACTGTGTCAAACGCCTTGCGGAAATCCACAAAGCAGCAATAGAGCTTTCTCTTCCTCACTCTAGCCTGATCAATCATACATCTCAAAGTGAATACATGGTCAGTGGGTAGAGAAAGCTCTCCTGAAGCCTGCCTGCCCTGATGAGCGTTAACTTGCTCGCTCAGCGTATAAGCTAAGCTCTTGCTCCAACACTGCACCATAGAGTCTGGCCAACACGTGGCCAACCATAACCGTCCTGTATAGTTGCTCGGATCGAGCATATCCCCTGTTTTGTGAATTGGCACAATGGTGTGCATCGTCCACTCTGCAGGCAAACCCTCTGCTAGTGCCCTGTTAAACAGGTGTGCAAGAAAAGGAGCCAAAGAATCTACTGCATATATGAGATGCTCACCCTGCAGGCCCATATGGTTGGCGGCCCGTCCATGCTGCTGTAGGCGGCGGATAGCTTCCTTTACCATATTGAGTGGGTAAAGAAGATAGCTATGGTAGGTCGAGGCTCCTGTGGTGAGGTATAGGTGGCTGCTGTGGGGCATGGTATAGGTCCTCTGCATATGTGTGCCATGTCTGTGGGTCTACAATAGGTGTTGGTGTCCGAGGCTCTCTGAAGTGCCGCCATAAGATAGGGCTATCTCTACTCATGAAGAAATGAAAGCTCTTTAGCTCTTGTATCTGCGAACGCCCGCCTTTTGTGTGTGGTGAGTAAGTTTCCTCATCTCTCTCCTCGACTCCTGCTCTGTGATGGCTCCCAAGGCTCTCTGTATGCGGAGCCGTGAGTATAGGGCTCTGCACTCGTCATCATACCATTTGTTCTGGGACATAGTCCCAGATTTCATAGGCTCTCCTGAGTCGACACGATGTGGGAAGCTCTATGAAATCTAGGACATAGTCCTAGATTTCATAGGCTCTCCTGAGTGGACACGATGTGGGAAGCTCTGTAATGCAGCCGTGTGTAGGAGTGATGCCAGCTGGGCTGTAATGGTATCCATAGGTGCCATGGGATCCATGAGTAGGATCCCATCCTCTACTCTGCCACCAGTGTATATGTCTGCCATGTCATGTGTGAAGTAGATGGTAGTGTGTGGCATCGGTATGTGGGGGGCTAGTAATACTAGTGATCCGGCTAGTAAAAATGCCAAGTATGTATGATCTGCCCCAATAGGACGAGGTGGAATGGAGAATGAGGTGACAAGCTGTGATGCCTCCACAAACCCCATAATGTAGTCTACCACCGTGCCTCCGGTCCATGTATGACCCCCATCTCCTGATATCCCGGCCACTGTATAATCCCATTATAAATAACGAGACGATGCTTGGCTCCCAACTCTAGTAAGTGGTCCCCATAATGTCCTCTGTCTGGTCCAGTGTCCTCTGATGCCCGACTAGACCCTATCTCCTCTGGATCCATAGGGTGAAGGATCTCCATGTCATCATAGTCATACACCTCACACTGTCTGCTCTGTGTGTGGGCAGTGAAGTCGCCCGTAAGAAATACTTCCCCTAGTGTAGAATAATGCATAATCTACTCTCACAGACAAGTGTATGGCAAGGCTCCTGTCTCCTCCTCCTATGGCATGTCCTCTGTAATGACATAGGAGGATCCCGATGGAGGAAAGTAACATAGGGCTATGTATATAACCCTGTCCTATGAGAGCTATAAGCTGATCCACATGTATCTGGCCTCTGGATCCTGTGCTACCACTCTCTCTTAGTCTCCCCTGTAGCTCCCGTCTGGATAGAACTGCTACTCCCCCTGACCCTCTCGAGAGGAGGTACCCTGGCGTGTGGTCCTCCTGTATGCTGACTCCCACTGGAATCCCTCTACTCGAGGTAGCCCTCTCTCTGGGCTTTGATGTGTCTTTGTCAGAAGTATGATGTCTCTCCCCACCATAACATGCTCCAGTCATCCAGGCTACACCCATAGTGAACCATTACAGTTCCATACTGCCATGTGTATCTTTGTCAGTGGCCTGGTCTATGTCCCATAGGCCCCAAACCGCTAATCCATGGGCCGGCCATCAATGATGGCCCGACCATCTCGGTAGAAGGCCTTCTTGCCTTCTCTCTCACGTGTAAGACTCGTGGCATGCAAGCTCTCCTATGCTCAAGCTGCATCCTTGTGAGATCATCATCCAAGAAAATAGAAGCTCCCTCTAAACTTTGTAGTATGACCCTCTTCCTCATGAAGGTGACCCTCTCCGTCTCTCTTGCAAACTGTACGATGAGGGCTCGCTTGCGTGTTGAGTCTTTCCCGGCTCTCCATGCTTTGGTGAAGGGGAGAGGGTCCTCTTCCCTGTAGCCTAGCTTCATGCATAGAAGCTGTCCATCTTTGTCAGGAGTGGAGTTGGGTGTCTTGGCTGAGAGAGAGAGAGAGAGAGAGAGAGAGAGAGAGAGAGAGAGAGAGAGAGAGAGAAATACCTATCTAAGAGAGCTCCATGTGCATAGTTTGCCAAAAAATAAGCTCAATATGAAAGATCTGCACACAAAATACTAAGCCCATGAGAGAGAGAGAGAGAGAGAGAGAGTTATCTTGTGTGTGGGGCGAGAGGAGGAAGGAGCTATGGCAAAAGGCTATTGGAGTTAGAGACAAGAAATGTATGAGAGAGATGGTCGTTGTGTGTGTGTGAGAAAGGGAGAGAGTGATGAGAGAGAGATTGCCACCCGTTAAATGATTTGAATGTCTTTTAGAATTGTAACATGGTCCCCCATATGCACTTTAATTTGAATTTTAAACTCTCTCTCTATATAAAAAATACCTTTCTCATCCCCCTCCTTATCATTTGCACGTGGAACCAAGAAAAGTGAAACAAAGTTCTTGCTATGAGCTAGTAGGGCACTCTCACCTACGCGTGATCCTCGGTCTTTGCTACACTCTCCACATTATTAAAACTTAAAATATTAAAATATTAAAATTTAAAGGCTGAAGATAGCCAGAGTCTATGGCTGTGTGTGTGTGTGTATATGTATATATATATATATATATATACCCAGTGCACATAACAAGTAGACTGAGGAACACCCAACAAATAAGGCACACCTGCAGAGCAGACTGAGATTGATCCACACCCAATAGAATGAGTAATATATGCATGCGAAAACTAACATGTATATCTCACCCACCCACACACACACATACATGCACATGCACCCCCTCCCTCTCCCTCTCACACACATAGGCATGCGAAAACTAACATGTATATCTCACCCACCCACCCACACACATACATGCACATGCACCCCCTCCCTCTCCCTCTCACAAACTCTCTCTCCCTCTCACACACTCTCTCTCTCAAATGTTGAAACTCCATCTCTCTCTCTCACACACACAAACTAACATGAGTAATATAGGCATGCGAAAACTAACATGTATATCTCACCCACCCACACACACACATACATGCACATGCACCCCCTCCCTCTCCCTCTCACACACTCTCTCTCCCTCTCACACACTCTCTCTCTCAAATGTTGAAACTCCATCTCTCTCTCTCACACACACAAACACACACATGTACACACCCGCACATACACTAATGCCAACACACTCTCTCCCTCCCACATACACTCACACACATAGAAATTCTCTCTCTCTCTCTCTCTCTCTCTCTCTCTCTCTCTCTCTCTCTCTCTCTCTCTCTCTCTCTCTCTCTAGCCGCGCTCTCCTCTGTCTGTTGCCGTCGCCCTTTGGTCTGTCTATCGCCTATCCTCTACATTGCTCATCTCCCGTTTCCGCCTACCCTGTGTGCTATGTGGTTCCACCTCCCGTTTTCGTGCCGCCCCCCCTTCTGTCTATTGCATGCCCACCCTCTACACTGTGTGGTGTGTGGTTTTTCCTCTCGTTTTCGTGTTGCCTTCCCTTCTGTCTACCGCGTGCCCTCCCTCTATGCTGTGTGCTGTGTGGTTCCACCTACACCACCTACCCTTCTGTCTGTCGCGCGCTTGCCCTCTGCGTTGTGTGGTTCCACCTACACCACCTACCCTTCTGTTTGTCGCGCGCTTGCCCTCTGCGTTGTGTGGTTCCACCTACACCACCTACCCTTCTGTCTGTCGCGCGCTTGCCCTCTGCGTTGTGTGGTTTCGCCTCCTGTTTTCGTGCCACCTACCCTTCTGTCTGCCACCACCGGTAATGTAGAATGTCCCTACCCTGGACCAATGGTTGAACCCTCAACCAGAAGCCACTCTTGCGCTTACCCCATCGTGCATCGGGCCGAATCTCATCTTCTCTCGTGTCCTTGATTGTGAAAATGGTACTCCCTCTTGAAGATAGATTGAACACGATCAAAGAACAGGCTCAGAAGGCCCTTTCAAAGAAAACGAAGCTGATAGACAGGACATTGAACCAGCATCAAAAAGGGATTCATGTTGTCAAGACTAGGATCTAGGGCAAAGAGGAAATGTACAAACAACTGCAAAATGAGATGCGACAAGAGACAGAAGCCTGGAAGGACACATGCCTGGCTACATGCATGGAGAAATGTATGGAATTATGCAAAGAAGAGATGCACAAGTATGGCAAAGAGAAAGGAGAGCTAGCTACACAAGAAGCCCTTGCTCTAGAGATTGCCCAGTTGCGAGACACCAATGCTAAACTTGAGGCGGAACTAGAGAAGACTAAGAAGGCAATCAAAGTAGAGATTCAAGAGGCCAAATTAGGATTCTAGGAGGAGCATGCAGGCCTCCGAAAAAACATGGAAGTAACTAAAGAAGATTTTGGAGAAACCTCCAAATGGGTTGAGGTTGTAAAAAAGCAAAAAACAGTCCACACCCAAATGCCACATGCATCATGATGACCACGTTTGAGGAAGAGAATTGTTGCCAATCTAGGGCTCTACATGTGCGCGTAACAGGCTTGCAAGCAGGTAACTCACCAAAAGCGGACGGTGAGAATTTATGCAGACAGATCGGCCTCTCATCATTGGCTTAGACAATAGTGCCCAAATTGCTATATGCTAGCGACATTGTCTTGATCTTAGATTCAGTCCTGAGGGTTTACATAAACACTTAAATGCATTGGATAGATTTTGCAAGGAGAGAGACCTTATAGTCGATTTGGGCAAAAACAAGGTTATGGTCTTCAACACATCTTATGTAGTCGCATCACGATTTTCTTCATATACAGAGATGCCCCAATGGAGATTATGCAAAAGTATGTATATCTAGGAGTTACTTTTACATGCCCTTTGTTCTGCATGACCACAACTGCCATTGACCGACTTACGAGGGGGCATGTCTCCCTAGACCGTATGGAGAGACATTGTTTCTAGGCACATTTCCAAGAACCTCACACTAAGTGTTGGCTCTTTGATACTCTAGTATGACAAGTGGCTATGTATGGTGCAACCTTTTGGGGGCTAGCCCTAAGAAGGATCACTAGAGGAGCATAGAGAGGAGGTGATGATGTTGTCACACATGATTAGGAGTAAGCCATCTGTATCACATGACATTCTACATGCAGATTTTGGGGTGGCCCCACTGGTTACAGATGCCCTTTTTCAGACTGTCACTTATATTCAGCATGTAGATGCCCTTTTTCAGACTGTCACTTATATTCAGCATGTATACACGCTTGACAGAGATTGCCTCCCATGACTAGCACTAGAGTCCTCTATGTAATTATACAACGAGAGAGAGAAATTGCGACAAGCTAGACTGGCCTCCTCCTCAGCGACACGGCCACCACCATTACCAACACATGAATGATACTCTAAGGTAGTCAAGTGGTTTCATGCACATGGCATACAGATGGTCTGTCTCCCCCCATTTCAATATAGCCTGGATTCCCCCTACCTTGATCTCTCATGATGACAAGAGATCAATCGGATCATCCGGTTAGATCTACTCGGGCTAACATACACCAAACATGGGTGTCTCAAGATTGGTAAGAAGAGTGAGTTCTACAGAGATCACTTCTTGAGACTCTTCGAGGATGGATTCTTTGAGATCCCATGATACATACAGACACACATATCACAGGCTATGTGTATCACGATCGGCCAGCTCGGGGTATCCTCCCACTGCCTCTCAGAGTAGAGATTGGCAGAGCTGAGGATATCCCACATGAGGAGAGGACATGCACAATGTGCACCACAAGAGCAGTAGAGGATGAGGCCCATTATATGTTCAGTTGCTCGCCTTACTATGAGATATGGGGGAGATTCCACTGCCTCTTCCGAGAGGGATTCATACCACTCACATGGGTGATATAGTTTGAGGATTAGAGGTGTTTGGGCATGTACTTGATGGAGCTCAGATGACACAGGGATGTAGTGTTGAGGTAACACGCTGAGAGACAACCTCGGCTCCAATAGGACACCTCATAGAGAGCCATCACATATTTCTCTATGGTTCACACATCCACATCGAAATCCACTACCCACAACGGTTCCTCTACTAAAACATCAGAGACCACCACCCGTACGCACGCTCTGACTCCACACCATAGAGGAGTTCTTAGCAAGAGAGCTCAATCCATGCTGCGAGCTAGACGTCCTTGACTTAGAGCATCAGGACCCTCCACCACACACAGACGGATTCGTGAGGTTCTCCGTCGCGACATGACACACCCCCATCATAGAGGCCTAATATTCACTCCCAATTAGATCGATTCTAGTTGAGGCAGGTATCGTCATTATCTTATCACAACATATCTCATTCTACATAGGATCATATGTTGATCACATGTACTATTAGATATTTTTGTTTTACTTTTTCTTTCAGTTTTCCATGGCTCAGTTTATCCATGGTACCATTGTATTTCTTTTGGTGTCATAGGCCCTTGGGGTCTTCCGTAGACGTTAATATGACTCTCTCTCTCTCTCTCTCTCTCTCTCTCTCTCTCTCTCTCTCTCTCTCTCTCTCATGTATGCACATGCACATAGACACACACACACACACACACACACTCTCTCTCTCTCTCTGTCCCTCTCGCACACATACACACATGTACATGCATGCACGCACACACACACACACGTGTGCATGCACACACACATGTAAATATATATTATATATAATATTGTGTTTTGAAATGGAGGAAAAACTTGTGTTTTAGAGATATAAAGATTCCCTTATGCACCAGCTAAAATGATAGCCCTTTAGTCCATAGCCATTTTAACATTAAAAAAAAGGTTAATCTCATGCCCTTTAATCCTCCACTTCCATAGCCATTTTCACATCATTAACCACAAATGCAAACAATTGCTTTCCCTACTTTATATACAATCAACATTAATTAGGATGATTAAAATTCTTCAAGTTAGTTATCTGATTAAAGTTATTGGGTAATAAAAATCAAAGAGGGACACACATAGGAGCACACACACCATAACTAATCCATTAACACAAACTATACAAGATAGAGCGGAACCATAGCTTTCCTCTACTACATCATCACAAAATAGCACACAATATATTATGTGCATATCCACACTGAAATAAACCTAATACTAATGTCCATCCACATGACCAGCTGTGCCCAACCATTTATTGTCCACACATGCTATCTACTAAAAACCATACGACTACAGCTAACCACCAGCCTGCTGTAGATGTGAAATTACCTCTCAAGCCCTATTACACTCTTCGAAGAGTTGAAGAAATACTTGGAAGGTACTTGGTTAACTTCTAGTTTGAGCCCTCTTCTCCTCCATCATGTCCAATTGTGTCTTACACAATACATATCTTTCCCTATTACACTCTTCAGAGAGTTGAAGGAATACTTGGAAGGTACTTGGTTAACTTCTAGTTTGAGCCCTCTTCTCCTCCATCATGTCCAATTATGTCTTACACAATACATATCTTTCCTATTACACTCTTCGTAGAGTTGAAGAAATACTAGGAAGGTACTTGGTTAACTTCCAGATTGAGACCTCTTCTCCTCCATCATGTGTCTAGTTGTGTCTCACACCATACATATCATTCCTTTTATCAAGGGTCTCCTTCTCTGTTAAAAATAAAAATAAAAACCTCTTTCCCTCTTTTCACCACACCTCCTAGCATGCCTTCCTTTGTGCAACAATAGCCTTTTCCACTAGCCCAATTACTATTTGCATTTCGGTAGCAAATCTAACTCTAACTTCTTGGGTAAGAAGATTAATAGCTTTCATGGTTTCATCTCTAAATATGTTATCAAATAAAATTTTGTTGTTCTCACAATCAATTTCCCCTTATGAAATCCATTTACCCCTTATCCCCACCCCATTCAAGCATAAGGTGATCTGATGTGATAGAGTTGAACCATCATCAACCAAGACTCTAAAGGTATGAGGTAACCACTTTGCTTTTGTGCCAAAATAGACCCTATCAATTTGGAGGAGCTCTTTGGGTATTACATTTTAAGGTCTTCAATTGTGCTGAGTGATGATTATTAATCATTGAGCATTGAAGGGCCTTTTCGAGGCTCCTTTCCACTCTCACATATTCTATACATTGACTTAAAGCATTTCGAAGTGTGAACTTGGCACAAGAACCATACTGGTCTTCTCTATTTTTTATAGATGTTAAAACCTTGATTTTGAGTTTTTTTAAGTAACCATATAACTAACCATTTTTAAAAATCCACGATGCATGTACCTTATGAAATGGAGATACTTGTTCAAGTGTGGAAAAAATGCAAAGGTAAATGTCACAAATAGAAGGATCATATTACAAATGTTTATCTCATTTTTGGCACTTCAAATCGATTATTATTTATCAAATGAAACAACATGCATTTCATGTTAATATATTGAGATAATCTTTGCATATTAATTAAAAAATAAGGTTCTTCAAAACTAGTACTAAACATATCTCTTAATGCATTTACCAACCCCTATGATTTCTAGGGGGTCCTGTTGGTCATTCTCAATGAGTTGGGAGTGATCACAATTTTGATGTTTTCTTCTTGATTTTTGCTGTTCTTTTGTATTCATGATTTAATACTATTGATCAAAGGTCATAAAATTTTGGTGAAGATATATATCAACATAACAAGGGCACCATTGTGTGCATGTGAAGGTGCACATATTCATAATTATTTATTTGACATGTGATTATGTGATTATACACATGTTGCTCTAGCAAGCTTGGATGTGTGCCTCGAGATAAAAAATTGAAGGCCTATAAGGTATCTTGGCCTTAAGTAAACTCATTATTAAAAAAAAGTAGTTGGGGTGGCCTTTTTTTTGAAGCCCAATTTTCAATTGAAGGTTTTGCAGTTGAGGTGGCCTTTTTTGAAACCCAATTTCCAAAGGTTGAAGGTCAAAATGGGCATAGTGTGAAGGTGGGGTGGCCTTTTTTTCCCATAGGTGGGTTTCTTCTAAAGGTAAAAGTAGCCTTTATGCCCATTGCAAATTTTAGCGGTGACTTGTACTCTAAAAAAATCTTTAATAAAAAAAAGTGTGATGTGAAGGGCTTGAGCAAAAAGTGAGTAAGTTGATATGACATGAGTCGTATATGCCGTAATATATATATGTTTCATGAGTCTAATTAAATTATACTATATCATATATATATTACAACCACACTTAATTTTTGATGGGCTACCTTGCCCTTCAAAACAAATGTTTGTAAGAAAAAAATGTACAAAACACTAGGAGTCACCGCCAACCCACTACATTTGCGAGGGACTACATGACATATTATGATAAATATCAACATAATATACAAGGGCACCATAAGGTACACATTTTCATAATTATTTATTTGACGTGGGATTATGTGATTATACACATTTTTCTCTAGTAGGTTTGGATGTATACCCCAAGTTGAAAAAATTAAAGGCCTACAAGGTACCTTAGCCTTAAGGTAAACCCATTATTCAACAAAATGTAGTTTGGGTGGCCTTCTTGTGAAGCCCAATTTTCAAAGGTGGCTTTTTTGAAGGTTCAAGTGAAGTTGAGGTGGCCTTTTTTGAAACTCAATTTCCAAAGGTTAAAGGTGACATGTGCCCCATAAAAACTCCAATAAAAAAAAGGTGAATCATGTAAAGGTGGGGTGTACTTTTTTTCCCCATAGGTGGGTTTCTTCTGAAAGTAAAAATAGACTTTGATGCCCACTGCAATGACCTGTACCTGAAAAAATCTTCAATAAAAAAAAAGTGAATCATGTGAAGGGCTAGAGCAAAAAGTAAGTAAGTTGATATGACATGAGTCTTATTTGACATAATATATATATGTTTTATGAGTCTAATTATATTATACTTTATCATATATATATTACAACCACACCTAATTTTGATGGGCTGCCTTGCCCTTTAAAAATTAAATGTGTGTAAGAAAAAAAAAATATAAAACAATATTTTTAATGTATTTTAGAACATCCAATAGAAAAACTCGAAAAAAAGTTATAAAATTCAAGTCAAGGTTAGAAAAAAGTCCAAAATTGGTAAAAAAACAAGTAAAATATTTGGCAAAAAGTGTGCCAACCAACAGACTAGGAGTCAACTGCCTTACCAACCCACTATAACCGCGAGGGACTACAAGACGTGTTCACATAGTATTTTAATAATTGACCTGGCATGATGACATGTTGTACACATGACATAGCATTTTAATAATTATTTAAATGTGATGGGCTCTACAACAAAAAGTGGGTGACTTGATACAAGGGGGGCATTGACCTTGAGGTCCTATAAACTAGTGACCCTTGGTCCCTTGGCAAGCTTGCGAGTTCATAAGTATTCCTTTGAGTTGGCCTTGGTAAGGGCTTTGGTGATTGGCATGCTTTTTGCAAAATACACAGCCTCCAAAGTTAGATTTTTGCTTTTTGCTTTTTGCTTTTTGCTTTTTGCCTTTCTTTTTTGGGGGGGCCAACAAGAGAGAAAGATTTAATCAATTTATAAATTCATGCAAATTTGCATTGATTTAATGCATTTATGCAGGTGGTAAGCAAAAAATAGATCCCAAAATCAAGTTAAGGAAATGGCGACTCCAAGTACTTTTGAAGATGGGGGTGACAACAAAGCTGCATCAGAGATCAATGGGAATGGTTGCAGCCAAATTTCAAACGAGGTATCAGCGATTAACCTTAATAAGCCCACAAAAACTTGCTTTTAATTTGCATTAAAAGCACTAATATAGTTCTTAATGCATCTATGTATAAGGTTAGCCAGAAGCAGCCTTGATTATTTAGAGTGATGTACAGATGATTATGAGATGAAAACACACCCACCTTAATCCCATAGATTGCTCAATATGGGATGCAGACACCCTTAACAACTATATACTATTTGCAATTATATTCTTAACAAAACAAAACAAATTGCCCCAGCAATATGAGTAGATAGGTGCATCAGGGAGAGCCCCTTTGTAATGAACATGTCTAATCTCTTTGGCAGGACTAGGAACCCTCTTTCACATCTAATGAGATCTCGGGTATTGCTGTTTCTCTGATGATGGCCAAAGTATGATGATCTAATCAATTTGTGTGTGCATGAAACATGACACTATAAATGTGTGCATGGCATATGCTTCAACCATTGTAGACCATCCTTTGCACATACATGCTATGTTTGGGGAAAATCCATCCCCCCCCCCAACTAGCCTCAGGTCCAAGATCCTCCCGTTGTTACCATTTTTTGACTGCCCTTAGGTGCTTTTTTATCCGCCTGTAGGCGCCAAGGAAGCACCTTGTGGGGGTTTTGAACCCAGGACCTCCTGCCAACACCTTCACCACTTGGGCTATCACACCATTGGTCAACACCATCCATCTTGCTCACGTTCTCCATGGGAAAAGCTGGGAAAACATAGTACCACCAATCCTCCAATGTGCATCCGTAGTGGAAGCGTTTTATGTAATTTGACCCTGCCTTTTTATTGCCTTCAAAAATTTTGCACTGGAGGAAAGGGACGGTAAAAAGTAGTTGGCTATCACAAAACACTTTGATGCGGGCATAAGGTGACTACAGCTGGGATATCCTTGCTGCCTGGAGTTGCACACAGTCAAACTTAACCTCTTATTTGGTCCAGGTCGTACAACACTGTATGGAGCGTTACTTACTGATACCTCAAAATTTGTGTTTCTGTGGTCATTGAAATTGTGACTCATTATTTTCATTTATCAATGGCATTTGAAATGCAGCATTAATCCAAAAGCTTAACATGTTTATCTGTCAAGACTCCTTCAATATTGTGTGTGTGTGTGTGTGTGTGTGTGTGTGTGCACACACACACTTGAAGTGATGTGAGACCAGAAGCATGCACTAGGTATTTTCAATGAATTGATCAGCCTGTAACATTGGCATCCTTAATAGTGAATCGATTACCCTGTATTATTTTGCCTAAACGTATACTCTTTTTTTGTTGTAATCCTTACATATTCTTTTATCTGGGCTTTGTGTTTTTTTTTTGGAATCTCAATTTTGTTTGTTAAAATAATTATAAGATAATTTCTTTCCAAACAGATGCTTGTTGAAGAGAGGAATTTTGCAAGGATTATAACGTTCAACAGGCCACGAGTACGAAATGCACTTACTACAGAGATGGTATGCCAGCTTCATCTTTTTCAATAATAAGGCCACAAGTACAAAATGTACTTACTACTGAGATTGTATGCCAGATTCATCCTTTTTAATAACAAGCCACTTCCTATGCTGTGTGTGCATGGGGTTTTTGTGTTCTCTCTCTGTCTCTGTTTCTGTCTCTCATCTGTGTTGAGTGGTTGCAGTTTTATATGTGGGACGTAGAGACCATTTTTTTTTTGTGAAACCATTGTCTAACTAATTACTCAAGGTATGGTACAAGCATAGCTGTCCATGAGGAAGGACATGCTAGAAACGGTGAAAAAACACATCTAATTGCCTAGTAGTGATCTCACCCAAGGCATAAGAGTCCTGGAGAGATTCATGCAAAGAGTATCTAAAATAAGTATAGTTATCAACTGATCGGTTTTGGGCTTCTCCTCTAGGCTCTCATGCTATGGAGGCTATGCTATTGGATAGAGATCTCTCTGCTCATTTCTTTTGGAGTTGAGTCTTTAATATGTGTGTCTCCGGGGAGCAAGCCACGTCGCCTCATTCTGTAATGGATGGCCCGGAGAGAATGGCGTGGGAAGCTTTTGCAGCAAGGTCGCTAAAACAAGACATGTGGTCTTGGTTGCATCCAGATGAAAGGGGTTACACTTATGCCTCACAACAGTTTCGGGGCACTTATGCTAGATTGGATAGAATGTATATTTTACATCAAGATCTCTTTTTGCCAGAGGTTCTTACTATGATGGTTGATCAGCAACAGGTTTTGTCGGATCATTGGCCGCTTGTGTTTGAAATGGTCTATCATCCTGTGGATGCATATAAAGGCTTGTTGGGACGCTTGCCTTTGCGCTTAAATCACACTTTTTTGGAGCATGAAGTTTTTGATGTTTATATGCGTCAGTTGATACGACATTTCTCCACAAGAGTGTCCATGGCTGATTATCATGCTGGGCCAGTGTTACCAACACTGGGAAATTGGCGCGGCATTATGGTCTTGCTAATGCCTCTATACAAAAACAGCATGTGGCTCTTCTTGAGTCGCTTTTAAAGGGCTTGCAGGCGTTCATGTTTACTGACTCTATGGATGCTGAAGTTGTGGATGCCATAGAATGGCTGAAAAAGGAGCTATCTAGGGTGCAGGAAGCACAATATGTTCGCTTTAAACTACTTGTACGTCTTGATGCTTTGCGGGATGCTAACTGTCAATCTCATCGCTTCTATGATAAGTTGCATCAAAAACATATGCGTGAGAATATTGTTAGGCTGATGGATGCCCAAGGCAACCTTGTTACTCAACCTTCTGAGGTTATTCAGCATTGCATCAGGTTTTATGAAGATTTGCTTGCCCCTCGAGAGGATGTCTCGCCGGCTGTCTTGGCTGCAAGGGAGTCATTGTTTGCTGAAGTACGATATCAAGTTGACCCTGATGTGGCGGTTCAGCTTGATGCTCCTGTTACTCAAGGGGAAGTGGAAGCTGTTCTCTCCAAACTTCCCATGGGAAAGAGCCTTGGTTGGGATGGTTTGACAAATGAGTTTTTCCAAAAATATGCTGATCAGCTTGCAGAGCCTTTGACACTTATTTGTCAAAGGGTTTGGGATGAGGGATATATGCTTGCCGATTGGAAGTTGGGCATACTTCGTTTGTTGCGCAAAGTCCCTTCGCCTACTTCTTTGGCTCAATGGCGCCCAATCTCACTTATGGGTATTCTGTATAAAATCTTTACAAAGATTTTTGCCAATCGCTTGCAGAAGGTGCTTCCTACTCTTATTCATCCATATCAATATGGATTTGTGCATGGCAGGAATATTTTGCATAATATTCTTAATGTTCAAATTGGAGTGGATTATGCCAAGGCAAAGAAGCAAGAGATTGTGAAGGGTTTGGGATGAGGGATATATGCTTGCCGATTGGAAGTTGGGCATACTTCGTTTGTTGCGCAAAGTCCCTTCGCCTACTTCTTTGGCTCAATGGTGCCCAATCTCACTTATGGGTATTATGTATAAAATCTTTACAAAGATTTTTGCCAATCGCTTGCAGAAGGTGCTTCCTACTCTTATTCATCCATATCAATATGGATTTGTGCATGGCAGGAATATTTTGCATAATATTCTTAATGTTCAAATTGGAGTGGATTATGCCAAGGCAAAGAAGCAAGAGATTGTGATGGTGCAGTTGGATCTTGAAAAAGCTTTTGATCATGTCAGCTGGTCTTTCCTTTCTCAGTTAATGACAGCCATGGGCTTTGGTCCCAAAATGGCTAATTTGGTGCATTTACTTGGCTCTGGCTCTATCACGCGGATTATGCTCAATGGAGGACTTTCGGATGGTATTTCTCTCACCCGTTCTCTCCGGCAGGACTGTCCTCTTAGCCCTCTTTTCTTTGCCATTGCCACTCATCCTATGTTATCTCGCCTAGATGCTATGGCATCGCATGGTGAAGTGGTTGGTTTGCATCTCCCTCATGGCAAGCAATTGGTTGCTCAAGCCCTTGCAGATGACACTTTTATGTTTCTCAGGGCCGAAAAAGCCAATATAGATCGAGCAATGGAAGCTTGGAATAATTTTGCATTGGCTTCTGGGCTAAAAATAAATTCAACAAAATCAACCCTCATTGTATGCACGGAATTTGATCTTGAGGCATTAGGGTGGCAAGGCCGTGTGGTGCATACAAGAGACATTGTTCGTCAACTTGGATATCCGGTGGGTGTGGATGTGGACCCCCAAGCGCTTCTTGCTTGGATTTTTGCTCGGATCTTGGATAAATTTATGTATTGGAAAGCTCAAGGGTGGCCTATGCACGTGAGGGTTAAGGTAGCTCAGGTTATTATGCTTAGCATGATTTCCTATTTTTTGCCTTTGCTACCTTGGACGCACAAATCTCTTCTCCGTTTGGTTGCTCCCATTTGGTTTATGCTGTGGAAGAGGCAAGGAAATATTATGGGTCAAACATGGATAGCTTGGAATCACATTACGACGCCCAAAAGAATGGGTGGGGCTGCTTTACTGGATGTCCGCTTGCATATGGTGGCGCGTAGGTGGGCGCTTTTTCAGGATATGTGTTTGCAGGAGCAGCCTTGGGTATTCATGGCTCGTGACTTGATTGAGTTGGAGGGATTGTCACATGGACGGACACGTGTGCAGGCTTCATGGTGGGACATTGTGAATGCGGCTCATCCTGTCTGTATTCGCTCATCTCACATTTTATCGCATATTCTCCTTTCTTGGCATGAAGTTCTACTATTGGCTCGGTGGGATTGTGGTCATGAAAGACTACTTTTGAACTCTTTGCAGTTCGAAACATTTGTGGAGTCGCGTGTCATTGTTTGTCCAGACAGAGATGCTTCACGCATACGACTCAACCGCATGGTCAGGTTAGGCTTGGTTAGAATCCGAGCTGCTGTGATACCTGGTCGTGACAGGCCATATTCGTTTTGTCGTATTCGGCAGCATTTTGGGTTCCTCGGACATTTCAGCCACTATGGGTTGACATCATGCATGCAGTTGAGCCTTTTACTCCATTGCCTCGGCCATCTGCAGATCAGCCTTGGCTTGATTGGGCACTATGTAAATCTGGTGACTTGATATCACTTTCAGCTAACCAGGTCTATCATAAGCTTGTATCAGAGAAAGATTGGGTTTCAGCCAAGGCCAATATGGTGTGGGGATGCACAAGTCTAAATCATGGTGGCAGAAAACTCTTATGCGTGGTTGGCAATCTAAACTCCCTTACCAAGGTAAGGTTTTCATTTGGAGGATGTTGGTGGGAGGGTTACCTACACGGGATCAGCTCAGCCGTCGTAAAATTACATTGGCCTCTTGCTTCTTCTGCACGACATGCACTGAAATAGTTATGCATCTGTTCATGAGTTGTCCAGTGGCCCATCAGATTTGGTCTTTTGTCTCTCGCGTTTGGGAGGCAGTAGAGAGGTCTACTGTTTCGGCTCATCAGTGGATATTTGGGATTTGTCCTCAAGTCATTACTTCGGACAGTCACCTTGTGATATTCCATTTCCTTAGATGGACAGGACTTTGGCATATTTGGACTGCACGGAATGGGTTCATCTTTGATTCCTTGTCTGGAATACATGGGCACATTCTACGTATCCGGGGTTTGCTGCTTTGGCAGTTTTCTTCTCTTCTCTCAGCTCAGCTACTACTGGATCCAGATGTTATTTCGTTATGGTCTACGGTGGCTCGGCTGGCTCATCTTTGATGCTTTTATCTGGGATGCTTATTTGGCTAGGAGGCTTTCTTATTAGTGTACAGGTTTGCATGGTCATAATCCTTTAGAGGATCTTTTGTGGGGGGTTTTTTGGGGCCATAGGTTCTGTGTGAGCCATGTGGCTGATGTACATTTTTACATATAATATAAAACACCATTTCACGAAAAAAAAAAAGAGGTTTTATTAACTCTACAAAAAACCCAATGGGTCTATGAGACCAACATATGTTACAAAAGTTCCATATGTAGACTGTGAACATGGAAACAACAAGTACTGAAAATGAAATGAAAGGAAGATCGCATACTGCACGGGCCTCCCATGTACACGAGGTACTGAAAATCCCAGAGCAAGATGGCCGGAGATACTGTGGGAATTTGTCCCAGATCTCCTCATCCAATGATAATATCCTCCTCCTCCATAATCGAGCATAGAAGCATCCAAGGTATACAGGGTCAGAGGAATCATACACGTCAAAGACTACACCCCACCTCCTCGCAAGATCCTTTAGCCCCACGCACTCATGGCGTCAGTAGTCATAGAGCACGATACCTCCTGAGAGCTAGATACCCACATCCGGGGATCCAAGCCTTCTGCCTCTCAGCTGTGGATCCAGGACATAAACCGCCACCATGGAGAGGCCACTCCATGGGTAGGGATTCTTTGTCATGGGGACGAATGAAATCTAAAGTTTGTAATGAGTGTCTGAGAGGAATCTCGTTGGCTCTGCCACCCTAGGGGTCGTCTGAGTATCATCTGCCGGTGGCGGTAAAGCTCCAGTAGGTACAGACCCTGGCATCTCTGGTCCTCATAACACACAACTCGTGGGAGAGGGCCGAATCTGTCTTGGAAGAGACAATGAAATATCTCCCCCAAATATCATAGTAAGATGGGCATCTGAACATGTGATGCTCCTGTGTCTCGACCTCCCCTTTCATGTATACCCTTTGCATTTGAGGGCTGTGATCTGCTCTACTGGACTGTCAATCCGTACATGGTGGAATGATATTTGCAGCTGCCCAATAGTGATCCGCATGGTATGTGGCATGTGCCTCTGAAGATAGCTAGGGATCGGGAGGGCCGACAACCAATTGGGTCCCAATACATCGACTGAAGGGCTGCTACCTTGCGGTGCATTTGCTTCTAATTACTGAATTATGAAAAGTACAAATGATGTTTACCATAGTGATGACCTTGCGGATGTCTGGACCAACTATGGATTGTGTGTTGGCTTATTCCCAAATGTGCACATCTGACTTTTATACTGTGCTGAGGCTGGCTAACTGTTGAGCTTGAGGACTTCAACAATGAGACTCTGTGTGTCTTGGCACCCACCTCCGGGAGTGGGCTGATCTCTCCTGCTGAAGGCTGAGTGCTTGATGTTTCAATATCTGAGGGGGAATGAGGAGGTCCCAATGGTCCCATATGGCAGCCAGCCAACCCTACACACCAAAGGACCAGTGAAATGGGGGAAAAATAGGAAATACTCCCCTTATTGCTACCCACCCCCTCGATCCAACCTTTGGGTGCCGATCATGTTGCTGCCCACAACCCCTCCACATTGGCCCATTCCATTCTGCTTGCTGCCGTCCCCGCAGAGCACATTTCTAGTACGTTTCTAGTGCCCGTAAAATATGGCAATCAGCCTGGAAATTGTCTTTTAGGTTTGTGTAGAATTTAACCGGTGCTCAGCTCTTGGCCTAATAAGCTGCCTAGACACTTGGACAAATAATAATCCAAGTGGGTTGTAATTATGTGTGAGACAATTCACAAACTTGACATATCCAACATCGCCACAATAGGTTAGTTGCTTGTGTGGATAGTGACTACAAACCTTAAGAAAGACATTTCCGTGCTTGTAACAACCGGAGTAACAAGGTGAAGGAGACGGAATGACACTAACCTTGTCTGACACAGGGTAGATGGGACCAAAGGGGTGTATGCATTTCTGTTTTGCAGCATCACTTATGCCTCATGTTATTGGATATGGTGTTATCATACCTGCTATTATTGGATATGGTGTTATCATACTTGCTAGGGCGTAGTGGATTATGATGGATATAATGATTACGTATTCACAGATTTGTAGATCAGCTATGAAGAGTGTGTGGCACTCGTCAAGAGCTTTGAGATGATATATAGGATGCATAGAACATTTTTGTTTATTAGTATTTTATTTGAGTTTTCAATGTGTGGACATTATAAGTGACTTTAGGACCTTTTTTTTTAATAGAGTGAAGATGTATTTTTATTAATAATAAGAAGAGAGTACATATAAACTATGGGATAGTCTTCTCAAACAATCAAGAGAAGAATTACCCACAGAAACTGCTCAATCCAAAATCCTCTTAGTGAGTAGTTTCATTGCAACTGCAGTCTGTTTATACTCACCAGACTAGCAATGTTAGCTTTCACTAAACAAATAACTTTCTTAGGATCTACACTTTGCATGCCATCATTAACAAAGACCAGAATGTTCCTCATAGACCATATCTCCCACAAGCATGTAAATCTTGCAAATCCAAAAAGGCTATTACTCTCCTGTGCGGGACCAATCTTTTTACCCAAAACCCAATGGGACCATGTACATTGCAGCCCAAAAATGTCCCCCCCCCATTTAGAGAGCTGTGACCAAAAGGATCTTAATGCCGGGCAATCCTAAAAGGCATGCTTGAAATCCTCGATGGCTGTTTTGCATCTTGGGCATATTCCTGAGGCCATATTTCTGATCATCAGCTTACAGCCTAACGGAAGAGCCCCAACCATGATTCTCCACAAAAAAGTCTGAGCATGTGTTGGCAGTTTGGATCCCCAAATTCTTTTGCATTTGTCCGGCCAAGCTAGTTTCCATATTGTATTGAAATGTTTAAAATCTCTCTTCTCTTGCATTAAACATCTGAACAAACTTGGCAGTTGATTCCCGACCAAGGGGAAGTCCATCTGTCCACCCCCAATCTTTGATCCACCTTTCCGTAAGCTTAGAAGTATTGATAGTTAGCGTCTTGAGCTTACCAATAATTACATGCAGATGATTCATATCAAATCTTGAGAGACCATACATGACAGATAGCTGATCCTCATCTCTCCACCCCAGAAGAGGACCATCCCAGAAATCCTCAAATCCAAGGTTGACTCTGCTGTAGAAAGGAGGTCAACATTTTTGGCATTCTCGCCATTGCATGTGTTTCCATGTCTAGGATGCCAATTCCCCCATCCTTCTTGGGTTTACACACCTTCTGCCATGCCAAGAAGGAACATGGTCTCTTGCCCTGCTTATTCTTCCATAGAAAAGCTTTAGCATAGCTCTCTTCCAAAGGCATGCTGGAAAATCTATACAAGGAGTGAAGAAGTGAAAGCATGCCAACAACACCATGTTTACTATTACTACCCTTGTGTAATATGCGGAAGCTTCGGAGAAGGATCGGTACTTCAAAACTCAGAAAACAGCACTCTTTTCGCGACGGAATTAACGCACAAACTGAAAGACGATGTGCAGAAAAATAGAGAGAGAAGGGGGAGATGGAGAAGGACACAGTATTGGGTCCCAATTACCCTCTGTAGGGCCCCCACCACGGATGGTGTATTTGCTTTATTAGAATGATGTAAATCTGAAACAAATACAAAGTACTTGACCTTTTCTTGGCTAGAAAACCTGCCCTTGACCTTCAGTCCTTCACCCCTTAGCTTTAGCAAACCCTTGGCTGTCCTGGCCCTTGAATGCTTGAGGCTCTTGGTGAATTGTGAGATGAATAATGGGATTATGGGCTGGGGTATTTATACCCCTCCCTTCATGCAGTCGGCTGGTTTCAGGAAGCACCCACGACTGAGTTTCATCATTAAATTGTATTCACACTTTAATAAAGTGTTTTCACACCTGTTTAGACCCTGTCCAGCCTGCGCATGACTCTGGGCAGCACCCTGGCTGCTGGACATGCTGCGCAGAGGTGTGGGACTGCCCCCCACACCTGGCCGCCTGCTGTCTTAGGGTTTTACACTCTGTCGGCTGCCTGTCCAGAGGCTCTGGAGCTGGCCGACTGCCCCTCCAGCCCTTGCCTTGGCTGGTGGGCAATGTCTTGGGCCCTCCTGGCCCCTTGGGGGTGGTTCTATACCTCCCCCATGCCCATTCTACAAGTGCAACTGCAAATACCTACACTGGGGTAGCCCTATGGGCTGGCCCCATCTCTACATGCAACCTACATGCCTACAGATGCCTGGCATCCAGTTGCAAACCAGATACTCAGCACATCTGACATCATTCCAGAGGGAGACTCACAGCGCGGACTGGCACTGCTTCATGTGCAGGACAATGCACACCTGACCTTGGACTCATGTGCAGGACAATGCACACTTGACCTCGGACGACTGAGATGGATCCCTGGCTGACTCGTCCCGGACTGGGCTCACATGGGACCAGTTCACCATCCCAGGTCCTGCACCTTCTGCACAGAAATGTCTACGTGGCATCCAAGTGCGGGATGCACGTGACATCCCCTTCTGCTTAACTTGACGGAAGCTGCATAGCCTCCAAATAATCCGTCAATAAAGCCGGATAATCTTCGAAAAATTCTTTGTCGAGCCATACCGCTTCATGAGTTCCTCGGTCTTGAAACTTCGTGAGGAACTGTCGTATTCTTCGGCCCGAGCCATGCTTGAAACGGTGCAGAAGGATCTGTTCTGGAACCATTACTTCTGCTTCATCAATGATGTCTGGTTCCGCTTCGTCTTTGACCTCTGAAGGGGGTGGACCTGCATATGGCTTTAACCAACTGACATGAAATACATCGTGCATAGTCCAACTCGGAGGTAGCTTTAACTGCATAGACACCTCATTAATCTTTTTCCGGATGGGGAATGGTCCGAAGCTCCTGAAAGACAACTTTGGGCATCGCTTGCCCACCTGCTTTAATCTTTGCTTCATAATCCGAAGATATACCCAATCTCCTTCCGAAAACTTCATGTCCCTTCGGTCTTTATTGGCCTGTCGAGTGTAGGCCTCTTGCGCTTTAGCCACCCTGTCTTTAACGGACTCTAGGATCTCCTGGTAAGACTCTGTCACTCTGTTCGCCTCCGGTACTGAAGACGACGTCCTGGTTAACAACGACTGGAAAGGCCTTCCAAACGCTGCCTCATATGGAGTCCTGCCAATAGCTGAAGAAAAAGAGTCATTCAAAACAGCTTGAACTAAAGGCAAAAACGATTCCCACTTACCTTGCTGATCGTGGACATAACACTTCAGCACATCAAAGGCCAACTGGTTGTATATCTCTGTCTGGCCATCTGTCTGTGGGTGGAATGCACTGGAAAAATTCAACTTAGTACCAAAATTATCAAACAATGCCCTCCAAAAATGACTGGTAAACTTGGCATCTCGGTCTGACACTATGGTCCTAGGAATCCCACCAATCGGGTACCAATGCCGAATGAATAGCTGGGCAACATCCTCGGCGGTCACATTGGCCCTGCAAGGAATAAGCATCACAAATTTGCTGAACCTGTCAACAATAGTCAAACACTGTGTATTACGCTTACTCGGACTGGGAGGCAGATTTGTGACAAAGTCCATTGAAATGTCTTGGAAAGGACCCTCAGGAATTGGCAAAGGTTGTAACAACCCTATCTTCTTTCCACGAGGAGCTTTCACCTTTTGACAAATGTCACAGCGTTGTACATAAGTAAACACATCACGCCTCATCTTTGGCCAATAGTATTGCCGTTCTAACTTCTCCAGAGTCGAATTCATGCCCCTATGACCACCTGTAATGGCGTCATGGGCATCATGGAGAAGAGCTGCCCGGAATGATTTCATGACACACAGTCGGCCTTTGTAGTAAAGCCAACCATCGCGTATCAGAAAATGGCATGGTCCTGTGGCATCCAATGCCTGTTCCCACTGTGTACCGAATTCCTCGGAATCCGCGTACGTGTGCTTCATGTCTTCTAGTCCTGTACCAACAAGGTCAAGTCTAGTGGTCTGAATCGCAGATACTTGTCCCTTCCTGCTCAAAGCATTGGCCACTGGATTGGCCTTTCCTGGAAGGTACTCAATCATGCCACCGAACTGCTGGAATATCTGACTCCAGCGGTGTTGTCGATCACTCCACTGTGCACTTGGCATCGTCTGAATCCAGCGCAATGCCTGATGGTCAGTGCGAACCTCGAAGTCTCGGCCATACAGGAAATGTTTCCAATGTTTCAAGGCCTGTATAACTGCTAGGAGTTCACGATCATAGACTGAATAGTTCTTTTCGGCGGGCAGTAACTTACGAGACATGTAAGCTACTGGATGACCATTCTGTTGCAATACACCTCCAATTGCGATGTTACTCGCATCGGTGATCACCTGAAATGGTTCGTCCCATGAGGCAAGGGCTAGACAAGGCGCTTCTGACAAAGCCACCTTGAGGTTCTGGAATGCCTCCAACGCTCGTGGAGTCATTCGAATCTTTTGCCTCCTTGTTTTGACTCCCTTTAGCAGATCGGTGAGGTCTGCCGAGAGATCAGAAAACTTGTCAATGTGGGTGGAATATGCCTGGCATATACCCACAAATGATCTAATGTCATAAGCAGTCTGAGGTACTTCCCAGTTAACAATCTCGGCCACTTTAGCCGGATCAAGTCGAATGCCTTCGGCACTGATTATATATCCCAAGTAATGCACCTGGAACAGATAAAATTCTGACTTCTTTTCATTGACATAGAGCTCGTTGCTTTCCAGCAACCTAAGGACTTTCTCCACATCAATGTCATGCTGCTCAACTGTAGCTGAAAATATGAGTATGTCGTCCAGAAATATGAACACACACACTCCAATCAACTCCCGGAAAATACGCATCATCATGCGGTTAAATGTAGCTGGGGCGTTCGTCAAACCAAATGGCATGACCACAAATTCATAGTGGGCCCGTTCTGTACGGAAAGCTGTCTTGGGGATGTCCCCCTCAACAATCCGAACCTGGTGGTACCCACTCTTTAAATCCAATTTAGAGAACACCTTAGCTCCATTCAGCCTCTCGAGAATATAGTCAATTCGAGGCATCGGGAATCTGCTCTTGATAGTCAGCTTGTTGAGTGCACGATAATCGACACACAACCGAGAAGACCCATCTTTCTTCTTGACAAATAAGATCGGTGCTGCAAACGGCGACACGCTGGGGCGGATGAAGCCAGCTTGCAACAATTCTTGGAGTTGGCGGTCCAACTCCGATTCCATTGCCTTAGAAAGGCGATACGGAAACTTGCTCGGGGGTTCCGAGCCTGGGAGGAGATCAATCTTGTGATCCTCCGGTCTGGACGGGGGAAGCTGGGGAGGGAGACTGTCCCGAAGAAAAGTCTTCTGGAACTTTTCATGGAGAACCGAGTACTTCTCGGAAGCACTGGCCACGGTCTGGGCTGTCTGGATGTAAATCATCGCACACTGTGCGCCTTTCCTGACTGCTCGCTTAGCCTGCAAGTGGCTTATGAGCGGAAAGTTTGGAATACCTGGCTCACACTTAATGGTCACCGGGGTGTTTGACACATTCCGATCAATCTGGAACGTGTGCTTGTCCCACTTGACATCAGGAAGAAACTTGTGAAACCACTGGATACCCAAAATTATGTCTGCTCCTACAAGAGGGGCAACCATATAGTCACGCACAAACTCTATGCCCTGAATGACTAATTTAGCACCTAGAGCTTCATACTTGACGCTCGTAGTCATACCTGTACTAAAACCCTCAACTTGTTTGTCCACCGGAGTTAGCTCGAAACGGGCACGCCTAGCGGCCTCTTCCGTGATCACATCCTCCGTGCTGCCGCTGTCAAACAAGACAACGACTCTCTGGCCACCTATGTAGCCAAAGGACTTGAGCAATTCGTTGCGCTCATACTCCTGGTCATGGGCGCCCTTCTGCTTATCTTCGAGTTCCCGGCTAATAATTGCTCCAACTGAAGCACCGGGGGTGGAAGAACTAGGGGTAGCCACTGGGGTCTGTGTGGGAGCTGTGCTCACCACCGAAGCTGTGGAGGCGGCGGCGGGCTTTGGAGGCTTCTTCGGACAATCCCGAGAAGTATGTCCTTTTGTGTGACAAAAGTAACATCTACCCTCCTTCCTGTACTGAGCAAGCTCCTCAGCACTCAACTTGCCACCTGTCTTGCCTGCCTCCGCTTTCTGGTCTGGAGTAAGCTTAGACGCATTGTTCGAGTTCTTGGAGCCAGAGGCTCCCGGGCTCTGTCCTGGGGAAGACCCCGACTGGTTCTGGCTTTTGCCCCCCGAAGCGTTAGCCTTGGGAGAAGCCGGCTGGGAAGTCTTGGGCTTGCCACCATTGTGTTTCATTTCTGCACTCTGCGCAAGCGAGAGTGCGTCCTCAAAGGTGGCTGGTCTAAACATACGCACCTCCCATTCTTGTTTTCTATCTCCTCCCACATACTTTTACATTTGATAAAATCTCTCAACTCTGCTTGTGACAAGGGTGTGGACTGTCTAATCAAAATCAAAGTATCGCATTCCTCTTGCAGTGCTTCTTGTTCTTTTCTCCTCTTTGCTGCCATGTCCTTTCCCACTTTTCTGATTAAGCATTGCATCTCTCCCACAAATTTCACTCATGCTTGGGCATCGTGATAAGCCCTTACTTCCAACCTTGCAATTGCAGCTCTAGTTCCATCCACAAAGGCATCTTCCCTGATGAGAGAATTATTTACAATGAGTTTCCTCTTATATGAAAAGGCAATCTATCCTCAGCCCAGCAATTATTGCTCTCCCAAACCCACCTCAAGGGAAAGTGATCAGAAGAAGTGGTTGCGTGGTCAACCCATGCCTTAAAGGTGTGAGGGATCCATTCTGCATCCTTGTTGAAATAAACTCTGTCAATCTTGGAAGAGCTAGAAATATACTGCAAGCTGAAATATGTATGCCCCGGTGTAGAACTCCGATCCCCAAGGTCCCAAGCATCCACCAGCCTCTTTTGCGTAATAAGCTCTTCCCATTTGGTTTTCTCCGAACCCATAACTACATTGTTAGACCCTAACCGATCCCTCTGTCTGACCACCATGTTAAAGTCCCCAGCCATGATCCATGCTTTCTGATTATCAAGACCACAAATCCATTCCCACATATCCTTTCTTTCTTTAGATGAGTGTGCTCTGTACACATTAATCAGCCAGAATTGTTCATCTCCCTTGGACACTTCAATAACCAAGATTCTGCCCGAGGGATGGTTAGCTATCATTGTGGGGTTCCATGAATTATGTACAACTGTCATCACCCCACTGTAACCATACTCCAACCCCCCGTAAAAAATCTTCATTCTCTTGAATCTCTGCTTGCTCTTAGCTTTCTTACCATAGAGTTTATGCTCCTGCAACATACAAGCATCCAGCCCCCATTCATTTATGTGATCCCAAAATGCATCCTGCTTATGTCTAGCATTCAATCCTTTAACATTCCAAGAGCATCCTGAAAGTCGCATACACTTTATTGTGGTTGATAGTCCAATACTCTCTCCTTTCCCTCCTCAGAATCTCTCAGGACCTCCGTGCTATGCAGAACCTTTCCTGACATTTGAACATCAAGATTTGAGGGCATGTCCTGCATATCAGACTCCTCCTGACCAAGGATTTCACATGCATTCCTCACATATATAGGGGAGGCAGAGTTGGTTCTGTTTTTCATACTTCCCCTGTTGAAGATCTCATGCCATCTATCTTCTTGACTCTCCTGGACCATTTCCTCTAAGCGGGGCTGAAACTTATCCACCATCTTTGCTTTGCCTTTCTGTTCTCCTATCTTGTCAATATCCCTGCTGGATGATGGAACCTCAGAGGTAAGCAAAGAGGTCTTTCTTCTCCTGTAGTACGTCTGCTCTAATGTCGGAGATTGTGCTGTTTTATGTTGATCAGAGTTTTTCCTTTCCTTGTTCATTTGTCCTTGCTGTGGGGTTAAGTGCTTGCTTTGCCCAGCCTGCACTTGTCTAGCCTGCACTTGCCCAGCCTGTAATTGTTCTTTTGCTTTCATGCAGTCCCTGGCAAAATGACCAAATTTCCCACAATGGAAACAAGCCCCTGCAAATGAACCAAAATGTAAGCTAATTCTTAGCTTACCATATTGACCCAGGTTTATATTCATTTCTGAGGGGGTGGGAACCTCTGTATCCCAAGTAATGCAAACCTTGTTTGAGCCCTTTCCAAGGGATGGATTAGAGGGAACAAACAGGGGTCTTCCAAGAGCTTTCGCAAAATCTCCAATAAAGGGCCATAGCCAAGGTGGAAGGTCCACAAATTCCACCCAGACCGGACAAGCATTAATGAGCCCATTGTCCACATTGAAGCGTGGGTCCCATGGTAAAACATGGATAAAGCTTTTCATAAAAAACAGCGGGTCCTTGGCAAGCACCTTGGGAACCCAAGTGGGATCAGCTAGAAGGACATCGTAGTACCCTTTTTTCAGATAGAAGATCTCTCTAACCATGGGTGCTTGTAGAATCTCATTTTCTAGCCAGCCCTTAATCTCATGTCTGGAAAGAACCTTCCCTGTACAGTATAACATTATTCCACAAGAGGCAAAGAGTGCTACTTGCTTGTCCAC
Organism: Cibotium barometz; assembly: GCF_041138505.1. Lineage (NCBI taxonomy): Eukaryota > Viridiplantae > Streptophyta > Polypodiopsida > Cyatheales > Cibotiaceae > Cibotium > Cibotium barometz. Next base: position 35,381,986 of record NC_141091.1, read on the forward strand.
AAATTCAGAAGAACCAGAGACTTCTACTGAATTTGGAGAAGATTCTCCTCTCTTTCCCTCTACGTGTTGAACTTCTGACAAGCCTTTTTCTTGTAGAGATTGATACATTCTCTTCTTAGCCCACTCAATACTTTGACAAGCCATGGCATCAAGTCCCAAGAGAATCCATAAAAGATTTATTAACTCCATTCACCTTATTAATGGCCTGTTTGACCCCCAGCAAAGGCATCTCGTCCTGGACATCAGCCCATTCCTTCATTTGCATATCTTCATCAATTACTGGGGATGGCATTAGGCCAATCATGACAGGTACCTTTCCCACTTCTGTCAGATTGCGCTGCACGTTTGCAGGTAGAGGAAGAGGCAATTTTCCCCCATGGCCAGGTGAGCTTACTTCATCTTGACTGTGTGACCTAACCGGCCCATGATCAGGCGAACTTTCCCTCTCTCGATTGTGCGAGCTTCCTCCATCTCGTCTGTTCTCTTCTTCATGGCTGCAAAGAATGTCGAGATCCTCATCACTGGATAGCCCAGCTTCAGACCGACTCTTCTCTCCCCCTTGCATATCTTCAGTAAGAGCCTTGATCGCTAGCGCCGAAAGCGCTCTCCCCTTTTTTTTTTTTGATCGCGACCATCGCTCCGCTCCCCTGATCTGACACTCTTATTATTATTTAGCCATGAAGAGGTACGTGTATCAACCTTTTTTTAATACATGCATTTGGTAATGGACATTCAATCAATGCAATCTATGGTGTCATCTTTCTTTCATCAATTTAATTGCTGTAAACAGGCATTGATGGTGCTAATTGTTCAAGCATTAATTTGATTATTTTAAACATTAAATTGGTATCAGAGCAGTCGTTCTGTTGGGCTTGTTGGAGAAGAAATTGCAAAGAGAAATCCTTGTAGAAGCCATTGGAGAGAGCGTTAGCGCAATGTAGGGGACAAAGCATCGTGAGCAGGAGTATTTATCAACCTTTTTGTACCATATATAAATACAGAAAACCCCTGACACCAATCTCTCTTCTTCTCTCTCCTCTGTCTTAATCATGTGTTAATTAGCATCAATGCTCTTAATTAGGCTTAGGGCTGTGGATCAGTACAAGAAGGCTTCCGCATGCAACATAGCATTTAGGCTCAGCTACTAAGCATAGTCCCAAGGGAGGTGCATAGTTCTAGCAGAAAGGATGCAATAGGGTAGCAGATGGAGTGGTCTACAAACAGGCGAAGCCCGACGAAGCATTCCCCGAGGGTAGGTACGCATACCCAGTACCTCATTAAGCTCTCAGATCATTTCCAAAGGCCTAGTAACAGGCATGATCAGTTCCGACACGTGATCCACCGTTGTGTCAAGGTTTAGGGAAAGCAGGCATGGGGACAACAGTTGATGCTCAGTTCTTCAAGAGACTTGGAAGTGGAGATCTGGAGTGAAGGTGTTCAGACAAAAATAGTAGTTAAAGTCAAAGTCAGTAAAGTCAAAGGTCAAAGTCAGTAAGCAGTTCAGAGTTAGTAGCAGTCTAGGCAGGAAGGATGACAGAGTGTCCACCCCGTCATCAAGTTTAGCAGAAGGGAATGTCATATGCATGCCCATGCCATGGCTAATCTTCGGCATGAATAGTCTTAATCCCTAATTAGTGCAACAGTTAGGACAACATATAGCAGTAGCCTTAAAAGCATCTTCATTAGCATCAAACCATCATCATCTCATCATCATCATCATCATCATCATATCTACAGCATCATGGGAAGGTACAGATGGCTTGTCGGCTGACAGCAACAGCTTGTCGGCTGGCTGTGTAGATCATTGTATAGCAGCTGGCTAGAGGCCAGAAGGTGGGCAGCAGTTGTGGGCAGGACGAGTAGTTAAGCACAATTAATCAGTGATTATTCAGGATTTTTGTCCATATAACAGGCCGTCAGCCTTTTGCAGCTGGCCGACTGCTTCCCAAGCGCATATATAAGCAAATCAATCATAATTCATTCATTCATTTGATTTTCAGTCATTCATTCATCATTAGCCTTAGTAGAAGCATTTGAAAAGGGGCTTGAAGGTCAACCCCTTGGGGCTCACGAGGGCCCACCCATATACAAGCATTATTTAACCTTTTGTGTAAATATAGAAAACCCCTGACACCAATCTCTCTTCCTCTCACAGTGAGAGGAACAGAGTCCTTCGGCAGGATTTATGGCAGCGATACACTCAAGAGACTTGGATTACACCCAGTCAGCCTCTACTGCCGAAGATGCTATACTATGGCCACTAAGCATAGTCCCAAGGAAGGTGCACAATTCTAGTAGAAAGGATGGAGCAGGGTAGCAGATGGAGTGGTTTGCAACAAGCAAAGCTAGAGGAAACATTCCCTGAGGGTAGGTACGTATACCTAGTACCTCATTAAGCTCTCATATCATTTTCAAAGGCCTAGCAACAGGCATGATCAGTTCCGATAGGTGACCCACCATTGTGTCAAAGTTGAGGGAAAGTAGGCATGGGGACAACAGTTGAACAAATGTTCAGTTCTTCAGCAAGACTTGGAAGTGGAGATCAGGAGTGAAGGTGTTCAGACAAAAATATCAGCTAAAGTTAAATTCAGTAAAGTTGAAGGTCAAAGTCAGTAGCAGTTCGGGGTTAGTAGCAGTCCAAGGAGGAAGGATGATAGTGTCCACCCCGTCATCAAGTTTAGTAGAAGGGAATGTCACGTGTACGCCCGTGCCATGGCTAATCTTCGCCTCAAAAGTATCTTCATCAGCATCAGATCATCATCAGAGCATCATCATCATCAACATCATCTACAATATCATGGGAAGGTTCAGATGGCCTGTCGGCTGACAGTAGTAGGTCATTGTACAACAGCCGGCTAGAGGCGAGAAGGTGGGCAGCAGTTGTGGTTAGGACCAGCAATATGAAGGAGTGTGCACAAGCGGAAGCAAATAAACATGAGAGAGAAAGATTGCAAGCAAGAACAAGACCTTTATTAGCTTGAGGTTACAGAGTACAAGAGCCAGCAAATAGGGCACTATTGGATGATACAATGAATAAAAGAGAGAAACTCTTATATACTTGTGTATGAACCAGGTCGACTATAGAAACAGGCCGACAGGACCTCCACGACAGCATATTGAAGATGCATTATTTTAACACCCTCTCTGCATCTTGAAGTGTGCAAAAAGAAATGTCAGAAGAAAACTGATGACGAAGGTGCGACCATGGACACCTTAGCATGGCCAGTACTGAGTACACCTCGGAAAATGCACATGTCAGCTTGTTTTCTTCAGAAAACAATATGCCACTGTAAAGAGCAAAAGAAAATCTGCTTGGCTGCAAACTCCAGGTAGAACTATGAACACATCACATCTAATAACCTCGAACAAATGAACATGGAACACATCTTGTCCATAGTCTCTGCTAACCAATAGTTCTGGAACTCATCCGAACCATGAAGGAAACTTGGTTGATCTTGGAACTCATCCGGACCATCAAGTGAACTTGTCTGTCTTTATACTTGGAACTCCGACACATGGGTCCCATGCTCCAGATTTAATATAAGAGAGCTTTTGAAAGCCCCCTCTCCCGCCCACAAGCCATTTCTGGAAGACAACACGCAGGGGGATGCCCTTAGGATCAGAGCAGGACACTAGTCATGATCTCCCTAGTCTGTAAGGCCTTGGGAGAGCTGGGGTTATCATTAGACGAGTCTGTGTCAGTGTCCTGTGACTTGTCTTTGCCCTTCTTTGAAGACTTGCCCTTGTCCTTGGCTTTGCCTTTGTCCTTTGACTGACAATTCTTTGACAGGTGGCCTTTCTTCCCACACTTGTAACACCGACTCCGAACTTTCTTCTGCACCGTGCGATTGCCTGATCAGGTCCAATAGACGATGAAACTTTCAACTTCCCCTGTGAAACTAGGATGGATTCCTCTTCCAAGAGGAGAGTACACAGATCATCAAACTCGAGGGAACGTGTTGTGATCTAATCCCGCAAAGCTCGGGAAACCATGTCATAATCTGCAGGAAGCCTGATGAGGAGGAGAGCAGCTAACTGAGAAGAGGTCAGGGCAGTACCCATTGCCACTAATTGGTCATGGATTACCTTAACCTTCATCACAAACGACTGCATGGAAGTCCCTGCTGTAAACTCCAGAGAAAAGAGCTGACCCAATAGGTTGACAGACCGCATTGTAGAGTCCCGTGCATATAGATCTGTTAGCTTTCTCCAAAGAGAAGCAGCACAATCCAATGTTTGCACGGCGGGGGAGACCTCTGGTGAGATGGCTCGTACAAGTGCAGAGTGAGCTTTTAAGTCTTGATTCTCCCAAGCTGAAAGTTCTGCGAGAGAAAGGCATCCTCCTGGTCCTGAGTCCACTTCCTAGAGCTGGTAGGGCGTTCGGGCTTTCGTTTGTGGCCCTGAACAATCTCCCAGAGTCCCTTGTGTGTGAACCAAACCTTCATCTATAGCTTCCAGTGATCATAGTTTGAACCACTGAGCTTGTCCTCGTTCGTGCAGGGAAGACCCATATCTGCCTCAAAGAAGCTATGTCTCAAACAACCTCGGTAGCTAAGCAATCCACGTGCTCTCTCAAGCACCTTTCCACATGATCCAACTAGGGACTAGTAGCCCCCTTTGAAGACGCAGGCTGGACAGCAGCAAAAGAAACCCAAAACACACCACTGGGAACCTCCTACTGGAAGGGGGAGGGGATCTTGGAGGGAGAAGAGCTGATGTGCCACTTGTCCGGCAAAAATATCCTTCAAGAACCTTCCAAAAAAAAATTGATGCCCTTATTGAATTTGCAGCTAGAACTCCTCCACTTGCCTCTGTAGAAGAAAACGTAGCCTGGGGGCTGGCCAACAGCAGTAGGAGGGCTTGTAGATCAAAAAACGCAGCTAAGGAAGAAAACGCAGCCACTGTTGAAGTATCTACAGCCTGGAGAATCTAGGGAAGCAAAAAACGCAAGGCATAGTTGAAGAAGGAGAGAAGCAGAGAGCAGATTTGTGCAACAGCCTGAGCCTAAGCGTATGATACCATGAAAGAGTGTGCACAAGCGGAAGCAAATAAACATGAGAGAGAGAAAGATTGCAAGCAAGAACAAGACCTTTATTAGCTTGAGGTTACAGAGTACAAGAGCTAGCAAATAGGGCACTATTGGATGATACAATGAATAAAAGAGAGCAACTCTTATATACTTGTGTATGAACCAGGTCGGCTGTAGAAACAGGCCGATAAGACCTCCATGACAGCATATTGAAGATGCATTATTTTAACACAATTAGCGTAGCATTAATAAGTGATTATTCAGGGTTTTTTGTCCATATAACAGGCCGACAGCCTTTTGCAGCTGACCGACTGCTTCCCAAGAGCATATATAAGCAACTCAGTCATAATTCATTCATTCATTCAGTTTTCAGTCATTCATTCATCATTAGCCTCAATAGAAGCATGTAGAAAAGGGGCTTGAAGGTCAACCCCTTGGGGCTGACCAAGGCCCAGCCATGTACAAGAATTTATCAACCTTGTTGTACCATATATAAATATAGAAAACCCCTGACACTAATCTCTCTTCCTCTCTCTCCTCTATCTTAATCATGTGTTAATCAGCATCAATGTTCTTATTCAGGCTTAGATGGGGTGATGACAAGAGTCCTCTCCCCGAGCACAATCCTGGGGCTTAGAGATGGGAAGAGAACCCCGCAAGAGCAATCCTGCATAAATAGACATGTGGATCCGCCCGTATTGGCGTCAAGTTTGGCGTGAGATTGTGGGCCCTGTCAAGTATATTGCTGGTTTGATATTTCACCTTGCTCCATTGTTCGAGTGAATACAGCTACAAAGATGGGATGCCCTAGTGTTGCATGAGAATAGCAAGTTGGATGTCCTAGTGTTGCCCGAGAGTAGCAAGTTCAATTGCAAAAATTACCAGATATGGAAGTTCAAGATGAAGAATTTGCTGGTCTTAAAGGACCTATGGGAAATTACGATTGGTTTGGAGAAAGGGCCGCATACTCCTATATGGAAGACCTATAGAAGGAAGGCAATAAATGTAAAATAGGGTTCATTCATTGATGATGAGGAACAAACGCCCAAAGTGAAGGAGAGGCAAGCAGCTATTGATGCTGAGATTCAACAAAACGCATGCGAGTTTGATTGTAAAGCCCAAAGGGCGTTGTGCATGATCAGCATGTCGGTGCAAGTTCATTTCATTCCACACATAAGTACTACCAGTTCCCTGTTGGAGGCATGGGAGACCCTCCACAACATGTATAAAGCAATGAACACAACTAGGTTGCTTTACTCCATGTTTTGAAGAGCTTTCGGATATCTTAATTCAAGAGGAGATGACCTGGAAAGGCAAGACCTCAAAGGGTTAAAGGGGGAGTGAAGAAGCATATAATGCGGGATCAAACTTCCAAAGATAAAGAGGAGGACGCGGTCATGGAAGAGGCAATTTCAGATTCACTTCCAACGATCCTATGCCAAACATATCCAAGAATTCATTATTTGGGCAGCCACGAAATTAAAGATTCAATCAAAATTTCAGCTCTAGAGGTAGAGGAAATTTCGGGTCATCCAACAACACTGTATGTCAGCCAAGGCCCATGTTATTAGTGTGGTAAAGATGGGCATATAGAGAGGGATTGCCGCATTAAGCAGCAAGCACAAGGAAATGGAGGAAGAGGACGAAGCTTCCCCAATCGTGGAAGGCAAACATCAAAAAGATGAGCTTCCTCTCATGGCAACGAAAACCTCAACCCATGATGGTGAGTAGTTTCTTGATTCTAGGGCATCCTCTCATATGACTTGGCACCAATAGAAGCCAATTCATCCACTGCCTGTCAGATTTTTGAAGGCTGGTTTCATGGTTCCACCGCCCGTCAGATTTCTGAAGGCTGGTTTCATGGTTCCATCACCGGGATATCCTGAACTTTCTCAAGGAGGCGAGCTCGTGGTTGTCACATCAAAAGCTTCTACATGAGGAAAGTGAAAAGGCAGTGCAGGAGACACTGCAGGATTACGAGTCCTTGCCTGTATGAGGTGAAGAGCAAAAGCTAAAGATGAAGCTCAGGAGAAAAGACACCAAGGACAGGAAGTAGTCAGCCAGGAACAAGAAGCAGTTGAAGTGTTATGGTGCAAAACATGGGTTGAAGGCTATGGCTTTCGACATTTTTGTCACTAGTGGTATCTTCACGGAGGCTTCATGGGTTCGGAAGGCAGCTTCTTTCTATGTTTAGCAGTGGTGATCTACTATGCTTCATTGGGGACTTGTGCTTACCACTTAGGTGGAGTGCAAGCAGGTTTTGGGTGCTTGAGGATGTATTAGATGAGGCTCATACGGAAGCGGAGGAACTTGATGAGGTTCTTATTCCCGAGCAGATACTGGCATATAAGGAAAGAAAGGTACAAGGTAAGGTTTCCCGTCGCTATCTTGTGAAGTTTAAAGAACTATTCACCGATGGATGCGAAGTGGATGGAGGAGGGTGACTTAGTAGATTCACCTGAGGTATTGCAGCTTTATCTTGATGCCTTTGAGTTGGGGCCAACTCTTGTTATGGCTCATTCAGGTTCAGCAGAGCTGGGGTCTGGAGCATTGCCTGATGCGCAAGAGGGGGGTAGAACCTCCGCTCCCTTGTTACACACACGCTCAGTTTTTCATCTAGTAGTCGCTTGGTGACATCTTTGTATTCACCCGAAGGTACTGAGGCTGACGGAACATCTGCTTATGAGACTTCTATGATTTATTTTGTGTACTAGTCACATGAGATGGTAAAGTTGGGTATGGTTCATAACTTCATAGTCGGCCGCACCATGAACACATATGACAAACATATGCATGACACATATATGCATCCGCAAACCATATGCTCCTCAAGATGCTCTACCCACTCCAAAATAACAGTCTCAAAGTTGCTCGCAAGCCTTACACCCATGGATATCCACGACTGGAGGTACAACATGAGCATATGAAAGCACTCAATGCATCCAAACAGTACATCCACTAAGTACTTCCCACATATGTCTCATGGCTATCCTGCACGAATCACACCCAATGATGAACATAATAAAGTACTTGATGTATCATATCAACATACATGCATCTCATCCTGACACATCCAGAGTATTACCCATGTATTCCCAAGGGTACCAGAATACAATAATACCTCGGGAAGTGTATGTATACATGCACAAATAGAATTCGATCCATATATCCATCAACCAAACCAACTCTAGGACTGCTCGCAAGACTTATGCCCTTCATAGAGTCTCGAAGTGTTAGCTCAGGTTGCTACAGACTTTAAGCTAAACCAAACCATGCCATTCCAAAGGAAACCAACTCCAGAAATAGCATCATCTCAATATCCAATTGACCAATCCTGTGGTCAAGAACAGCCAGAACCTTATGACAAAGATCATTGTCCCAATCTCCCTCAGTCATACCTTAGTTCCAAAGGCAAAAACCATTTCTATTACCCATAGCTATAGACAGAGTTATCCATAGTTGCAGTCATGGTTTTGTTTTTAGCTTACACAGGTTACGTGTTTCCACTTGGTTTTAGACTTTTAATGCAGGGTCTGAAGGAACAAGCAAGAGTTGTTTGTCACTTTGATGTGACGGTATGGTCTTATTGTTCAGGATGATTGTTTTATCACCCAGATGCACTTGAGGGCCATTGCTTTTGTCATATGGGGACTTTTTCTTCATTGGATGCTTACTGTGTTATTGAGTGCAATCGAGGACGCTTGCTATTTTTCAAGAGGGCGGTATGTTACGACCTTGTGTTTTTCCCTCTGGACAACAAGCAGGTGGGCACGGGATGGACAGTGTGAACATGCATCAGTTTGGATATAAAAAGGAAACCCATATGTGTGTGGCCAGCCCAAGTGTGAAAGGGGACAAAAGTGATTTTTAAGTTTATAAGGTTTTTAAACCTTTGAAGGCTTAAAATATTATTATTATTCTTTTAAGCATGCGTTTTTGATATTTTGCTTTTGGCATTTTTTGAGAAAGCGAATTGGATCTTTATAAAAAGGCAAAGGGTGGCACATGGCGCATCCCCTTGAGCGCAATCTGGCACGTGGTATATACGGGCGCATCACCTTGGATGGGCATCAGGCTGCTGCGTGTATTGAGGCAGCCAGGCGGGCGTCAGGTGGGACAAGCGCCAAGTGGGCTGCGAGCAGCAAGGCTGCTTCGCGTATAGAAATAGCTAGGTGGGCTGCGAGCGCCAAAGGGGTTGCGTTGGGCTGCGTATGTGGATAGCAGCCAGGCTTGCACCAGAACTGTACGCCATGCTGCCACGTGGGCTGGATTGTGTGGCTACGCAGGTTTGCAGGAGTCGCATCTAGGTTTGCAGGAGTCGCATCCAGGTTGTCGCAGAAGCACACGTGGGCTGTTGTTGGGCGCACCTCTGTGCTATGGGCGTTCGTGCTTTTGTGTGGCGCATCTGTTGAGCTGCATGTGTGGAAGCAGCCAGGCAGGCGAACTTTGGTATCGTGGATTGCAGGCCTTGTTTACAAGATTGGGATACAGAGGATCAAGCTGCATATGCACAGGATGATGTTCTTGGAAGAGATATGTTGTTGCTCTTCGACTTGGACTTATTTGTATTCAGGGATTGCTTGACACGTCCTCTATCTTTCTCTCTCTAGGTTTTGGCAACCGTGATTTGATGGTATATCTGTGATGGAAACAGGACATTGGTTTTTGAGAAGAAACAGGACTTTGGAATCGAGGAAACAGGCCTATGGTTTATGGGATACAGGTCTTTGGTTTATTGGATACGGGTCTTTGGTTTTATGTGGAAAGCATGTCTTTGGATTCATGTGAACAGGTTGTAGTTTTCTCGAGGTTACATGCAAGCTTTGACTATAGGGAAGGACATATGGTTTGGTACAGCTCTACTGTTGTTTGGGAAAGGGTTTGTGGGATCCATGGTAGCGATGGAGAAGACCTTTTCTAGCAGGGAGGTGTTGTACAGGTGTGCCTTCTCCATGGAATGCTGTGCTGTAATAACGAGAGTTCTTATTTGAAAGTCCTCGGTGAAAGCTTCGAGGGATCCTATTGGTAGAGGATTCTACAAGTTGTACTTTGTACTCAAATTTTGTTCAAGTAAAGAAATACCGCAAGGGGCGCCACTGCGTTTTGGGGCCAATCGGTGTCGTCGTGCTATTTGCAGGAGCACTTTAGCTCCACGTGTTTGTTTTCCTTTTACAGGTTTCCATGAGTGATGAAGTGTTTTGTGTGCGAGTGTTTGTTCCACCGCCCGTCAGATTTCTAAAGGCCGGTTTCAATAACTGTGTTATCCTCACCTCCGAGCTTCTCTTTCAGTCTGCTGACATGAAAGATTGGATGAACTCTAACATGTGGAGGCAGTTTTAGCTCATACGCAACCGTGCCAATCCGACGTATAACTCGAAATGGACCATAATATCTAGGAGATAATTTTGAGCACTTTCCTGTTGACAAAGTCTGAGAATCTTTAGGAACTTTCAAATAAACCAGTGCTCCTGGCTCAAAAGACCGAGGTGAGTGTCCCCTATCAACATAAAACCGTACTCTATCTTGAGCACTCTTGATAGAATGCTGATCTTGGGTTAGCATTTCTTGCATATCATGCAAGAAATCCCTTGATGCATCAAGCTCAATGTCCTTGAGACCGATATCAATAGGTGCCCTGGGCTAATACCCATACATAAGCATGAACGGACTATAACCAATAGCCGTATGCTTAGAATTGTTATAGGCATATTCCATCATTGGAAGATAACTTTTCCAACTCGATGGTTTTCCAAAGATATACGCACGAAGCATATCCTCTAAACTCTCTGTTTGCCCATCAGACTGCGGGTGATCAAAGGAACTCATACTCAAAGTAGTTTCCAATTTCTTGAAAACTTGTTGTAAATCATTCGGAATAAAATAGGAAGACATGGCATTATAACGGCAGGAACCAGGGATCCGTCCGACGTACCCACATCTGCATAGGGAATTATCGGCGTCCCGAGTTACCCATATCAACATAGGGAGTTATCAACGTCTGAATGAGTCACATATGCACATCCGTAAACCATCAGGTGGACTGTATAAATCACCTAAAGGACAGAACTAGAGAAAGAAATGCCAACAAAAGAAGAATCCAAAATTTCTTAATACGAACACAATAAGATAAACTCGTTGAACTCTAAAGAAAGAGATTTCAATAAGTGAAAATGTCGACGAGATTACACCCATCAAAACATGCAAGCTATAGATAAAAGAAGTTTATCTAGAGAACGCCTACACTACAATTTGAAGTGAAGTCAGAAAATGAGATATTCTTTGAATGTTGGGGCAACATGCCAAGTGATGTAAGCAAGGCAACAATCTTGAGCCCAAATTATCCGATAAGATAATATATGCGAGGGATCGCTAGCGTCCTATACCACCATGATACCACCCATACATACCTTACCAATTTGGAACTCCCTAGTATGCCGTCTAGGAAATATCTCAAACTATCCACCAAAGAAGGTTGTGGCCTCTTTTGGCGAAATATAAGCAAAGTAAAATGGTAAAAAAAAAAAACCCTTAGGCCTTTTAATAAAGTAAGATGGTTTGTGAGAGCCATTATTTTACTTCCAAAGCTGTTGGGACTCCCCATTTGGGCGACGATGAGAGGATCACTCAGCACAAAATGTAGGAGGCAAATCATCGTTAACTGAGGAGCGTTACAGGCTACTCCGTACCTCACCACGTCGACATACTCAAGGAAGTGGAAGCGTTGAAACAACGCTAGCAAGCTGCAGGTGGAATGTCTCTTTGAGGCTGCGACTGCTACCAGCACCCCTACGAGACAACAACATGCTCCTAGAGAGCTGTATAAATCACCTCCCGGCAGTGCCAAGAAGTGAAGCTCTGCCAAGTCGATGTTGAGAAGCTCGGGAGGCAATGTCAGCACATGCTCCACCAATTTGGAAACGTTGGGTTCATGTGGCTGCCCACCCGCCTAGCATAGCCATAGCAGCAACTCCGCAAGGTAATCATTGAGAGAGCCATCAAGTAAAACTAGAGAGAGAGAGAGAGAGAGAGAGAGAGAGAGAGAGAGAGAGCCGCTTAACGTCGACTTTATTGATCTAGAGAGACCAATCAATGGAGAGACTTGAACCCAAGTGGGTCTATGTCATCCCAAGGGAGAGAGAGGGGGGAAAGCGTAAGCTCCGGCTTTAACCCAACGTCAACACGACATACAAGCATGATGCCAGTCAACCCGCATGGGGGATTTCCGCAAAAAACTGCTACAAAAGCCTAATTTACCATTTCTATGGTCAAAAAATGTGTAGAATTTAAGGAAAAAATTCCTAAAATTTCATGAGATGTAAGGGGAACCTTTCGATTGAAATTATCCACAATATCATGTAAGGGAAACTCCGATAAAAAAAATCCGCAAAATGCTTTTTTTCCCCCCCAAAAAGAGACTTCTATTAAGTATGAGAAAAACATACAACAATCACAGCTATAAGCCGGAAAAGAATAGAATCACCCCAATATGTAAGGTGATTTCAACCACTGAGGAGCATCATGATGCCATGTAAGACCTATGGTGTACTAGAGAAGAAGAAGATGCCATAGGCCCATTCCCGTATAAATATCACACGCTTCGCTTGCGCAGAACGAGAGGGCCCCTGAATGCGAGCCCAAGTAGCCATAAGAGTGTGGATGATATCACCCCATATAGTACTAATGCACTGAGACCCAAAAATCTGGACACCCTCAATAGCCTCCGTGCATCTAGCTCTCCAGATCTGCCATGCTGTAATACTGGCAATAATCTCCCAACTGGTGTCAATCCTCTGTCCAGGGGGTGTATAATCAGAGTGAGGAACATCTTGCAATAAACCATGCTGGGCAATACCTCTACGAAGGAAAAAAACAGAATCTGTACCACTGCCCTCATAAAAAAGTTTCAGACCGGACTGGGAGAGTCAAGCAATTGCCCCCCAAGTCACATGCAAGGCTCGGTCACTCAATTTGCCCATAAGTTGGGCTACAGGACCCCAAATCTGCTGTGCAATGCTGCATCCCCATAGACAATGTTGTACGGACTCAGAATCTGCCGCACATGTAGGACAGGAAGGTGCTACACCGAAAACTGATCTCCAGTGATTGGTGGGGAGACCACCATGTAAGAATAACCAAAAGAAATGAGAGGTCTAGCTCCTTTTGTATGAGTGCCAAAGTCTATGCCAATATCTGCGCTGTAGCACTCGAGAAATATCATAGCTCTGCCAATGAGGCCTGAGAGTAGGGATCCTATGCATCTGTCGAGTGAGGAGAAGCCTGGCATTCCGAATAGTGAAACTAAAAAAAGGAAGGCTTTTCAAAGGATCGAAGGCATCAATCCACTCCCACTCTCCTGGATCCCACTGAAGATATCTGATAGGACTGCCACCATATAGCGAGAAACACCAAGAGCCATGAGTCACTATCTGAGGAGAAGGGTCAATGAACCAGTGCTTCCCCGAGCGACCAACAATCCTCATTGGACTAAGCCTAGTATTTGGTATAATCTCCTCCATACTACATCTCCTCAATCTCCCACCAGGCATGATAGAATAAATGAGGAAATCTGTATCCTCCTGGCCTGGCATACTACATCTCCTCAATCTCCCACCAGGCATGATAGAATAAATGAGGAAATCTGTATCCTCCTGGCCTGGCAGAGCAATGACCTGCAGAGGTATGCCTATCCTCAAAAAAACTCCCAGCCAACTCGGATGATAGTCTTTGTGAAAGGTCCCAGAAAGCCACTCATGCGGAATAGCTGTATCAATCTCATCAATATGAATGCGAGAGCCCCTAAGATGCTGAGTGGAAGTAACTCTCCGATCCTCCGGAAGACTCTTAAAGGTCTTTCAAGCAAGAACTGTGTATGCGCATCTCTCCCATCCTGACCATTGCATATAACGAGATGCACTAAGTGGCCGACCAGCCTCATCCCTAATGAACTCGTTTCACATAATAGATTGTCGTTCAGCCTCGTCCAAAGACCTAGGAAGCCTTTGTCGCAAAAAATATCTCATGCTTCTCCATGCTTTGACAATGGCTGCAATAAGAGGGGAAGATGGTGCCCTAATATCAGCCTCTATGAACCAAAAACGTGTGTTGGGCATCCAGTCTCTCCCGACCCTGGGTGTACATTTGGAAATCTGAGACAAGAAAAAATCCTTTCAAGGCACAGTGCCTGGTAGGAAACCTCTGACCACAAGTTTGCAAAGCAACGCCCTGCACTGAACATCCGGATCGATAATATTCAAATCCCCCTCCCTTTTGGGCTGAATAACTGTGAGCCAAGTTACCCTGGCATGAGTGTCTGAGAGGTGCCATCCAAGCCCGACCCAAGAAAATTACGGATCAATCTCCGCAATTGGCCAATGCACGCACGAGAGAAGCACCAACAAGAGGCAATAAACCAAGCTGAGGCAAGCAGAACCTGATTAGCCACCAAAGCTCTGGAGGCTAAATCTAATCTCCTGGAGCTCCAATGGAGGAGCTTCTTCCGGATACTCATAAGTACCAGAGCAAACTGCTGTGCAAGAGAAATATCAATCCCAACTTGGCATCCCAAATATCTAGTAGTGCATCCTCTACTGATCCAAGTAAAACCAAGCTCTGCACCCCAATCAACTCTCGGTGAATCACTAACCCAAAAACCAACAGATTTGTGCCAATTAATGAGTGCCTCTGCTGCCAAACAGAACTCCTCTAGTGCTACCCGGAAGGAACATAAGCATTGTTGGAATTAGGGTTGCAGGAATGCACACACAACTTCAAGAAGATGAGGAAGCTTGAGCACAACACAGTAGTGTATTATGAGTGCCAAAAATGAAAGATAACAAGCCCTAAAAGATAATGGGCGTATATACAATGCACGGGGGAAAAAACCTCCTAGTGAGGGAAAAAGTGCCCCGGCGGTCCTAAGTGTGTTCACACACATCACTACTATAATATGGTAACAAGCATATATGTGAAGCCTCCAAAAACAGGGCTGTGTCATCAGCTAACTCAGAGTCACAACCAAGCCCCTCAATGAGAGAAGAAGGCATAGAACCTATGTCCCACATCTCCTTCAAAGCCGATGTTATCTCACCCCAATCTCATCCCAAAAAGTAGTGAAAAAAACAGGGGAGAGGCCATCCTTCCCTGGACACTTACCATGAGGTAAGGCATGAAGAGCATGACTGAACTCCTGCGGGCATCCAGAACGGCACACATCTCCTCGGTGATCAAATGTGGCAATGCATTCCAAACCTTCCTCTGTGCCCTATGTCTTAGATTAGAATGCGGCTCAGCACTAAGAAGCTGGCAATAGAAATCGGTGGCAATCTGTCTAACCATAAGAGGATCTGAGTGCCATGTAAATCCTGCAACTGCCTGACACTATCTTTGGCATGAGATGGGCCGTGAGAAGCAAAGAAATGTTTGTTACATTTGCCACCCATCTGTGTCCAAAAGTCTTGGGCATGGAAACGGCACTCCGCGCGCTGCTCAAGAGAGTGATGAAGTTATGCTCTAACAGTACATAAAGAATTTGCAACCCATTGAGCATGAGGATGTTTCTCGTGCTCTTTCTGCAAGGCAGTCAATCTACGTCTAATAGCCCTTTCTAAGTCCAAGGCCTCTTGCCTCTTAGACAGGGCACATGTGTGATAAAAGTCACTAATATCATAGAGAGGAGATGCCAGGCTTCGAGAGGCCTGTAAGAAGTCATGAGATCTCCAAATATCAAGCATACGATGTGATAGTTCTGCATGTGAAAACAAATGATCAGGGATGCGTACATGGGGTGCTGATCCATGGCAATTCGGATCTCTACTACATAAAACCACTAGGCAATGATCCGATTTGGATGTGCCTGTAGCAATCAAAGTATGTCCACCTCTGTCAAGCACCCAATCATCCACATAAAATCTGTCTAACCGTGCATAGATACATCCTACATCTCTTCTCCTGTTAGACCATGAATAAAGAAGAGTGGATGGAGTCCTCAAAATGTCATCCTCATGCCAACAATCTCTACCATGAATGGAGAGTATAAACCTCTCCCAAGACGCTCTTTCAAGAGGATGCACCAAGCTTCATGTCCACCTCTTTTATCCGTTGGCATCTCAACCATGTTAAAATCCCCACCAATAATCCAATGGTCGGCAAGAGGCATCAATGTAGTGAGAGATTTCCAAAAGGCAATCCTCTCACCTCTATGGTTAGGAGCATAGAGGTTGAGAATACCAATGCGTGTAGTACCCTGCATAAGAAGGATCCACTGCGCTCTCGCAGGCAAAATGACACCATGTCCAATGATGCAAGGCAAGATCAAAGCTGAAACAGAGATACAAACACCACCCTTGGTACCAACAGTCGGTGACCAAAAGGTGTGTCCCGAGAGAAGCTTGCCTGATCTCCCACACTGACTAGCATCCAGTTTATGCTCTTGCAAGAGCAATATATCCATAGGTCCACCTATGAGTGCACAATGAAGCTAGGTTTTTACAATTTGTTTCCGTCGACGCGGAAAAAGACCCCCAAGACCCTGAATGTTCCAAGAGACAATCCTCATAAAGACTCAGAGTAGGACCGACCAGATCTCGTGGTTGACGAAGGACCCCCTTTAGAGGCGGAAGTACGTGTCTCGCATAGGTAAGGGAGGGAAAATCTGACGATGTAAACCTTACCTCTCTCTCCCACTCCGGGGAAAAGCCAGGGCTAGTCCTTAGAACTGGAGAGGTACCACGACAATGCGAATGTGCAACATCATCCTCAAGGGTTCAATCATCCTGTAACTGTAATGCAGCATCCTCCTGTGAGGGATCCAGATCATGTGCCTGCAAAGCCTCATCCTCCAAAAAAGGATCAACATCCTGTGAGGCAAGAGCTGCATAGGGGTTAGGGTGCTCCATAGGGGTTGTGGGTGAAGGGGCAAGTACGGGGTGAGGTTACCTTAAGCTTGCTTGTGATGCTTATGGAGAGAGGGTTTTCTTTATTATGAAGGGAAACGAGAGCTTGTTTGTGAAGGGACAAGAATTGGGAGAAGAGGTGAGAGCTTTGTAAAACCTACATAAAACATGTTATTAATTAGTTTTTTTTTTCAATTAAAAAGCTTAAAGAGAACAAAAAAGACAAGAGCTTGAGATTACCTTAATACTTATGTTGCTTGTGGAGAGAGACCTTTCTTACTTGTTGTGAAGGGAGAAGAGGGTTTGCTTGTGAAGGGAGATGAGGGAGAAGAGGTGAGGGCTTGTGGGAAAAAGAGCTTATGAGAAGAGCTTAATAGCAAGGGAAAGAGGGAGATTAAGACAAGGTACAAGGGCATGCCATAGCTAGGGTTTGGCAGGCAAGATTCGAGCTCGCCATCCCTAACCACAACCCAACGCTGTGTGGTCTGCTGTGGCAAAGGAGCAGCTGGAGTCTCGGCATCTGCAGAAGGCCTCTGATGGGCAGAACCACGCCGCCTCCTAGCATGGCCCCTCGATCTGGGACAATCTCTAGCAATGTGACCCTGTCGACGACAAATCCGACATTGGTCAGCTCTGCCTGCAATCTCCATTCTCTGGCGGAAATGAGATTTATCAGGTCTCTGAAGCATAACATGATCATCAGTAATCGATGGATCAGGAACAAGCACAAGGACCCGGGGTACACCATCAAGAGTGGCGGTAACGGCCGTGGAAGCTAAGGTGGGAGAGCTCGAGAGGATTGGTACCTCTAGAACCTGGCCAAAGGATGCCCCTATGGAAGCTAAAAGCTTCCAATAGGACCGAGGAAGAGCAGGGAACCGTAGTGAGACCGGGGTAAGGCGTTGATCCTCCACCACTGGATCAAAGCCCACCTGGTACTGAAAGAAGAAAATCTTCCTAGGACCAAGAGGAAAGGGGCTGCTAGCCAAAGCCTGGGAAGTAGCTTCTGAAGAATGAAAGTCCACCTGGAAGAAGCCTCGACCAAGTAAACGAGTATCTTGAAAGTGCACAATCAGCTCCGAAGGGAGAGCTGCTAGAAGCCATTCACGGGCGTGTGAACGAGAGGGGTGGGAACCATAAACTCTCGCAACAAGGGTAGTCTGGACTTCAAGATCAATGTCGTGCTGAAGAGAGGTGAGCTCGTCTTGTGAAAAATTGATGATTCTCCCGACCAGTGGGGGTGATGAGAGATTGACTGCGGCGGCAGAAAAAGCCATAAGACCAATCAAGAAAAGTGGTTGGTCGACTTGAATCTAGATAAAATAGCCATAAGACCAGAAAAGTGGTTGGCTGACTTGAATCGAGATAAAATAGCTGCTGGGAAAACGGGAGCAGAGGAAGGGGGGCAAAGGCGGGGAGTAGTTGGGGAAGCAAAGGCTAAGGGATAGGCGGGGGCAGCAGAGGGGCAGGCGGGGACTGAAGAAGGCAGGGGGCGGGCAGCAAAGGGGGAGGCGGAGCAACAAAAGGAGGGCTGGCGGGGGCAGCAAAAGGGGGCAGGCGAAGGCAGGCGGGGGGCAGCAGAGGGGCTAGCGGGGGCAGCTGAAGGGAGGCGGGGACTGAAAGGCTAGTGAAGGGCAGAAGTTGGGGCAGGCGAAGGGAGGTTGCCAAGGCAGCAGTTGGGCACGCGAAGGCAACAGAGGCAGGCGGGAGCAGCAAAGAAGCAGGCAGAGGCAACAGAGGGCAGGCAGGGGCAGCAGCGCAGGTTCATCTTCAGCAGCGCAGGTCCGATTGTCGCAAAATGCTTATTTTATCCATGAGAAAGAGAAAAAAAAGCATTTACACTCATGGAATTCCCCCGCATCATCGATACGTCCGTCCAAGTCGAGAAGCACGTTCCCAACATGACAGACACCAAAATAAACCAAAAAATAACATTTTTTTAAAAACTTAGTAATTGTTAAAATTTACTTTTAAAAATGTTAAAAAAATTAGTATAATGAGAGAATTAAGAGGAGAAAAACTTAAAAAATTAACTAGAGACCGCTCTAATACCAATGTTAAAAATCCCATAGATCTCTCTAGCTAATCACTATGCATAAACACGCATAATCCAGGCATATACTCATCCACCCGACCACCCCCGAGTCCAAGGGTGCACACATGGAAATAATGAAGAACCGCATACCTAACCTTGGTGTCTCATACCACCAAGAGGTATGCCTTCAATACAGCAGCACATAGCTCTAGTATGAAATGGTAGGAGAGTAGATACCATGCTCTACATAAGAGGACTTCCCTTCAGAGTGTCCTATGCCCCTATTATATAGGAGAGCACTCAAATGACTCTTGACCTTCCATTTCCAAAGTGACTCTTGGCCTTCCATTTTCATGTGTGACCCTTGGTTGCCTGACCCTAACCTCAACCCAAGGTTAGGCCTAACCCTAGTCCCACTAGAGCATGTTCCCATGCTCCCATGCTCACATGCCTAGGGTGGGTTAGCCTCCTAGTATATGCACATGGTGTGCACATAACATGGAGGGGATTTCAACATGGTTGAGAAGTCCTCTGACAAAAAGGGTGGCCGTGAGGGTAGAACACACCCCTGGAGAGAGCCTTGTAGGAGAGATTCATGCAGTCATCCTTCTATAACAGGGACTGTTGGACAAAGGATGACTTCCATAAGAGGCCTAACTATTGGCATAATTGTAGAAGTGGGCATGGATGTATCTTCGTACGATAGGTTTTATGTGGATGATAGGGGAACACCATTGCCATCTTATTGTAGAGAAACATGAAAGCTAGAGCAGACTAGAAATGGAACAAGAACAAAAACAAAAAAAATGAAAGACAAAGAGTTACCTTGAGATGAGTGTAGACAAGACACAAGATTGATACTTTCATTGATGTGACACCTACAATATATAGGTGAGAAGTACAAGATTGAGTAGACTGACTTATGGGATAAATGTAGAGATGCCACATGGCACTAGACTCAAGACACAAAGACTTAGGTGAAACTAGACTAGAAATAGTACACCTAGTGTGCACTTATTTCCAACACCCTCCTTAAGTGGACACTAGGAGGAAGACAAAAAAAGACAAGACTAGAAGATAGACATAAAGACTGATAGACTGAGAGACTAGACATGAGAGACAAAAAAATCCTGAGACACCCCTCCTCAAGTGATATCCTCATATGGGTCCACAAGGGTAGGGACAAGATGGATCTAAAACAAGACACAGTCAGATTGATAGACAGATAGACAGACAACAGATAGATAGACAGACAAGACTAGATAGACAGAAGACTGACTGTAGACAAACAGATGGACCTTGAAGACAACCCCTCCTCAAGGGCAATCGCTGCCTCTTGGGTAGGGACAAGAGAGAGGTCAAAAAGCATAATGAGTAAGACACTAGAACCCCTTGACCTACATCATCGGTGGTCAAAGTGGTAGACAAGAAAGGTGAAGTAATCAGAAAGCCCATTCCTCATCATGTGAGGAATGAACAGCAAGATCTACTGTTGTAGATGCTGCAGCAACATGTGCTGAGGCAGATGCAGGGGCTGATGTAGAGGTTTTAGAGTAGCAGTCCTTTTCCCGGTGATTATCACGGCCACAAATGGTGCATGGATGAGCCTTGAAGCAGTCCTTCTCCAAATGATTAGTTTTTCCACAATGGGTGCAAGGCTTTCTTACCTTAGATCCTCCTTTCTTTGCTAAAAATGCAGTGTCAGTTACCTTTTGTTGTTTTGTTCTTTCCTCTTCTTGGAGAGCATTGATGATACCTTCAAGAGTAGGATTATTGTGATACTTGAAGGTAGTGACAAGAGTAGCATAGGTGTCAGGTAAGCTTTTGAGAAGCACATCAATAGCAATATCTTCGGAGATGGGGGACTTCACTGAAGCAAGCTGAACCATAAGACTGCGAAAATAATTGACATGAGAGGCTATAGTAGCTCCCTCCTGCATATATAGATCAAAGAATGAGATCATAAGTGCAATCTTAGAATTTTTAGAGCGGGGTCCAAAAAGGGTATCCAAAGTGATCCATGCTCGAGAAGCAGACTGTATGTCGGAGATGTGATGAATGTAATCGTCTCCAAGACCGAGCAGGATGATAGCATAGGCTTTGTCATTCTTAGCAGTGGGAGCATAAGTGATAACTTGCTCAATGT
Source organism: Cibotium barometz (assembly GCF_041138505.1). Lineage (NCBI taxonomy): Eukaryota > Viridiplantae > Streptophyta > Polypodiopsida > Cyatheales > Cibotiaceae > Cibotium > Cibotium barometz. Next base: position 35,403,087 of record NC_141091.1, read on the forward strand.
CGGAATCTTCGGGAGCAGCATGGTGAACAATGTCCCAAAGACCTTCTTTCATAAGATGGCACTTGATTTTGATTTGCCAAGTATGAAAGTTGGAGCCATTGAATTTGTCGATAGACATGAGAGAATGAGTAGAAGAGGCCATGTGGGAAGGTCTTACCTCTTGCTAAAATGCAAGGGCAGTGTCTATTCCCTTACAAGATTGCAGAAATGAATGAAAGAAGAGATCCAAACTGTTTTTAGAAGCCTGCTCTCTCACCACTTGTCAGGGCCATAGCATGTGACAGCCCATCGAAGCATGAGGAACTAGCGGATAGGAAAAAGGACTGACCAGCAAACTGAAGGAGACAATGCACAGTACCTTGTAGATTCGTCAAGAGGACTGAACTGCCTTTAGATGATGCGTAGACTGTAGATTAAGAAACACCGCCTCCAACAGATAGACGTAGACTGCTGCAGAGGTGTAATACAGCTCAAGTGCTGCTCATCCAGAGAGGGAAGCCGACAGTAGCTGCAGGTATGATGCGCAACCTGTAGAGGATGAAGCGCCAGCAGCAGCAACTGGAAAACAGGCCGGCGGACAGCAAAAGCTGGCGGACAGAAGGTTCAGGCCAGCGCAGGGTGGTTCAGAATGTGCTGGGCAGCACGTGCAGCTTGAGAGGCGACGTTGGACAACAAATGCAAGTCAAGTTACACAACATGTGCAGATCTACGCAGGGCAACAGATGGGCTGCGCTGAGTTGAGTGGGACAACTTGGAGAGAATGGCGAAAGCTCATAAGAAAAACAGGGAAACCCTAAAAACTTGCTCTGATACCATGTAGAGAAACATGAAAGCTAGAGCAGACTAGAAATGGAACAAGAACAAAAACAAAAAAAATGAAAGACAAAGAGTTACCTTGAGATGAGTGTAGACAAGACACAAGATTGATACTTTCATTGATGTGACACCTACAATACATAGGTGAGAAGTACAAGATTGAGTAGACTGACTTATGGGATAAATGTAGAGATGCCACATGGCACTAGACTCAAGACACAAAGACTTAAGTGAAACTAGACTAGAAATAGTACACCTAGTGTGCACTTATTTCCAACACTTATGTGGCACCACCAAGTGAAGTCATTGCCTGGTTGTTTTGTGTCTCAGGGAGCCAGGACTTAGATGGCATCCCCTGTGTCATATCCTTGATTCTCTCTATCTGGATGCAGAGATTTCATGAGGTCAGAGAGATTTGGAGGCCATGTGACGATCCCAACTCTCGACAGAGAGTTGGATTGGCCCTGGAGAGGACCGACCAGTATTATCATAGTGTTGCCTTGGCCAAGAAACATGAAGCCGTGGAAAAGGAGAGCTACAGGTGCAGGTTTGTTGCGCTTTAGAGAGAACACAAGAAGCATCCATAATCTCCTTGAATCCCAGACCTACTGTCTACAGTTGGCCATGAATAGGTCTGGTTCCCTGGCTCCCTGAGGCACAAAACAACCGGGCAATGACTTGACTTAGTGGTGCTAGGTATGATGGCAATGGTGTCTCCCCTATGCAGGCCCAATCATCCACATAAAACCTATCCAGTCATGTGAAGATACATCCATCCCCCCTTTCTTTTGCAAAACAAAACACCTCCAAGCCTATCCAAAAGGCACGAAGACATTCATGTGAGGCCTCCAAAAACGTCACAGTATTATCTGCTAGGTCTGAGTCCAATAACTCTTCTTATATACGTAGAGACAAGTTGAGGCCCGAGGCTCCTAGGGTAGCCTGAATGAACCTGCTCACAGTATCTGCTACTATGAGGAACAATAAGGGAGCTAAGTGCATCCGTGCTGCACAGAGTAGGAAATCTGAAAATGCTCACTATGTCCCCGGCATGGCAAAACTGTGCTATGGGCCTCCCTATTTAGGCATGAGACCCCTCTGATCTAGTCTTGGAAAAACCCCATACGTGCCATTGTGCCTTCCAAGAAGTCCACTTTCTCATATGCTTTTTCAAAGTCCAGCAAGAGTATGGCAAGGGGTTGCTGGCTAGATTTAGCCCACTCTACAGCTTTCCAAAATGAGATGTTATCAAATATACCCCTTCCTTGGAGGAACCCATTCTGTGTTATGAATAACCCTTAGAAGATTCGGCTGTAATGTCATACTCAGTGCCTTGACTAAAATTTTATATGCAGATCCAAGTAAAGCGATGGGCCTCCACTGCTTGATTTTGGTCTTATCCTCACTATTTGGGATAAGGTGGATAAGGCCCTCCGTGAGAAAGGGTCCGTTGTACCTGTACACGCCACATCGCATGTAACGCAACAATGATATCTTTCCCAATGGTCCCAAAATTGTATAACGAGCCCTTGCACATTCCATGAGAGAATCCTCATGTAAAGATGTGTTTTTGACCCCGGACTTGAGAAAACGTTTAGCTGGTGTCTCTACCTGCCTTTCATAATGTTGAAAGGAGGGGGGTAATCACTGTGCATAGTCTCTGCATATGTGCGCAATACGTGAGCGTCTTGCAAAGCATTGCAAACAGATACATCATGCAAAGCCTCATGAGAGGGCGACATATTTTGGTGTGCATCTACATGATCCCCCTACATATTGTCCAACCCCAATAGGGAGGATTCAACAAAGTCATTTTGGCCTGATGCATCATCCTTCTGCAAAGATGACTCGCAGAATGCTGGCCAAGATGGAGCCTTAGGCTGTGTTGCTTGAGAGGCGTGTTTGTGCTGTCTCCTATGACCCCTTGCCCTAGGGCGATTCCTAGCAAAGTGCTCATGCTAGGGGAATTGGTCGGGTCTACTTGAAATCTCCATACGTTGCTTCAACGGACCGTTAGGTCTTGGAGCAACCCAAAGTCCTCAATAAGCTCATTGCCACAAGCAAGCACCATAACCGTGGGGACGTCTGCCGAGGCAGTGACTCGGAGGGGGCACCTGTAGGACTAGCCCAAAATTTGACCCAATCACCTCCAACATCGGCCAATATGCATGTGGAAGACTTGGGAATCTGAGTGTAAGAGGAAAGTGGTTCCGGTCTTCTTCAACAACAGGGTTGAAATAGTTGGTGTATGGTAGGAAAAACATCTTCCTCGAGTCCAATGGAAATGGGATAATGTCTAAAGATTTAGATTAATGCTTAAGTAATTAATACCAACAATGCCTGTTTATAGCAATTAGATTGATGACTAAGAGAGAAAACCATAGAGAGATAACACCATAGATTGCATTGATTAATTAGTACGATTACAAATTGCATGTGTTAGAAAGAGGTTGATGCGCATACCTTTTCATGGCAAGATTTAAATCAATCTATGATGCTCTCAAATACCCACAAGAACTCTGTACCTCAATCTGGAAGGAATCTCGAAAAGACAAACACCAATGGTGATGGCTGCTAGGCAGGACAGAAGGCAGTTCAGGGCGGCGGCAGCGCTCTGAAGGCAGTGGTGGCAGAGCAGCGGCACTGCATACAGTGGCGTAGCTGGCGCTGCTGGGTAAACAAGTGTCACAGGGCAGTGCTTGTTGTGGCGCAGGCAGCGGCTACAAGCGGCACAGTTGGTGGCTACTGGTGGCGCAGGCAGTGGCTGTAGGCAGAGCAGGCACACAGGGCAACGCAAACGTATGAGGTGGCGCAGGCGTACAGGGCGGCGCTACCAGGCGCAGGGTGGCGCGAACAGGGGCACAGGACGGCGCACGGCGGATCTGGGGCGCTGCAAGGGTGGCGCACGATGGAACTGGGGCGTTGCAGGAGCAGCGCAGGGCAGAACTGGTGCGTTGCAGGGCAGCGCACGGCAGAGCAGCAACGGTCTTTAGGTGGAGCAACCGGCGCAATGGCATAACAGGGTCGTGTTGTGGGGGAGAGGTTACAAGCTTCTTTTATACTTGAAGGGGGCTCCCTGCTTTTTGCCATGCTTTGGTTTTGCTTTGCCTTTTTCTTTGCTTTTTGCTTTTCTCTTTTAAATATTTTAATAATAGTCAAATATAGCCAAAGTTCTTGATTTATGCTTTTGTAGCTTTAGGGCCTTGCTTTTTGGCCCTGGAGCTGCTTTTTGAAAAAGCGGCTTTTAGCTTTTTGATCCAGCTCAGTGTCCTCTTTCCAATGGTGCCCTCAGTTCTCGGTCAACATAGTTTGACTTTTTCCTTTTTCTTGCTTTTTGACCAAGACTGTTCTTTTTCTAGTGCCAACTTTAAGAACCCTGTTTCCATGTGTCGGAGCATGAGTTCCATCATGTGAAAAGAGCTCGGAGGGCCAAATAGTTACATTCCCTCCCTCCTATATCACAGTTGTCCCTCAATTGTGGGGTACAAATATTCCATGTGATCGTGGTACTAACCCCATTTGGTGTTCTTGTGCATCTGGTCTTTCCTCATATATGTGGTGCCTTCTGCTCATCTGGCAACATCTATATGCCTTTTCTTTGACCAATGTCCTTGTTCTTGATGGTACATCTTCATAATCTGTCACATGTGCTAGACATAATAAATGCATACTTACCTTCTGCAAAATCTAGACACAAGCTAGTCAAGAAACAAGTATGCATCATTCGCGCCTACTGGGTACAACAACTACTGGCCACTACACTATCACATGCCATAAATCCAAGCATTGTCCACATATCAAAAACAGCAGACAAAGTCAAAGAAATTCAAACATACATCAGTATGCAATGCACAAGTAATGATTCTCCTGTTCATGGATTGTCCTGTCTGGTTTCATCGGAAACCATGCTGAGCCATCTCGCTCCCGAGGGAAACCGCTCAAACTGTCGCTCAAGGCCATCTGGTCACTAGGACCGCCCGAGAATTCTTCCATAGTCATCTGGGCCATCTAGACGCATTGACTGCCCAACTATGAGATCTAATACAGTCATGTGGGCCATCTGGTCGCAATGACCGCCCGACTGCAAAATCCAATACAGTCATCTCGGCCATCTGGTCGCAATGACCGCCCGACTGCGAAGTCCAAAAATATCTGGTATCGTTGTCGTTCAATGGGTCATCTGGCACCGTTGTCTCCATATACAAATCTTGCTCTTTGGGCTTTCGAGCATTGTTGCCACCCAAACTAGAGCATGTCCAATTAACCATTACATAAGCAAAATAATGATCAATTCCATTTTAATGTAAATATACACAATGAAGAGGGCTAGAGGTACAATCTCTCCCTCTTAAATCTGTCTTGATCACAAGACGTCTAAGCCAGTACTTCAAATACATCGGCTCCAACTGCTTCCTCATAAGCTCGAAGAATATTTGGGTAGTCCTTGAAGTACTCTTCTGGAATACATTTCGCATCCATGGGCGAATAATTCTTAAACTTCAAGAGGAATTTTCTGACCATTGTCTTTCCTCTTTTGTTCACGAAATAGTGGGAGTCCCGTTTGGCTTTCTTGAAGAAGAGGGCCACACTCCGAACCACCAAAATATACCTTGGAGATGACCTCACCCCCCTACGATGGTTCAGGTTATGGAAGCCCGCAAGGCAGGAAAATGGGCCATTTATTGTGATGACTGAGTCATCATCACGGATAAACGCCCCTCATGATGGTGCGGGGCCTATGAGACCATAGATGCATTGAGGATGGGAGTATGGAATTGCAATGGAACTCTATGGTTAAACACAGGAGGCTTCAGAGAGACTTACACAGATAGGGATATTATCTTCTACATAGAAATGCATCAAAGTCCTGAGAGAGGGCTACCCAAAGTGGAGGGTTATACATGGGAATCAGCTTTCAGAGGACAAACATGCACCACGGGTGGGGGGGGGGGGTGGCATGCTTGTTTCACCCTCATTTGAGAGGCATGCTCACAATGGTTAGACACGATGAAATCAGAATATGCATGCAGGTTGACAGAGAAAGGGGAGACTCCCTATGCACCATTATTTGCAGACATTGCAGAGTTCTCGCAGCAAGGAGAGGTCCTCCTATAAGGAGACTTTAATGCACGGACAAAAGGGGAACAAGTGCAGACATATGAATTCCAGGGAGATGCCGTTATGTTGTCAGAAATTGACTTGGCTGAGATGGGCCTCCAGAGGGCCAACCAGGATATGGGGAATGCAACATCATATGTTAGACACTTGTTGGAGATGGGGACGATGTATGAGCTGGTTATATACAATGGGTTGTCCATATGGCCGCAGTCGGGACAGCCTTACATCTTTTCCGCTTGGGGGAGGCACTAGTACGGTGGATTATCTCATGGGATCTCTTGCTCTTATACCACACATCTTAGACTTCACCATACCTCCTCCCCCCATACTAGCTGACCACGCATTACTTTCTTTCACGATCTCATGTCCCATCACACCCCTGTCACCACCTTCACCCGGATTCATTTCCATCATGATCTTGACCACATGTATGAGGACCACCTCTCCTGCCACATTTAAGCTCTCGACTTATCCCTTCCTATCTCCACCATCACATCCCAACTTTCCTCCATCATCCATGACTCCGCCCACGCCAGCTTCCTCTACACCACATGCTCCACAACAAGTTTGCCAATGGGATCCCAACCCTAGAATGGATGGTATGATGAAGAGTGCAAAACCACCGGCCTTCGCCTTTTACCCGAGAGGGAACATGGGCTGATTTCAGCACATAAGATGCAATGCATCTTCCGTACATTCACTTGCTGAAAGAAACGGGCATTTCTCGCCAGACGAGAACAAGAGTTATACTAGCTCTTTTTGAGCGAGGACAACTCAGAAACTTGGCGCATTCTGGAAGAAAAAAGAGCACCTACACCTATCACAGATCCTAGCCTTTGGGAAGCCTATTTATGCACGACAGCTGTATGATATGCCAAACCAGCCTATACCACAAATGTCACACATCCCTAGGCCTACATCTTATCTCTTTGATTCCCCCAATGTCACTAGGGCTCTTAAAAAGCTGCATAATGGGAGAGCAAAAGATCATCATGAGGATCTACACGCGGAACATTTTGCCCACGGGCACCACGTATTGGCTCCCATTCTTGCAAGTCTTTTTAACAGAGCACTCTATGAAGGCTTCCCACCCTCCTAGACTACCAACACCATTGTCCCCATCCACAAAGCAGGAGATCCCATGGACCCAGGTAACTACAGGACTATCATGATTGGTCACACAATGGCCAAAATCTATGGGGCAATACTAGCGGACATGATGAGCTCTATGGTAGAGAGGATGGGAAACATAGCATCAGGCCAGGCAGGCTTCAGGAGAAACTTCTCCACGCTGGACCATATCTTTACTTTACTGGCTATCATAGAGGAGGCGAGGTCCTCAAAGAGACATGTGTATTGCTGCTTTGTGGATTTCCGCAAAGCCTTTGACTCCGTCCCTCGATCTCATCTGATAGGACGCTTGCTGGAGCTCTAGTTCTCACATGAGATGATATGGGGTGTGATGGCACTATATGAGGCAGTACTCGGCTGAGTACGTGCACCCGGTGGGACCTCGGGAGATATATGTAGCAGTATTGGGGTTAAGCAGGGCTGCCCACTCTCACCTCCACTCTTTGGCCTATACATTGATGAGATCGCAGTATTTGTGGATAGTTTCGGAGGTAGAGGTTCACCATTGGCTCAGACAGTAGTGCCCATATTGCTATATGCTGACAACATTGTCTTGATCTCAGATTCAGCCGAGGGTTTACAAAAACACTTAAATGTCTTGGACAGATTTTGCAGGGAGAGACCTTACGGTCAATTTGGGGAAAACCAAGGTTATGGTCTTCAACACATCTTATGCAGTCGCCTCACGATTTTCTTTCATATACAGAGATGCCTCAGTGGAGATTGTGCAGAAGTATGTGTATCTAGGAGTCACTTTTATAGGCCCTTTGTTTTGCATGACCACAGCTACCACTGACCGACTTGCGAGGGGGCATGCCTGCCCAGCCCATATAGAGAGAGTGTTTCCAGGCACATTTCCAAGAACTCCGCACTAAGTGTTGGCTCTTTGATACTCTAGTACGACCAGCAGCTATGTATGGTGCAGTCCTTTGGGGGCTAGGCCTAGGGAAGGATCACTAGAGGAGCATAGAGAGGCTACAGGTGATGTTGTCGTCACGCATGATCAGGAGTAAGCCATCTGTACCACATGACATTCTACATGCAGAGTTTGGGGTGGCCCCACTGGTTACAGATGCCCTTTTTCAGACTGTCACTTATATTCAGCATGTATACACGCTTGATAGAGATTGTCTCCCATTACTAGCACTATGAGTCCTCTATGCAACTATACGGTGAGAGAGAGAGGGAGCGATTGAGACAAGCTGGACTGCCCTCCTCCTCAGCGACATGGCCACCACCATTACTGACACATGCATGGTACTCTGAGGTAGTCGAGTGGTTTCATGCACATGGCATACAGATGGACCGTCTCCCCCCATTTCAGTATAGCTTGGATTTCCCATACCTTGATCTCTCATGTCAGGAGATCAACCGGATCATCTGGTTAGATCTACTCAGGCTACACATACACCAGACATGGGTGTCTCCATCAGAGATTGGTAAGAAGTGTTAGTACTACAGAGATCACTTCTTGAGACTCTCCGAGGATGGATTCTTTGAGATCCCGGGATACATACAGATACACATGTCACATGCCATGCGTATCACGATCGGCCAGCTCAGGGTATCCTCCCACTACCTTAGAGTAGAAACTGGTAGAGCTGAGGATATCCCACATAAGGAGAGGACATGCACAGTATGCATCACAAGAGCAGTAGAGGATGAGGCCCATTATATGCTCAAATGCCCGGCTTACTATGAGATACGGGGGAGATTCCACTGCCTCTTCCAAGAGGGATTCAGACCACTCACACGGGTGATACAGTTTGAGGATCAGAGGTGCTTGGGCATGTACTTGATGGAGCTCAGACGACATAGGGATGTAGTGTTGAGGTAGCATGTTGAGAGACAAGCCTCGGCTTCGACGATAAGACACCTCACAGAGAGCCATCACAGATTTTTGTGGTACATACATCCACATCGGAATGCATTGCCCACAACAGTTCCTCTACTACGACATCAGAGCCCACCACCCGTACCCACGCTCCAGCTCCATGCCCTAGAGGAGTTTGTAGTGAGAGAGCTCGATCCATTCTGCAAGCCACACGTCCCCGACCAAGAGCATCAGGACCCTCCACCACACAGAGATGGATTCATGAGGTTCTCCGCCGACATGTCACGCTTCCATCACAGGGGCCTGACATTCACTGCACCATCAGATCGGTTCTGGTGGAGGCAGGTATCGTCATTGGCTGATCAGAGCATATCTCACTCTACACAGGATCATCTGCTGATCACATGTACTGTCAGATGTTTTCATTTTTCTTTTTCTTTCAGTTTTCTATGGCTTAGTATATCCATGGTACCATTGTATTACTTTTGGTCTCATAGGCCCTTGGGGTCTTCCGTAGACGTTAATATAACTTTCTTTCTTTCTTTTTGTATCTATATCTCTTGGACAAGTGGTTGAATTTGTCACTGCACGCTCCGTTGGGCTTACACTGATCGTAATTTCCCATAGATCCTTTCAGACCAGCAAATTCTTCATCTTGGATTTCCGTACATGGTAATTTTTATCATCCAGCTATTCTCGAGCAACACCATCTTCTCACTTAACTTTGTAGGTGTATTCAGTCAAACAATGGAGCAAGGTGAAATATCTTACCGGCAATATACTTGAGAGGGGGGCTATGGTCTCACACCAAACTTGACGCCAATATTGGCGGAACATATATAAATCCAAGTGTCTGTTTATGTGGGCTTACTCTTTGCGAGGTTCTCTCTCTGAGCCCTAGGATTGTTAAAAGTCTTACCGGCAATATGCTTGAAAAGGGCTATGGTCTCACGCCAAACTTGATGCCAATATTGGCACAACACATACAAATTTACATGCCTATTAATGCGGGATTGCTTTTTGCGGGGTTCTCTTTTTGTTATTTCCCATCTTTGAGCCCTAGGATTGTGATCGATCACGCTTGTAACTGGGGAAGCGGACTCTTGCCATCACCCCAGCTATGCAGACCTCCCACGCCGAAGGACTGGAGTGGAAAGCTTGCATGAAAACCTTGTTTTCCTTTATTTTATACTTAAAAAAATAGTTCTCTGGTTATATAAGCAGGTTGCATGTCCACACTCCAGTTAAAAAAATCTCGAGCACTTCATAATTTATTGTGTTTCTGTTCACTTATTTAAAAACATGATCAATGGATTTTGGCGTTGGCTTCTCTCCTGCCCGCCAGTGCTCCTGCCTGTCACCCGCCTGCTTTCTCCTTTCCTAAGTGCTTTCACTCTCTCTCTCTCTCTCTCTCTCTCTCTCTCGCTCAGGAGACACAGAGAGACCCTCTTGGCAGACAGGAGGCTGAGCCATGATGTACCTAGACACAGGACCATGGCAGATTTCTTTGGCACCAGCACCAGCAACCCAGCCCACACACCTCCTGATACCTCCTCCATTGGGCCATTAGGGCACCGACCATGCTCCCAGGGAGTCACCACTGATAGAGCAGTTATCTTATGTCGTGCTCGTCGGCCACGCCCACCAGGATCCCGACCACACGGCATCCTCACCATCGCCAGATCAGAGCCATTATTGCTCGGCATCGGAGGTGCCTACCTTGCTTCTACGACCTCTCCATTCTAAACAGCCCCATGGCGGAGATACTTGATCTAAGGAGAGGGCAACAATTCAACTGATCAGCATACATGGATCTACCTGATATACATTTTCCAGTATTTTCTACCCAGTATCATCTCAAAGTCTTGCAGTTTTGTTCTTATAATTGTAGGACAATCAGTTTATTGTACTTTTTAGTCTTGTTCTCTTTGATGAGACACCAACTTCAGATGTACTCTTAGTTTTGGTCTCATAGGCCACTATGGCCTCTTAGAGACGTTAATATATCATTTCATTTCATTTCTCTCTCTCTCTCTCTCTCTCTCTCTCTCTCTCTCTCTCTCTCTCTCTCTCTCTCTCTCTCTCGCTTCGCTGTTCGCTGTTCGCTTCACTGTTCACACTTCGCTGTTCGCTTCACTGTTCTCTTCCTCTCTCTCGCTCGCTTCGCCGTTCGCCGCTCGCTTCGCCGTTCGCTTCGCCATTGGCTTCGCCGCTCGCTTCGCCGCTCGCTTCGCCATTCGCGCTTCGTCGCTCGCCGCTTCTGTTCCCTGTTCGCTTCGCGCCTCTGTGCATAGCCGCCCTCTCTGTAAGCTACTGCCACCCACTAGCCCTTCTGCCTCGTTGCCCCCCTTTTCCCACCCACCCTTGCTCAGGCCCCCAAGGCAGCAACATAACTCTCTCTCTCTCTCTCTCTCCTCCCTACCTGTGGGAAGGGCTCTAGAGTAATCTCGAGGAATGGCCCCGAGTCTTCAAGAGAAACTCGAGGCCCTCGAGATGGCAATGAAGGCACTAATCAAGGAGAACAAGAAGACATCCAATTCCAACCTCAATGAGGTGGAGAACAAACTACACTGGCACATCATGGCCCTCGAAGCACGGGTCACGGACCTTGAACAAGAGAACACAGCACTCAAGGAGGAGGTGAGTGCATTGAAAGTGGAACTGGTAGCCGTCAAGAACACTGAGAAGGAAGAAGGGGAGATCAATGACAACACTCTCACGGCCATCAAAGAAGAGATCTCCAAGGAGATCACAAAGGACATGGAGGGAAAACTTGAAGCCAAGCAGTCAGGATGGGTTGAGGTGGTGAAGAAGAACATCCGTAAAGAAGAGAGGGAGGAGACTCAAAGGGAAGAACATCAAATCATTCACACCACCATTGAGGAGGAGAAGATGAGGCATGCCCGCCGCCTCAACATTCGAGTCACAGGTATAGCCGAGACACCCAACTCCACTCTCGACGAGAAAGATGGACAACTTCTAAAGAGGACCCTCTCCCCTTCACCAAAGCATGGAGAGTCGCGAAAGACTCAACATGCAAACGAGCCCTCATCCTACAGTTTGCAGGAGAGACGGAGAGGGTCACCTTCATGAGGAAGAGGGTCATACTACGAGGCTTAGAGGGAGCTCCTATTTTCTTGGATGATGATCTCACGAGGATGCAGCTAGCGCATAGGAGAGCTTGCATGCCACGAGTCTTACACGCGAGGAGAGAAGGCAAGAAGGCCTTCTATCGAGATGGTCGGGTCATCATTGATGGCCGGCCCATGGATTAACGGTTTGGGGCCTATGGGACACAGATCAGGCCACTGACACAGATACACATGGCAGTATGGAACTGTAATGGTTCACTATGGGTGCAGCCTGGACGACTGGAGCATGTTATGGTGGGGAGAGACATTATACTTCTGACAGAGACACATCAGAGCCTAGAGAGAGGGCTACCTTGAGTAGAGGGATTCCAGTGGGAGTCAGCATACAGGAGGACCACACGCTAGGGTACCTCGAGAGGGTCGGGGGGAGTAGCAATTCTATTCAGATGGGAGCTACAGGGGAGACTGAGAGTGGTAGCATAGGATCCAGAGGCTAGATACATGTGGATCAGCTTACAGCTCTTACAGGACAAGGTTATATACATAGCCCTATGTTACTTTCCTCCATCAGGATCCTCCTATGTCATTATAGAGGACATGCCATAAGAAGAGGAGTCTCGCCATACACTTGTCTGTCAGAGGAGATTATGCATTATTCTACACTAGGGGAAGTATTTCTTACGGGTGACTTCAATGCCCACACACAGAGCAGACAGTGTGAGGTGTATGACGATGATGACATGGAGATCCTCCACCCTGTGGATCCAGAGGAGATAGGGGCTAGTCGGGCATCAGAGGACACTGGACCAGACAGAGGACATTATGGGGACCACTTACTAGAGTTGGGAGCTAGGCATCGTCTGGTTATTTAGAACGGGATGCTACAGTGGCCGGGATCAAGAGGGCTGACATGCTTCCCACATGGGGGTCGTACACGGACCAGAGGCACGGTGGTAGACTACATTATGGGGTCTTTGGAGGCATCACAGCTTTGTCACCTCATTCTCCATTCCACCTTGTCCTATTGGGGTAGATCATACATACTTGGAACCGGATCACCAGTATCACCAGCCCCCCACATACCGACGCCACACACTACCATCTACTTCACACATGACATGGCAGACATATACACTGGCAGAGTAGAGGATGGGCTCCTACTCATGGATCCCCTGGCACCTATGGATACCATTACAGCCCAGCTGGCATCACTCCTACACACGGTTGCATTACAGAGCTTCCCACATCGTGTCCACTCAGGAGAGCCTGCGAGATCTGGGACTATGCCCCAGAACAATTGGTATGATGACGACTGGAGAGCCCTATACTCACGGCTCCGCATACAGAGAGCCTTGGGAGCCATCATAGAGCGAGAGTCGAGGAGAGAGATGAGGAGACTTTCGCCGCAAAAAGTGGGCCTTCGCAGAGATACAGGAGCTAGAGATCTTCCATTTCTTCATGAGTAGAGATAGCCCTATCTCATGGCGGCACTTCAGAGAGCCCTAGAAACCGACACCTATTGCAGACCCACACACATGGCGCACATATGCAGAGGACCTATATCACGCCCCACAGCAGCCACCTATACCTCAGCCACAGGAGCCTCGACCTACCACCACAGCTAGCTTCTTTACCCACTCGATGGTAAAGGAAGCTATCCGCGGCCTACAGCATGGACGAGCCTCCGACCATATGGGCCTACAGGGTGAGCATCTCATATATGCAGTAGATTCTTTGGCTCCTTTTCTTGCACACCTGTTTAACAGGGCACTAGCAGAGGGTTTTCCTGTGGAGTGGACGATGCACACCATTGTGCCGATCCACAAAATAGGGGATATGCTCGATTCGAGCAACTACAGGATGGTTATGGCTGGCCGTGTTGGCCAAACTCTATGGTGCAGTGTTGGAACAAGAGCTTAGCTTATATGTTGAGCGAGCAGGTTTACGCTCATCAGGGCAGGCAGGCTTCAGGAGAGCTTTCTCTACCACTGACCATGTATTCACTTTGAGATGTATGATTGATCAGGCCAGAGTGAGGAAGAGAAAGCTCTATTGCTGCTTTGTGGATTTCCGCAAGGCATTTGACACAGTACCACGAGAAAGGCTCTTTCAGCGCCTGCAGTCTCTTGGCATACCAGCAGATATGACATGGGGCATCTATGCATTATATGAACAGGTTTTTAGGTGAGTTTGATGCCCAGGAGGTATGTTCGAGACTATTGCTAGCACCATTGGTGTGAAGCAAGGATGCCACTTTCCCCCATGCTATTTGGGTTATACATTGATGAGGTGGCTGACTTCATTGCACGGGGAGGCGGAGATGGAGTTGATCTAGCAGGTACCTCAGTACATATTATGCTTTATGCTGATGATATTGTATTAGTGTCTGAGTCTCCAGGAGGTCTCCAGCAGCATCTACATGCACTCGATGATTTTTGCACACAGAGGGGTCTTACTGTGAACCTTGGGAAAACCAAGGTTATGGTCTTTCATACATCGAGACAGGGCAGGAGTCAGCTGGCATTCACTCTCACAGGACGCCAGGCGGAGGTGGTGACATCATACGTGTACCTAGGGGTTACCTTCTCTGCAGCAACCACGCGCTTCACCATGGGTTCAGCAGCTAGAGCTAGATTGACACGGGGATATGTAGCATTGGCTATGCTAGAGAGATAGTGCCACCAAGCACATTTTTAGGAGCCCCGGACGAAGGGGTGGCTATTTGACACATTAGTCACACCGGCACTGATGTATGGAGCAGCGGTATGGGCGCTAGGCCTTGCTTCCCATTGGTGGACACAGATAGAGAGACCACAGGCCCTCATGATGGCACGCATGATACGCAGCAAACCATCAGTACCTCATGACATTATCCGAGCAAAGTTTGCTGCGCCTCCTATGATGGTAGAGGCTATATTCCAGACTGTATGCTTGCTAGACAGATTCAAAGAGATGCCACAGGACAGATTGTCATATAGAGCTTTTGAGGCATCTAGACAGCTGGCTAAGGCAGGAGACAGAGGATCATGGTATGCACAGGTCACACATTGGTTCTCACAGCATGGCCTAGACACGGATCATCTACCACCATTCCAGCATGACAGGGATGCACCACATATCCGTCTCTCTCATAGTGAGAGGAACAGAGTATTGAGACAGGACCTATGGCAGCTCTATACACGAGAGACATGGATATCGCCTACACAACCTCTTCCACCGAAGATGCTATACTACAGAGATCACTTCATGAGTATCACTGATGATGGATTTATAGAGAGGCCTAGATACATGGAGGGCTTTTTACCACACGGCTCCTGAGTGGCTATTGGGTGGTCAGCTTAAGAGTTTCATCACATCGATTGGAGATTGAGACTGGCAGAGCAGCACGGATCCCCTGAGAGCAGAGGGTATGCAGATTGTACAGAGAGGAGGTGGAGAGTGAGGAGCATTATGTATGGAGATGCAGAGCATATACAGCCATCAGAGAGAGATATCCCATTTTATTCAGAGAGCCACATTCCCTACACCAAATCTTTGAGGTAGCAGACCAGCGCATACTGGGGAGATTCATTCTAGACATACAGCGTCACAGAGAGACATCATTACAGGTTCAGACAGCGCCAGTGGGGGGACGATAGACATAGGTTACTACATTTTTTCAGAGATCCATCCCACTCCCAGCCCCTACAGAGCAGGGAATTACTCTCCAGAGAGCAGAGACACTCAGAGTCCGCAGGAGGAGACAGAGGACACCTGGCTTTCGGACACCACGCCTATACCAGAGAGAGATGACAGAGGACACCTGGCTTTCGGACACCACGCCTATACCAGAGAGAGATGATAGAGATCAGAGCTCAGTTTCACAGAGAGGGTGCGGAGCGACTGGCTCGCTTCAGAGCAGACCCAAGCATGTTCTTGAGGGAGCTGTGGACACCCCCTTCATTGATGTATACCATTTTATACCCCCAGTATGGTACTGGGTGGAGCTAGCTAGGTTGCATATCATGATTGTATACTCCATGCATATAGCTTTGCATTCTCCTAGTAGTAGAGCTCCATCCCCTCCCCCACTCATTGTACTTATTGCACACCCAGATTCAGCTTTTTAGTTCAGTACTTTTTCATTTTGTTGGGATGACAGAGGATACCCCACACAGGTACACCGATTTGTCTCATAGGCCGAGTTCGGTCTTTTGGAAGACATTAATAAAATCTTTCTTTCTTTCTTTCTTTCTCTCTTGCCTGTCACCTGCCCAGCCAGTGCTCCTGGCCGCCTTCTCATCTCCTGCTGTCCGTTCACCCAGCCTCCGCCTCCTCTGCAGTCATCCCGCCTTCCTTCCTCTTCCACCCCACTTGGCCTCTTTTCCAGCCCTTCTTCCTGCCGCTCTCGCTTTGTTGCTTGCGCCAGCTTACAGAAAACTCCTACTGTGTTCAAGTCGGCCACCGCCCGTCCCTTGATTGGCATTATGGCTTTTGCCCAAGCCAATCCTTCTCCAGGCTGTGAGAACTATCAGTTTTTCACAAGATGAGTTTCTCATGGCTTTGCAAAGCGACATCGACAATGAAATGAAGAACACTCTCATTGGGAGGCTCTACGGCTCTCACCCTGCCCGCTCTCAAGTTAGAGATTGGCTTCTGTCTGCCCTCCCTTCGGAGCTGGCTGTGCGCTTTCTTGATGCACGTCTACTTGGACGAGAGTTTTTCCAAATTGACTTCAATTCCTCGGAAGCCACATCTCAGGCACTTGCCGGCAGCCCTTTTCACCTTGGTAAATAGGCTTCTAATTTAGAATTGGCTGGAAATGTACTCATTGTGCTAGAAGCCTATTGCCCTTTAAGAAAATAGAATTGGCTGGAAATGTACTCACTGTGCTAGCGTTGTAAAGGATGCCACAATCCATTTTGGGAAAGCAGAGGAAGCATGCATGTGGTGATAAATTCTCTAAATTTTTACATGTGTGTCATAATTGGTAGAGAATCGAGATAGTTCTTTTAGATGAAGAATTGAGGTAGCTGTCTTGCCTTCTGTGGTATCTTTATGCTCGATGCTCCCTTTATAATGGTCTCAATTCTATTTTTAATAATGTTGTGTTTTATTATGTTGTTTAGTCCTACATGTTGGAGCTCGACAGGGGGGGTTTTCATATTGGTTGTCAAAGACTAGAGTCATTCTGGGCCTGAAACAATCACTCCAAAATTGCCAAAGTTTTGTATGTACCATGTCACATACCCATGCATGCATAGAAGTGCATGTACACATATATCAACAATGCAAACCATGAATGAAATGAATGGATCTTTAAACTTTTTGCACGATATGCTGTAAATAAATGAGAATGTTAGTGTGCAATTAGCAACCATAATCCCATAAACTTTTTAACATCAAAATCCACTCTGTCAATCACATTTGCAATAATACTCATGCTGTAGACATAGACTTTGTGGGCAATGTCTGAGTTACAGTACAATACTACCAGGTTTATCATCTCTTGAAGCTGCTTGAAGCATGGGAGCATGACAAAACCGTCGATTTAATACTTTTAAAAGTAAGTTTTCACTCTCTTGATGTAAACTTGCTTCAATGTTGTAAGTATTTTAAAGGTTACACCATGATATTAAGGGGTAAATTATATACATTTTCTGGTCCAAAGTTTCCTCCTAACTTTAGTGAAACCATAGAAACAAAAAAATGGTTTCTAGGGCTAGAAACATATCTATAACATTTGAAAAGCTTTGGTGAAATAAATTTGCCCAGTTGTGAGATTTTGTTTTTTGGGGAATTGTTTGCACACACGACTTTTCAACCCCATTTTCACCGGTTTGTCACATTTTCCCTTCTACATTGCAGCCACATCCTTCTCCTCCTCTGCTTTATCTCCTTCACAGCTGGCTTCTCCTCCATTCTTCTTCCTCCTCTCCCTTTCTTCTTTGTCTTCTTCCATCCTTTTCCTCCACCTTCATCATATCTTTACTCTTTCTCTTTCTCTTCCGTTTCTTATCTTTTGAAAAAGGTTCATGTATTGTTATATTTTGTTTTCAAAAGCTGGCTGTCTTTTGTGACCATGAACATTACCAGCAAGTTCGTTCAAAAAAAGATATTCTGTAAAGGCTTTGGAAAGTTTTTTTTTTTGAGAAAAGTGTGAGATTTGAATACTTTGTAAGAATATTGAGGCCCTTGTTGGAAAATGTGAGATTAAAAAAATGGGATAGCGCATTCTTTGTTGAATATCAGTGGCAAAATGTCATTGCATGTTATGGCAGTGTTTAGAATATCTAAATTGAGACCTTTGTAGGGTGACGGTAACACCTTCTCTTCAGGCGGCGATCTGCGATGGTTCTACAATCTGACCAATACAGGTCCCCTTTTTTTTCAATTCTAAAATCAGATTTCTAAAGCTTCTTTTTTTCTCTCAAAATATTTTTTGTGTATCCCGAAGTGTAGTGGTTTACGAATTTGTATCCTTTGAATCTTCCAGGCCATGAGGCTCCCCAACATCTTCATGTTGATGAGCTAGTAATCTGGATTCAGTGAGGTTTTTGGACATAGCCTGCATTTTATCTAAGCTGAAATTTAAACTGTACTATTAAAAGCATTTGCTGCTACGTCCGTGCATCCATGCATCTGTTTGTTTGCAGTGTGATGGAAGCATGAATTTGCTAGATATCAATGCTCCTTCCTCATCATCTCTTGCCAGGTTTGGGCTCGCTCATGTTTTTGAGGACTTGAGGAAGCTTCCCTTGGGCAAAATCTCCGCGGCTTGTGGGGCCCATTTGGGAACCTAGAACAGTTGACATGTGGTTTTTCATTGTCTAGTTAGAGTTTAGAACTAGATCTTGAGAGAGATTTATCCTTACTATAGTGCTTTGCATTCTGTGTGAGAGGAAGAGAAAGAGGGATCTCCAAAATTACAAACTTGCATATTGGTTCATTGCAAATGTAGTGTTTGCAAGCTTGGTGGCTTTCCCTCGTAGTTGCCTTCAGAGTAGTAATTCTTTCTATTTGTTATGATGGTTAGTGCTAGGCTTCATTATGGTTGAGTCTGCCCTATATCTCCAGAGCTCTGACAGAAACTCAGTACACAGACCTTTGTATGAATGTATGCTCTTATGTGTGTGTGCGTGGGGGGTGTGTGTGGGAGCATATATTGATACCAAGTTCTACACTCACTATTGGGCAGTGATGACGTTAGTGGGGATGTTGTAGTATCTAGTCCATACTATGCATGATGGAGTTGACAGTTTATTGTCTTGTGGATGACTACCATGAGGTTATAAATTGCACTTTCTTATAAGGTGAATTTGGGCATGTTCTTGGATTCATTTAGGTATATATATCCACGCAGCTAATCTTCTTCTTCGAGATGTGTGTGCAACTCTATGGCTCTAATGCTAGATTTGCACCCTTATTAATGATAAGATTTAATGAAGTAATTTATAACTAATTACTTGATGAAGCCTGATTTGCAGAAAAAAGGAAAATTCACCAAAAGATTATGACTGTAGCAACATTAATTAGATGGATTTACCCTTTATTTGAAAAAGCTCCAAATTGATTTTTGCAGATGGTAGGTCTAAGCTTCCAGACTAGATTTTCGAAAAGCGACATTGGCAAAGGAAAACGGGCATTAGACACATGGATGCTTATAACATAAGGTTTTTAAGACCTGTGAAACGAGTAGTGCCAACACGTGGATGAACACGGGAGTGTAAATAGTTGTGTTGATGAAGCGACGTGTGCTGGTGAAGGCGGCAACGATCGGGGCTGTAGAGGAGACATTAGAGGTGATGGACGGTAGCAACAACATTGACACAGATGCTCGAGGGAGCACTTTGAAGGGGAGGTGGAGGTGTTGATGGATGAGGGCTCTGATATCATGATGAAAAACATGGCTTACATGGGTAAGGCTTGAGAGCTATGGAGGCTTGAATAGATACATGGCCAGGTTGTGGCATTAACACAGTGAAGAAAGAAATAAAACAACACGACTTTAAAACATTAGTAGACAAAATGTATGAAATGCTTGCTTGGTTTCTCATTTAAGAGTGTGCCTTTAAATAGGCCCATACAAAATGCTAATACAATTTGATTAAAGCTAATGATTCTTGATTAGGTGCCCTAGATTCTCTCCACCTCCTCCTTGATTGTAGGCATCCCTAAATCCGCTCCTTGAATCTAGCAGAGGTAGATGTCCTGTTGACTTTTGCCTCGTGGTTACTTTGTGGATTTTATCTCCTCCCTTTTATAGGAGTGTGTTCACATGCACAAATACAAGAGCCCTTTGTGAGAGGCTGTTCACACACAAATCTATTGTACTTTGATAAGGTTTGTATTTCAAACAAGGCAGAGGAGAAAGCAGGAAGGGGAGGAAAGGGCAGCGAAGAGGAGGGAGGGAGGGGTGCACTAGCCGCATGAAGGGGAAGAAGGGGCAATGAAGAGGAGGGAGGGAGTGATGCATGGAAAAAAGGCAGGGGCAGGCAAGCGAAGGGCAAGAAAGACACAGGGTAGCGGAGCAGAAGGGAAGCGCTTAGAATGGGGAGTGGGGAGATCAGTCGCTAATCACCAGCGACCCCCAAAACAACCCAAGGCCAGCACACTTCTCTGCGCTCAGCTGCTGTTTACACGGCGAACTACCTAGCCCACGTTTCCCTCCAGCGCCTGTGGCTGCAGCTAGCCACCCAAAAATACTCAAGCCCGTCGCCAAGGCTTCCACAACTGGCGCCCTCCAGCAGCCACGAACTCTGCACCTTGACGCCTCTCCATTCAACGAGACTCCCCTTGGCTTCGTCTTGCCGCTGCACCAGAGAGTCTCCCAGCTCTCCACTCGGCGAACCCCGTCCAAAGGCGTCTCCCAGCTGCGCCCAGAGAGCCTTCTCTTTTCTGTTCAGCAACTCCGCCAGAGGGTCATCCTCCCCTGCTCACGAAGCCGCACACCCTTTTTCTCTCCAGCCGACTCCCCACGCTCTCCCACGGCTGCTTCGCCAGCCTTCTGGATGGCATGCGTTGGCAGCCCCTCATACCTCCACGCAGCTTACCTTATAAGTGGCCACATTTTTTTCATCATTTTATTTTATTAAAGCCACCAATTATTCCTTTTCACACCAAATGCCCAAGGCAACTTTGGCCCCTCATTACCTTTTTTCTGCCCATGCCCACATACCTCAAATGCGACCTTCCAAGTACCCATTGTTTTTTTTGACGCGCCCACACATATTCAGACATCCGAGCAGCTGACATCTTCTCCAGCCGACCATGCTCCGGACAAGCTTGTGTCCAAGATCTCATCACCTTTTCCAGCACATACACTTCCATCAAGTCCCATACTTGATTGCCGCATCCGCGACGCCCACAGTGAGTCAATGGGTGCTCCCATGACTTTATCACAACACGAACAACACTCATGTACACATGTACAAGTTGAGTCTGAGGTTCCCAAAAAACTACACACATATTTAGCAACCCCCTTACTTCTGCTGAGACATTTATGTCCAGCAGCTGTACAACCAGAAACCATTTATCCTCCTAGATCAAACAGAAACCTCGGTGTATCTACCTTCCAATTCCTCAAGCATTTTCCTCTGTTTAACAACCATTGATACACCCCGCCATGGCTTTCCACTTTCAGCAACCCCCTTTGCTCTTTATATATGGCCTCATCACCATCTTCTGTTGCACTTCCTTCTCCATACCAGCTCACATAATTTGGTGATGGTAACATCCATTCCTCACCTCTACTCCCCTCTGACACATCTGACTCCCATTCATAATCATATATCGAAATAACACACATCTGATGATCAACTCCCACCTCATGATCACCCAATTTGCAGCCCATATTATTGGCTTCCAACTCTCCCTCTGGACTAACTGCCAGACTCGAACTATAACCAAACCGCTCATCCATATGCTGAGCATCCACATGTGGTGTGTCCTTCATAAACCCACTTCCCTTCAGCCCATCAACATCACACACAGCAACTTCATGCACTGCAGACTCATCATTGTCACTTTCCTGCAGTTTCTCCAGCTTCAAGACCATTGGCGATCCTTCAAGATTCTCCACATCTTGCACAGGCATCTCTACCAAGTCCAAGCTCCCCAAACTGCCAGGCAAAGCATCTTGGTCCCCCTGACCAACAACAATAGCCTCACATGCATCCTCACCACTCACAACCGACTCATTCTCTTGGGCATGACAAGGAATACACACCTTATGATCAGCATCCGCACATCCAAAATCCATCACGTCATCATCCAAAGGAGCATCTAGCTCACCATCAGTCACACCATCACTCTCTTCATGCACAACTGGCATGCAAGTATTTGTTTCCTTCTCCAAGGAAGCCAACTTCAACAGATCATCCAATGCATTATCAAGAACACTGTCCAGCTCACCATCCACACTCTCACAGGCTGCTATATCCAACTCATCACCCAGATCATCCATATGTACCCCATCCATAGTACCTTCATTAGTAACACCTTGATCATCACTCTCTACCTTGACTGGCTGAAGTACTGGCACCTGCAAGTCATTACTCTTTTCACCTTCACAATCCACAGCATCATCAATACTTCCATCCTTCTCCTCCTCGCCTTCTGAAAGCTCTTCAGGTCTGATTCCAGAAACCTCACCCTTCTCCATTTCCAACAGATGAATCTGTCCCATACCCTGCTCTGCAAATGTGACCTTATGGGCTTCACAAACATTGGGCTGGATTACATCCTTCACCTGCATATTAGGGCCAATCACCCTATCACTCATTCCCATGGACAATTGATATATACCACCATTAGCTTTGGCTGGTCTCTCACATTGCGGACTGATATGACCCCACTCACCACAATTCCGGCATTGCACATCACACGGATACCCTCTCCCTCTTCCAATATCTGCTGAATTTCCTTCAGAACCAGATGATGCATCAGTTTTCCTTCCCATAACACCTATGCCTCGTCCTCTTCCTTTAGACTCTATCCAATTCAAGCTTAAAGACTTCATGAGCTCCACTGCTTCATGAACCTCCCTCTTCAAAGAATCCTCCTGTCTAGGAATAACAGCAGCTTTTCTCCCAGGATGCATACTCTCAATTCACAAACCTCTTTGGCTCTTCCTGCATTCCCAACTGCCTCAGACGCTTCACCTTCCACTCCTTCTCACGAGCAACTCTGACAGCCTCCTCAAAGCTATCGAGGTTCTTCAACTCCACCTTCAGACGGATCGTTGGCTCCAGACCAGCCACAAACCGCTCCCTCTTTATCATCTGTGGGGGTACTTCAGGAATCAAAGCCTCACACCATAGACTCCACAGTCTACCAAACTCTATCAGATACTGATCCACATCCTGACCGTCCTTCTGCTGAATGTTACACAACTCCTTCCACACTTCATTCGGACTCTTCACATGGACAAACTGTGCCAAAAAGGCAGCTCTGACTACACGGTACTCAGGATCCTGTCGATGAACATTCCTGTGTGTAGTCACAAACATCTGTAGCCATACTTTTGCATTACCCTGTAAGCAATAAGTCAAAATCTGAGAGAGGATCTCCGGGGTTGCCCTGTCTTTCATCAAAGCTGTAAACTCCATTTTCTCCAGAAACCTGGTTGCATTCTCCTGTGGCAATCCCCAAAACTCCGGAAAATCCTGAGCCATTTCCAAAACTTTCTTCACACAGCCCCTGTTCTCTTTCACAAACCAGAGGAAATCTGCTCCTCTGTGGAGGCACCAAAAAGTGATGGCACGGAAGCGGTAAAGCTATTTACGCCTTTATAGGATGCCACACTTCCACACACGCATGCAAACACACCAGAACACCAGACCAAAGAGCATGAACAGGACTTATATTTCAGAACAAAACCTTCATCTTTACAGAATTGGATATCCAAGATATCCCAGACACCAGCTTCATCAAGCACCCGCTCGCAATCAGCCCACTCCAGCTCCTGGTCGCTCCCAATCTGTCCACTCTTGGTTCTCTGCAGCCGACCTCTTCACTCTCTGCTCTGCACCTCAGCTAAAGATCTCTCTGCTACACCACCAGCACACTGCCAGTTTCCAAAGCAAAACCCAAAGCAACCTCTTTGTCCTCACTAGCCAGTCTTCTCCTTTCTTCACGGCGATCCTCCACTATTTGCGAGCCTTCCTGGGCATCCAGTAAACACACCACTCAACACTGTCCTCTTCACATGCATCCGGTCTCTGTGCTGCCAACATCTCAAAGGTAGCCTTTGCTCTCCACTATCACCAACCCGTCAGGCACTTGCCAGTACTAATCAGCTGCGTTCTACCTTCACTCCAGCACCTCTCTTCCACGAGGTGGTCACCACACTGTAACCTGGTTCAGCTCTCCAGGCAGGTCTTGCGCCAACTTCACCACGCAAAAAAGCTGACCATTGTCTTTGGTCGCTAATCACCAGCGACCCCCAAAACAACCCAAGGCCCGCACACTTCTCTGCGCTCAGCTGCTGTTTACACGGCGAACTACCTAGCCCACGTTTCCCTCCAGCGCCTGTGGCTGCAGCTAGCCACCCAAAAATACTCAAGCCCGTCGCCAAGGCTTCCACAACTGGCGCCCTCCAGCAGCCACGAACTCTGCACCTTGACGCCTCTCCATTCAACGAGACCCCCCTTGGCTTCGTCTTGCCGCTGCACCAGAGAGTCTCCCAGCTCTCCACTCGGCGAACCCCGTCCAAAGGCGTCTCCCAGCTGCGCCCAGAGAGCCTTCTCTTTTCTGTTCAGCAACTCCGCCAGAGGGTCATCCTCCCCTGCTCACGAAGCCGCACACCCTTTTTCTCTCCAGCCGACTCCCCACGCTCTCCCACGGCTGCTTCGCCAGCCTTCTGGATGGCATGCGTTGGCAGCCCCTCATACCTCCACGCAGCTTACCTTATAAGTGGCCACATTTTTTTCATCATTTTATTTTATTAAAGCCACCAATTATTCCTTTTCACACCAAATGCCCAAGGCAACTTTGGCCCCTCATTACCTTTTTTCTGCCCATGCCCACATACCTCAAATGCGACCTTCCAAGTACCCATTGTTTTTTTGACGCACCCACACATATTCAGACATCCGAGCAGCTGACATCTTCTCCAGCCGACCACGCTCTGGACAAGCTTGTGTCCAAGATCTCATCACCTTTTCCAGCACATACACTTCCATCAAGTCCCATACTTGATTGCCGCATCCACGACGCCCACACTGAGTCAATGGGTGCTCCCATGACTTTATCACAACACGAACAACACTCATGTACACATGTACAAGTTGAGTCTGAGGTTCCCAAAAAACTACACACAACGGCGAGTAGTCATAGTCTGTCCTCGTGCGCAGACGTCTGAGGCGATCCCCGATCCTATGCTTCATATGTGCCCACTCCTCTATGGCTTGGTTATATGCATAAACTGGGCTCCAACTATCACAATAGAGGCATATGTAGAAGGGGGGAGGGGGACCGCCAACGATACATGAAGGTACATGAAGCGAATCCCCTCCAAATTCGAGTTCTTGAGCTCACCATCGTGGTTCCCATGGCTTAATCCTCCAAGCTTCATGCGGGCCAAGGACCAATAATGAGTGACAATGTTTGTGAGGCGTAGGTCCCCGGGGTGATGAGAGAGCTCTATCACTTGTTTATGGATAGTGGAGGAGACACGCTCCAGACTCCAGTGTTGCTCTGCTGTTACACTGAGTGGGAAGGAGAAAATCATTGCTCCCACTTTTAGGAGTGGCCAGTCTGGATTGGTGAAAGATGACACAGCCTTGGAGAGGGGATAAGTCTCTGCAAAAGCACCTGCATCCATTGATAGTTATCTGAAGAAGCTATACTCCACAGGCTGTCCCATGACTCAAGGGGACCACCTAAATCTTCCGGCGGGAGGGCTCTCGTCAGGGAACCAACAACCAACATTGCAAGCTCGTAGGGTCAGAGGCTGCTGGCAGGGTTGACAAGAGTGCTTTAGAGAGGCCTGGGGGGGTGGGGGTGGGTAGGGAGAGGAGGAAGATGGCAGCTCTTCTTGATCCTGAGAGGGCACTTGCTTGTTGGGATTCAGATTCTGAGGGGGGGAGGTCCCAGAGTGGTTCTGAAAAATCGGGAAGACTGGTTCCGAACCACTCTGGATTCCGTTTTAAGCTGGACCTGATGGTGGGACCGTTTTGGGGACTGGTGGGACCTCCACTCTAGACAGGTGATCTAGAGATAAATGCTTGAAATGGTACTCTGACACGACTGTTTTGGCTTGGGTCCCGTCAAAGGTCTTGCTTGGCAACCGCGTGCTGCTATGGCTGTGCGTCGGTTCTGCCTTTACTAGGTTGTCTACCACCTACTCCCCTGCTCGTGCTCAAGGGGAGGGTGTTGAGGCTTTGTCTTGCCGGAGGGGTGTGGTGGCACTGTGGCACTTGGAGACTGGTGACAAGAGCAAGCTTTGCTGAGGTGGCGGCCAATGAAACACTAGCTAGGAAGACCTGAGTACTCCACCTGCTCAAAGATGGGGCCCTCCAGGAGGCATGGAAGAGAGATGACCTGCGGAACTGTCTCCAGAGAGGAAATGCTGATGGCAATTGAAGGGATCCTAGCCACTCTCATGAGCATCGAGGCGATCGCGGGGGATTCCAACACTTGCTGTATCGTCCTCCCAATTACGACGAAAGGTACTCCTTGCTGAGGCTTGGAAAACATTGAGGCGGCTGTTGTTAGGAGAAGCGGAAGGTATTCCTTCTTGAGGCCTAGAAAATAGACTATGATCGGGAATCCGAATACTCCAGCAAGAGTTTTGAAGTTGGAATCAAAACCATGTTGCCAACATTCGAAAAACACCTTGGCTGTGCACAACGCAACGGGGCTTAGTTGAAGCACGTGGTCTGAAGCTACTGGGATGTCGAACGCTATGTGATAGTAGCTGTGCCTGAGGGTATGGATATCTATGATCTTGTTTGGCTCACCAAGGAGGTTGGCCTGGAGGAAGTTGCAAGCTGGCTGCACCCACGGCCGCTACTCACAATGTTGCAAACCAATGTTCAGTCTTTGAGGGAGGCTACTGTTGATGCTAGGAGTTGGAGTTCCGCTTCGGAGAAAAGGTAAGGGGCGGTGGCCTCGGTTGGGGTTGACGGAGCGGCTGCCATGGAGTCCTCTTCAAGGGGTGAAGACTGTAGGAAAAATGGGGGAGAGACAAAGCTGAAACTGAAACTGAAATGAGAGCAAGACAAAGCATAGAGATACCTTGAGATGAGTGTAGACAAGACACAAGATTGATACTTCTTATGATGTGACACCCACAATATATAGGTGTGTAGTACAAGAGATAGTAGCCACGCTGATATGTGGGACAAATAAGATGCCACATGGCAGACACACAAGACTCAAGACAAAAGTTTATACTAGACTAGGAAAAGAGTACACCTAGTGTGCACTTATTTCGAACACCCTCCTTAAGTGGACACTAGGAGGAAGACAGAAAGACAAGACTATGACATGACAAAAAGATAAGACCAATACAGATAGACTAGACAAGGACTGAGAGACAAGCCAGAAGATAAGATAGACAAGATCCTGAGACACCCCTCCTCAAGTGATATCCTCATATGGGTCCACAAGGGTAGGGACAAGAGTGGATCATAGACAGAGAGAGAGAGAGGCAATTAGCCAGTAGAGTGGTCCCACAGAGAGAGATTGTCAGATAGACATGAGAGAGTCTGACAGATAGAAGATAAATGGGGACATAGACAGAAAATGCCAAAAGAATGTGGGTAGCTAATTCACAAAAGAGAGGCATATAGACTGATAGACAGAGTGTCAGAGACATATGACTGTAAGATCACACAAGATAAGACACATAGACAGAGAGATTGACTGATTGTAGATAGACAGAGAGATGGACCTTGATAGATAATCCCTTCTCAAGGGCAATCCTCCTGCTAGAGTGGGTAATGCAGGGGTGCCTCTTGGATAGGGACAAAGATAAGTCCATGTAGACAAATAGACATGACATTACCCCATGATCTACATCATTGGTGATCAATGGTGGTAGATAGCATGAAAGCATAGACAAATATGAGAGAGATGGGAAGGTCTTACCATATTTGGCAGTGTCTAATCCCGTACATGAGAGACAGATAGATGAAGGGAAGGTCTTACCACTTGCTGAAATGCAAGGGCAGTGTCTAATCCCATGAAAACTGAAAATTAAATTTTTATATTTTGAGTTTTTTTTCGAAAGTAGAAGACTGAAAATTACATCTAGATATCTTGATTTGATTACTCCAGCTTGAGCAGGTCTTCCCTCTTTCAAAACCATATCTTTGACAGTCTATCCAGAGGGGTAAACCATGAATGCTGAAAGTAATCATGAAGCATGAAGAACTTGCTAGTCGTGAAAGTAAGTGGGCATTAGGGCCAGGCTGAGGATTGTTAAACGAAGAGCATCCATACCTCGAAATTTGCAGAACCAGGAGCAGCCTGATAAATTGAAGGGGCTGTCCCATGTGAGAAAACAACAGCATAACATGATCCAATGAGGATTCAGAATCGGAGCAAAGTGTCGAGCTGATTCTGACCATAGGTGACGTATATCCATGGAGTTGTGCAGCCATGAAGTGAGTGGACAAGTTGCTGGAATTGAGGCAACAAAAATCTGAATGTATGCGGGCTGCTTCATGAAGAAAGGGAGCAGCAAATGAAGGCGATGACAGGCTGACTGAAATCGCCCTGAGGATGCCATGAGATGAGGCCCAAAACTGACGGCAAGCTGATGTAGAATGACGCGGAGCTGAAGCTTGAAAGCCACGAGCTAAAGATGAGCTGTCATGAGGAATTGCGCCACACTTTGAAGCTGAATATGAGCTGCCATGAACTGAAGATAGTTGTTGGGGTGAAGTAGAGTAACCACGAGCTAAGAAACGTTGAGGATGAGGTGAAGAGAGCTGAAGTAGAAGCAGAGAGCTGAGGCGAGTTGAAGCGGGTTAAAGTGAACTGAAGCTTGAGACAAGGATGAGGGGAGCCAGGATAAACCTGCTCTGATACCATGTAAGAAAAATGGGAGAGAGACAAAGCTGAAACTGAAACTGAAATGAGAGCAAGACAAAGCATAGAGATACCTTGAGATGAGTGTAGACAAGACACAAGATTGATACTTCTTATGATGTGACACCCACAATATATAGGTTTGTAGTACAAGAGATAGTAGCCACGCTGATATGTGGGACAAATAAGATGCCACATGGCAGACACACAAGATTCAAGACAAAAGTTTATACTAGACTAGGAAAAGAGTACACCTAGTGTGCACTTATTTCCAACAAAGACCAGAGGAAGCCCAACAACTGCTGAAAGAAAACAACATAAGCGCAGGAACCTGCCGAGTAGAAATGCGAATGGGGAGGCAGCAAAGCGGGGGTGCGACGAGAAAGGAAGGCTGAGGGGGGACCTCACAGGAGGAAGGGAGGAGGCGACAAAGAGGCCGGAGAGGGTGGAAAGGAAGGGTGGCAGGATGGAAGCGAAGGAGGAGACGGGGTGAGATGGAGGTGAGGGCACACAGGGGGCAGATGGGCAGAGAATGGGGACGCACAGGAGGTAGGCAAGAAGGCTGAAGGTAGGGGCACACTTGGGGCAGGGCGAGCAGGAGGGGGAAGGGAGCGGTCGGGGGGGAGGCAACACGCAAGAGAAGGGGAGGATAGGAGAGCCTGAAGGCAAGTGGAAGCGCTCAGAAGGAGGGAGGTGGGGGCAACACGGAGGAGGGGGAAGAGAGGCGAAGGGCATGTGCATAGGCGGGAGGATGCTCCAGCGATAACTTTGCATGCAGCTAATTTTTTCGACATGGTTCAGATTTTAGTCCATTGGGACATACATTGGGGGTTAGGCATCTTATGGGGAGGTTGGTGGTATTTTTGAGGCACATGCTGTTTATGGCTCCTCGTTTATAGGAGGTGTCACAGACTCACATGCACCCATGCATTGAGGTGCCATGTGACACACTGGCTGATCATCAGTGCTGTACTTGTACATATGCCGTGACCCATTGTGAGCCTGTAGTCCATGTACATGTCAAGCACGAGCTATGTAGGTATTTCCAAGCTTTAGGTGTGAGAGTCTTTCACTTAACCCACTTGGAAGAGCCAGTCCACGTAGGTCATCCTAGCATAGGAGTCAATAGCAAGCATGTAGAAGCATCGGTTAAGATGGGTGTTCAAGGCTTTAGGCCAGCCCAAGGGCCAGCCATAGAAATCTTTGCACATGGGCAGCCCATGGGCTATCAAAGGGGCCACAAAATTGGGGCCAACAATGGCCTTAGATGCAGTCGACCAGCTCTATAAGAGCTTAGACCCGAGTCGGCTAGCATACAAGCTTGTCGGCCAGAAGCAAGTGCAGCCCAGCACCACACGTGTGAAGTGCTTGCATAAATGTGATTGAAAGGTAGAGAAAACTGACTTGCATCTGGGTATTCATATATAAGGGCCCTTCAGCCCTTGCTAAACTCATCTCATTCCTTCACAATTCATGAATTATGTGTGCACGAGTCTCTTGACTTACGCATGCATATTTTTCAGCAAAGCACTTCATTGTGCTTCAGTCCAAGGCATCCCGAAGTCTTCTTCAAAATTCAGCCTTCATTCTTGCATCTCCCTCAACAGATCTGGGTGTGCATAAAGGCTTCTGAAGTGGCTTCATAGTTGTCTTCAGTCTGGGTGATGGTTCAGCCGATGTTTGGGCTACCTCGTCGTTACATTTGGCAATCCTCAGTCAACCATCATAAAGGCTTCTGAAGTGGCTTCATAGTTGTCTTCAGTCTGGGTGATGGTTCAGCCGATGTTTGGGCTACCTCGTCGTTACATTTGGCAATCCTCAGTCAACCATCATCAATAAGCTTTTGCATTGTAAAGAAGTTCTCCAAAGCAATAAAGCATATACTCTTGCTAGTGGGAGGGGGCCCTCAAGTGGGTAGATTGGGTCCCAATCTGGTGTCAACTCTTCATATCTCTCTGTACAGCTCTATCTCCTGTAATAAAGAATAAAGTGGATTACTTCATGCTCACTAACATAAGGTATAAAGAAGGCATTGTGTTGCGATTTGCACAATCAAACTGGCTGCATGTTACATTGGTATCAGAGCTTCAGGTTGTGACTGAGCCTGGCTATCTACAATAAAAGAATTCCGTGGATGATAAAACTGAGGTTAAGAAAAACCACCATGTCAGGAGAAGAAGAAAGAAGCTTCAAAAAAGACACCACCGCAAGAGAAATTGTCCACGACGACACTACTGCAGAAGAAAGTGTCCAAGAAGACACCACAAAAGAAGAAACACTTCACAAAGCACGAAAGTTTTCCTTCAAGATCTGATGGAGCAAAGCAGGCTACTAAAGTTACAAATTCTATGCAGCTCTTGCCTCACAGGATGTTGATCCTTCTTTGGAGGATGAGGCTCTACAGACACAGGATATGGATCCCTCACAGGAGGATGCTGCATTACAATTACAAGATGATTGTACCCTTGAGGATGATGTTGCGCAGTCACATTGTCATGGTACCTCTGCAGTTTTGAGGACCAGCCCTGGCTTTTCCCCGGAGTGGGAAGGAGAGGTAACGTTAACATTGTCAGATTTTCCCTCCCTTACCTATGTGAGACGTACTTCCGTCTCCAAAGGGGGTCCTTCGTTGACCACGAGATCTGGTCGTTTCTACTCTGAGTCCTTATGAGGACTGTCTCTTGGAACATTCAGGGTCTTGGGGGCTTTTTTCCGCGTCGGCGAAAACAAATTGTCAAAACTCAGCTTCATTGTGCAATTACAGGTGGACCTATGGATGTATTGCTCTTGCAAGAGCATAAGCTGGATGCTAGCTAGTGTGGGAGATCAGGCAAGCTTCTCTCGGACACACCTTTTGGTCACCAGCTATTGGTACCAAAGGTGGTGTCTGTATCTCTGTTTCAGCTTTGATCTTGCCTTGCATCATTGGACATGGTGTCATTTTGCCTGCGAGAGGGCACTGGATCCTCCTTATGCAGGGTACTACATGCATTGGTATTCTCAACCTCTATGCTCCCAACTATAGAGGTGAGAGGATTGTCTTCTGGAAATCTCTCACTACGCTGATGCCTCTTGCCGACCATTGGTTTATTGGTGGGGATTTTAACATGGTTGAGATGCCAATAGATAAAAGAGGTGGACATGAGGGCTTGGTGAATTCTCTTGAAAGAGCGTCTTGGGAGAGGTTTATACTCTCCATTCATGGCAGAGAATGTTGGCATGAGGATGACATTCCAAGAAGACCATCCACTCTTCTTTATTCATGGTCTAATAGGATAAGGGATGCAGGATGTATTTATGCACGGTTAGACAATTTTTTGTGGATGATTGGGTGCTTGACAGAGGGGGGCATACTTTTATTGCTACAGGCACCTCTAAATCGGATCATTCCCCACTGGTTTTACGCATTAGAGATCCAAGTTGCCATGGATCAACACCCCATGTACGCATCCCTGATCATTTGTTCTCAGACGTAGAGCTATCACCTCGTATGCTTGGTATTTGGAGATCTCATGATTTCTCGCAGGCCTTGCAAAGTTTGGCCTCTGCTTTTTATGATATTAGTGACTTTTATCACACACGTGCCTTGTCTAGAGGCAAGAGGCCTTGGATTTAGAAAGGGCTATTAGACATTGATTGGCTGCTTTACAGAAAGAGCATGAGAAACATCCTATGCTCAATGGGTTGCAGATTCTTTAAGTACTGTTAGGGTAGAACTTCATCACTCTCTTGAGCAGCGTGTGGAGTACCGTTACCATGCCCAGGAATCCTTTTGGATCTAGATGGGTGGCCTACAAACATTTCTTTGCTACTCACGGTCCATCTCATGCTAGAGATAGTGTCAGGTAGTTGCAGGATTCACATGGCACTCTTTACTCAGATCCTCTTATGGTTAGACAGATTGCCACTGATTTCTATCGCCAGCTTCTTAGTGCTGAGCCGCATTCTGATTTGAGACAGGGCACAGAGGAAGGTTTCGAATGCACTGCCGCATTTGATCACTGAGGAGATGCGTGCCGTTCTGGATGCCCCTTTTTCTATGCAGGAGTTCAGTCATGCTCTTCATGCCTTACCTCATGGTAAGTGTCTAGGGGAGGATGGGCTCTCCCGTGTTTTTTTTTCATTACTTTTTGGAATGAGATTGAGAATGAGATCACATCGGCTCTCCAGGAGATGTGGGACACAGGTTCTATGCCTTCTTCTCTCACTGAGGGGCTTATCTCTCTTATCCCTAAGAGTCAGGATAAGACATTGATTGGCCAGTGGAGACCTATCACCTTACTTGGGACTGCATATAAGATTCTTGCTAAGGCTGTGAGCATCAGATTGCAGCCAATTTTGCAAGATGTCATTCATGATAATCAGAATGGATTCTTACACGGAAGGAGCATCTTTGATAACATTCTCTTGTTTTGGGAGGCCGTGGAATGGGCCAAAGCGAGCAATCAACCTTTAGCCATTCTGCTCTTGGATTTTGAGAAGGCCTATGATAGAGTGGGTTGGGATTTCCTTGAGGGTACTCTTAGCCATATGGGTTTCTCTCAAAGATGGATCAAGGGAGTTTCATGCATGTATCGTGATGCCCACAGTAGTGTGTTCGCTTGCCGTGATAAAGGAGAGCGGTTTCAAATTTCTCGCTCAATACGGCAGGGTTTCTCTTTAGCCCCATTATTATATATCATAGTTGCAGAGGCCATGAGCATCTTCCTCCGCTCCACTGCTAGTATTTTTGGATTGAGGGCCTCTTCGTAGTCAAGAGGAGCTTGTTGACTCTAAGCTAGTTGATGACACAGCCATGTTCTTGGAGGCCTCACACATATGCTTATGTTCCTTCCGGGTAGCAGTGGAAGAGTTTTGTTTGGTAGTAGGGGCACTCATTAATTGGCACAAATCTATTGGTTTTTGGATTAGTGACTCACCGAGAGTTGCTTGGGGTGTAGAGCTTGGTTTTACTTGGATCAGTAGAGGATGCACTGCTAGATATTTGGGATGCCAGGTGAAACCGGCCTCTGGTAGAAACCAAAGTGCGGTAGACTAGCAGTCACCCTTCCACTTGTAGGCCAAATAAATAACGAAATTAACTGGAGCTAGAATGCCCCAAAGCTGAAATGAAATCGACACCTGTTGGCCCCAAAGCTTGGCGCCTCTTTCGGTATTTCTTTATTCAAATTCAATGAGATGTAAAACTGAGTACAACAAAGCCAGCCAGGAGAATAAACCTGTATGTCCAATCTGGCAGCCATCAAGACCTCTTAGCAAAGAGGATTCACACACAGATCTGTGTCCCACAAAAGCAACACACTGTGCTTCCCTCTGATCAACCAAGACAATTCAGCAGGGCAGCCTTGAGCACACATCTGGCATATTCCATGAACATGGTTCCACAACTCAGTTCAAATATACATCCACTGTCCAGTCTCTGTTTCCACCCTTTCAAACTGCCATACCCCTCCTCTCACAAGGGGCCAGATGACACAACTTTGCAGCAGACATAAGCCAGTGGAAAGAAAGAAAGATGGACAAGTTCAGAGCTTACCAATTCAATGCGTGGTTCTGCACCCGTGGGACTGATCGTACTAGCCTGTACTTGACAAAGACTGTCTGTACTTTCCTCCCTGCAACCACCTGACTGATGCACCAACTATGCTCTGATAAAGCTCCGCCTGCAGTTGGAGATGCTACGCCTGTTTACTGTTCAGGACTGAACAGGTCAGTACCTGCCTGTACTTGTCTGTACAGGTCAGCAAACACCCTACTGTACCTGTCCGTACAGT
The DNA here is from genome assembly GCF_041138505.1 of Cibotium barometz. NCBI lineage: Eukaryota > Viridiplantae > Streptophyta > Polypodiopsida > Cyatheales > Cibotiaceae > Cibotium > Cibotium barometz. Next base: position 35,437,871 of record NC_141091.1, read on the forward strand.
TTTGTACGAGCAGATTCCACCGCTTGTACCTGCTGCTGTCTGTACTCTGCCAGCGTCGCCTGAACCAACCTGTGCGCAGCAACCTGTACCTGCAGTCGTACAGTAGCCAACAGTACAGACTGTACTTGCTGTCCGTACCTGCCAGCACCGCCTGAACCTGTAGCAAATCCAGCCGATTGTACCTTGGTCGCCAGCGCCGCCTGCAACCACAGCTGCCACCTGCTCTGTATGGCCTGCAACCACGTGGACTGTACGGCCAGTTGTGTACGGCCTGGTCTGCTCACAGCAATTCCAGTAGTCCACAACTATGCAGTCGACAATCTTTCTCCTCTCTTCCACGCACGTAGCTTGCACGCCTCCCCAAAAGCAAGAGAGAGAGAGAGCGATGAGAGAGGCGTGTACCAAAAGTGGAGTTGCCCCTAACTCCAAAAATATCCTAGGCCCCTTTCTCAAGTTTATCAAACTTATTAAAGGTCACTTATGCCTAGGGGCCACCCCAAGGTTCAAACATTAAAAATATTAATGTCCTTGGTCCCCCTTCACACTTGAGGATGTCCACACATCATACCATTTGTCCGGGCACCCCAAATATGAATCATTTAATATTTATCTTGCTCACCAACCACCATGCCCACACTTGTGCTGTTCCATTTTCACAGGGTCATGACACCAGGTTGGGGTTGATATTACTCCTGCAGAGCAGTTTGCTCCAATACTTATGAGCATCCAGAAGACGCTTCTTCATTGGAGCTCCAGGAGATTAGATTTAGCCTCTAGAGCTTTGGTGGCTAATCAGGTATTGCTTGCCTCGGCTTGGTTTATTGCCTCTTGTTGGTGCTTCTCTTGTGTGTGCATTGGTCAGCTGCGGAGATTGATCCGCAATTTTCTTTGGTTAGGTTTGGATGGCAGCACAGACACTTGTGCGAGGGTAGCTTGACTTACAGTTATTCAGCCCAGACGAGAGGGGGGACTGAATATTATTGATCCGGATGTTCAGTGCAGGGCATTGCTTTGCAAACTTGTGGTTAGAGGTTTCCTACTAGACATTGAGCCTTGAAGGAGTTTTTCTTGTCTCAGATTTCCGGATGTACACCTCGTGTTGGGAGAGACTGGCTGCCCAACACGGTTTTTGTTCACAGAGGCTGATATTAGGGCACCATCTCTTTTTTTCTTATTGCAGCTAGTGTCAGAGCATGGAGAAGCATGAGATCATTTTTGCGACAAAGGCTTCCTAGGTCTTTTGATGAGGTTGACCGACAACCTATTATGTGGAATGAGTTCATCAGGGATGAGGCCAGTCAGCCACTTGGTGCATCTCGTTACATGTAGTGGTCAGGATGGGAGGGATGTGCATACAGTGTTTTTGCTTGGAAGACCTTTAAGAGTCTTTCGGAGGATCGGAGAGCTGCATCCATTCAGCATCTTAGGGGCTCTCGCATACGTATTGATCAGATTGATGCAGCTATTCCGCATGAGTGGCTCTCTGGGACCTTTCATGGAGACTATTATGTGAATTGGTTGGGAGTCTTTTCGAGGATAGGCATACCTCTGCAGGTGATTGCTCTCCCGGGCTAGAAGGATTCAGATTGCATTATCTACTCTATCATGCCTGGAGGGAGATTGAGGAGATGTAGCATGGAGGGGATCATCCCAGATACTAGGCTTAGTTCAATGAGGATTGTTGGTCGTTCAGGGAAGCATTGGCTCATTGACCCTTCTTCTCAGATAGTGACTCATGGCACTTGGTGTTTGTGGCTATATGGTGGTAGTCCTATCAGATATCTTCAGTGGGATCCAGGAGAGTGGGAGTGGATTGATGCTTTTGATCCATTGAAAAGCCTTCCCTTTTTCAGTTTCACGGTCTGTAATGCCAGGGTTCTCCTCACTCGACAGATGCATAGGATCCCTACTCTGAGGTCTCATTCGGAGAGTTATGATATCTCTCCAGTGATACAGCGCAGATATTGGCATAGGCTTTGGCATTCATACAGAAGGAGCAAGATCTCTCATTTCTTTTGGTTATTTTTACATGGTGGTCTCCCCACCAATCAGTGGAGATTGGTTTTAGATTCAACATTGTTTATGGGGATGCAGCATTGCATAACAGATTTGGGTTTCTATAGCCCAACTTATGGGAAAATTGAGTGGCCGTGCCATGCACGTGACTTGAGGGGCAGTTGCTTGGCTCTCCCAACGCGATCCGCAGCTTTTTTACAAGGGCAGTGGTACAGACTCTGCTATTTTCATTCGTAGAGGTATTGCCGAGCATGTTTTATTGCAAGATGTCTGTCACTCTGATTATACACCCCTCAGATGACGGAGGATTGACACTAGTTGGGAGATTGTTGCTAGTATTATAGCATGGCAGATCTGGAGAGCTAGATGCACGAAGGCTATTGAGGGTGTCCAAATTTTTGGGTCTCAGTGCATTAGTACTATATGGGGTGACATCATCCATACGCTCATGGCTACTTGGGCTCGTATTCAGGGGTCCTCTCGTTCTGCGTAGGCAAAGCACGTTATATTTATGAGGGAGTGGGACCATGGCATTTTCTTTTCCTCTAGTCCCATAGGTCTCTCATGGCATCATGATGCTCCTTAGTGGTTGAACTCACCCTACATATTGGGGTGATTCTATTCTTTTCCGGTTTATAGCCCCGTGACTTTTGTATTTCTTTTTCATACTTAATAGAAGTCACTTTCTTGCAAAAAAAAAAAGCAAGGTTTCTTCCACCCTAGTACACGACCAATTTGGAGGATGAGTTTTACAAACTCTACATAATGGGTTGCCAGTGCTAACCTATTTCAACAAGGTCATTGACATGGCACAAGAGTTGGGAAAGTTGGAAGAAGAGAAGTTGAAATAGTTTCTCAGGGGGTTGTATTTGCCAAGACAAAGGACTTACAGGGGTGGTGCACAAGGCTCTCAAGAGTTGATAGGTCAGGACTGGAGGAGCTTTGATTCCTCTCTGGCTATCAAGATTCATGATCATATTATTGAGTTTCGTAGTATGGATGCAGTTCCTATCTCCATTTTCATGCCATTTCATGTTTCTATACTTATCGAAGACAGTGGCCAGCATCACAACTTGGCACATCTGGAGGGCCAGATACGTAGTGGCAATGGACAGAAATCAGATCCTACATTCTTAAACCCTTTCTCACATCTGGGCTAATGTTGTGCATACACTTACGGCCATTTGGTTGAGGATACATGGCGATATGCAATTGTGAAGAGGGAGAATTTCCTCACTTTCCATTTATTTTCGACTCTTTCTTTAGAGGAAGATTGAGGGAAGGGATCATGTCCCTTGGCTCACGAAGGCTTGCGAAGATGGCCCGATGAGATGAGGCCCTTTATGAGGAGATACAACTGCACATAAGGACAGAGATGAGCACCATGCGATAGGAGCTTGAAAAGGAATGGACTGAGCAAATGCATGCCCAAAAGAAAGTCATATACGAAACGTTGAAGGAAGAGATATATGCCCAATTGAAGGGAGAAATGCAAGCCCAAGTATGAGTTGAGATGGAATTAGCCCAAGCTTTGATGCACATGGAAATGAAAAAAGAGATGCAGAAATGGAAGGATGACATGCTTCGGGAGATTGGCACAACGGTTGCATCGTACGAAGGCACCTTGAAGACATGTATGGCTAACCGCGAAAAAGACATCACAAAAATGCAAAACACTTTGGACTCATGTAAGGCAAAAGTGGCTGGAGGTGGGAAGGAAATGCATTCATGGGCTGAAATTGCCAGTGCCACAAACAAACAAATTGAGGAAGGAAGCCCATGGATTGAAGTAGTAAAGAAGCAGAAGGATACACTAGTCAATAAAGTAGAGGTTATGAATGCTACATTGGGAGAGAAAGCCAAGAGACGAGCATGTGCCTTACATGTACACGTAGTTGGTTGGGAAGATAAGGGGAATCCCCAAGAGGATGCAAAAGCTCTTGCAACAAAAATTGGAGCCAGTGATGTACCCATTGCTGGAGCATGGCGAGTAGGCAGAGATGAAACCAGGGCAAAGATATTAATCATCAGGTTTGGTGACTTGGAGAAGAAGAAGGCCTTCCTCTCCAAAAGGATGGCCCTTAAGGGGGAAAAGATTTATTTGGATGAGGACCTTACACTGGCACAGATAGCACACCGGAAGGAACACATGCCGCGTGTGCTTGAGGCAAGGAAAGAGGGGAAATGGGTGGTATACAGAGATGGCCGAGTCATCATTAAGGACAGGAGGCCTGCCTCACGGTGCGCGGCCTATGAGACCTTGCGTTTCACGGTGTGGAATTGCAATGGAGCCCTAAGAACAGATGCAGGATACTTTGAGGATACTTTCAGACACAGTGATATTGCTATGTATATGGAGACCCATCAGTGCATAAACAAGAGGCTTCCTCACGTGCGGGGTTATAGATGGGAATCAGTGTTCCGCCCTTAGCCACACACAGTGGGAGGTACCAGAGGATCTGAAGGAGTGGCAGTGCTTTTCAGGGAGGAGCTTCATGACAAAATACATGTGGTACATAGAGATGCAGATGCGAGGTACATGTGGGTCCGAGTATGCAGAGAGGGGCTCCGCGAGCTATATGTGGCGGTATGCTACTTTCCCCCAGCCAACTCCAGGTTTGCACCATCAGGAGAGTCGCCCTATATGCCACTATATGATGATATCATGAGGTTTGCTAGCATGGGAGACATATTACTATTGGGAGACTATAATGCAGGTGCTCTCACATGCTGGAACTCTAAAGGGGGAGCGAGCACAGTGGACTACTTGATGGGATCTCCTTCATTGATACCTGATGTGCGGGATTTCACAATTTCCAGTCGTCCCATTGGCATAGCAGCCGATCATGCATACCTGAGTTTCACACTAGTAGGTAGATCCCCAAGAGATGGGCCAGCCACTCATCTACCTAGGTACCCGAGATATCAGTTTACACATGAGACAGCTGGGGTTTATTGAGATGCAATATCTGATGGTTTGTTTGCTTTAGACCCGCATAGCCCTCTGGACGAGATTACAAGAGGATTAGCAGGTGTACTACATGCATCCGCCTCATATGCGTTTCCCTGCGCTATGATCCCTTCCACCCCCCCTGCAGCACTGCCCCACAGAACAGTTGGTATCGTGATGAGTGTCCTGAGACACGGGCACAACTACAGCGTGAGATTGCCATTGGGACTCACACACACAGACAGGCCAGGATGATCTTTCGGTGCCTTGTGCGGCGGAAGAAACGAGCCTACCTGGCTAAGTTAGAGGAGGAGATCTACCAACTCTTCCCGGGGAAGGACAACAAGAGGGCATGGAAGATGTTTTAGGAGAGACAGCTTGCTACTCCGATTACTGCATCTGAGGCATGGCATGCTTATGCTAGAGTGCTGTATGATTCACCAGGACAACCCCCCACCCTCCCCCCACTGGGAGCTAGACCCGCTAGCAGCACCTTTTTTACTATGCGGATGGTGCTAGATGCAATAGACAGGTTACAGAATGGAAAGAGGCATAGGATCATGATGGGCTAGCTCGAGAGCACTTCTCATATGCGCGTGACACTTTGGCTCCGCTGATTGTACACGTGTTTAATCGTGCCATCTGTGAGGGTTTCCCGGCAAGCTGGACACAACATACCATTGTACCACTCTTTAAGAGTGGGGACCCCATGGTACCAGGCAACTACAGGACGATCATGATTGGTCATTACTTGGCCAAACTATGTGGCTCTATATTGGAGTCGGAGCTGAGCTGCTGGGCAGAGAGGCATGCTCACCGAGCACAAGGACAGGCTGGCTTCAAGAGAGAATTTAATACCTTGGATCACATACTTACACTTCGGGCACTTATTGAAGAGGGTAGGGCACAGAAGAGAAGGATATACTGTTGCTTTGTGGACTTACGCAAAGCCTTCGATATTGTACCACGTGTCAGACTTATGCATAGATTGCAGGGCATTGAGGTACCTGAGGATATGTAGTGGGGGATATATGCTTTGTATGAGTATGTGACAGGCAGAGTTTGAGCTCCAGGTGGCAGGCGGACTATTTGATATGGTGACTAGCATGATTGGGGTGAAGCAGGGATGCCCGCTATCACTGAAACCGGCCTCTAGTAGAAACCAAAGTGCGGTAGAGTAGCAGTCACCCGTCCACTTGTAGTCTAGATATGAAAACAAAATAGATTGGAGCTGGAGTGCCCCAAATCTGAAAATAGAACGACACGTGTTGGCCCCAAAGCTTGGCGCCCCTTGCGGTATTTCTTTATTCAATTTCAAAAATATGTAAGGCTGAGTACACCAAAAGCAGCCAAGAGAATACACCTATATGTCCAATCTGGCAGCCCACAATACCCCTTAGCACAGAGGATTTACACACACAGATCTGTGTCTCAAAGCAACACTCCGTGCTTCCCTCTGATCAGCCAAGTCCATTCAGCAGGACTGCCTTGAGCATACATCTGGCATATCTCATGCACATGGTTCAACAACTCAGCACAACATACATTCATTGTTCAATCTCTGTCTCCACCCTTTTCAATCTGCCATACCCCTCCTCTCACAAGGGGCCAGATAGCTCAAATCTGCAACAGACATAAGCCAATGGAAAGAGAGATAGATGAACAAATTCAGAGCTTACCAAAATCAGCTCGTGGATCTGCACCGGAGGAAGTGATTGTACCAGTCTGTACTTGCACACTTGTTTCAACAACTTTGCTTCACACGTGTGGGTGTACCTGTCTGTACCTTCCTTTCTGCATCCACTTCAGTACTGTACCCGACTGTACAGACCATAAAATATGCACTGTACCCGTCCGTACTTGCCACGTGTCACTGTACTTGCATGCGCCGCTTGCAGCCAGTCTCTGTACCCGACTGTACCTGCTTAGCCAGTCAGCGCCGCCAGCACCTGCTCTGTCCAGCGCCGCCTGTACCTGCTCTGTCCAGCGCCGCCTGTACCTGCTCTGTCTGTACACTGTACCTACAGTAGAATCTGCAGCAGCACCCACAGCGCCGCCTGTACCAGTAAAGCTTGCAGCAGAGAAGACAGCCGTACTGTACTTGCAGTCGTACAACTCTGTACGGGCTGCACACGTGGGCTGTGCGGCAGGTTTTCACAGAAAAACAGCAGCAAAAACAATATTCAGCAGTCCCACGTTGCTTCTCCTCTCCTCCACGCCTAGACTTGCACGATTCCCCAAAAGCTAGAGAGAGAGTCAAGAGAGAGAGGCATGCACTCCAAAAGTGGAGTTCCCCCTCCCCAAACTTGTCCTAAGGCCCCAACTTTAATAATTATTAAAGTTCCCTAGGGGCCACTAAGGCCTAGGGGCAACCACACATATAACATTAAAATATTAATGTTCTAGTTCTCCCCTTCACACCTAGGGATGTCCATACATCATTCTCTCTGTCCGGGCACCCCAAATGTGAATCATTTAATATTTTGCCCCAACAACCACCATGCCCACACTTGTGCTGTTCCATTTTCACAGGGCCATGACATACCCCCCTCTTGAAAAATGGCAAGCGTCCTCGATTATTGCATTCAGGTGATACAGCAAAATATCCAAAGTGAAATATACAATATGGCAAGATCAGCGTCCCAATCTCTCTAAGCCATGCACATGTAACATCATTCACTGCAAACCAATGGCATAGTAGTAGTCCAAGTTGTATACTACTGTGAACCATACACAACCACAATATCCCATGTGACTAGTACACATATATCATAGAAGTCCCATAAACAGATGTACTGTCAGCCATCAGTACCTTCAGGTGAGATAAAAACTGCACCAAGCGACCTCTAGATGTCATCTGATCCTGTCTGTATCAAGGGGGTGGAGGTGCTACCCCCCTCTTGAGCATCAGGTAATGCTCCAGACCCATGCTCTGCTGAACTTGAATGAGCCACAACAAGAGTCGGCTCTAACTCAAAGGCATCGAGATAAAGCTGCAAAACCTGAGGTGAATCTGTTAAGTCACCTTCCTCCATCCACTTTGCATCCATCGGTGAATAGTTCTTGAACTTCACAAGATAGCGACGGGAAACTTTACCTCGTACCTTTCTTTCCTGATGTGCCAGTATCTGCTCTGGAATAAGAACCTCATCAAGTTCCTCAACTTCCGGCTGAGCCTCATGTGATACATCCTCAGGCACATTCCCACGGAAAGGTCTAAGGAGACTCACGTGAAAAGCATTGTGAATCCTCCAGTGATCTGGTAGCTTCAAACGATAGGCTACCTCACCAATCTTTTCCAATACCTGAAAAGGCCCATAATAACGCATGCTCAACTTAGGGAATAAGCGCTTTTTACCCTTCATCTTCTTGAGTCTAGCCTTTTCAAAGCGCAAAAGAACCCAATCACCCAATGCAAACTCTAAAGCACGTCTGTGACGGTCTGCGGCTTTCTTTTGCTTCTGCTGAGTTTTCTGGAGTGCCAACTTAACTCTCCGATAAGCTTCATCCATGTTTTCCACATACTGATCAGCCTCAAAGATCTTATCCTTTGTATGCAAAATGGGTGGTACCTTCTTCCCTCCTTCCACAATCTCAAAAGGCGCCTTGCCTGTCGAGGTATGAACAGTGTTGTTATATGCAAACTCCACCAAAGGAAGATACTTTTCCCATTGTTGCTTGTGCTCTAACACATAACACTTAAGAAGATCCAACACTGTAGAGTTAGCCTCTTCCAACTGACCATCTGAATACACCTGTATGTCCAATCTGGCAGCCCACAATACCCCTTACCACAGAGGATTTACACACACAGATCTGTGTCTCAAAGCAACACTCTGTGCTTCCCTCTGATCAGCCAAGTCCATTCAGCAGGACTGCCTTGAGCATACATCTGGCATATCTCATGCACATGGTTCAACAACTCAGCACAACATACATTCACTGTTCAATCTCTGTCTCCACCCTTTTCAATCTGCCATACCCCTCCTCTCACAAGGGGCCAGATAGCTCAAATCTGCAACAGACATAAGCCAATGGAAAGAGAGAGAGATGAACAAATTCAGAGCTTACCAAAATCAGCTCGTGGATCTGCACCGGAGGAAGTGATTGTACCAGTCTGTACTTGCACACTTGTTTCAACAACTTTGCTTCACACGTGTGGGTGTACCTGTCTGTACCTTCCTTTCTGCATCCACTTCAGTACTGTACCTGACTGTACAGACCATAAAATATGCACTGTACCCGTCCGTACTTGCCACGTGTCACTGTACTTGCATGCGCCGCTTACAGCCAGTCTCTGTACCCGACTGTACCTGCTTAGCCAGTCAGCGCCGCCAGCACCTGCTCTGTCCAGCGCCGCCTGTACCTGCTCTGTCCAGCGCCGCCTGTACCTGCTCTGTCCGTACAGCTATCCGTACACTGTACCTGCAGTAGAATCTACAGCAGCACCCACAGCGCCGCCTGTACCAGTAAAGCTTGCAGCAGAGAAGACAGCCGTACTGTACTTGCAGTCGTACAACTCTGTACGGGCTGCACACGTGGACTGTACGGCAGGTTTTCACAAAAAAACAGCCGCAAAAACAATATTCAGCAGTCCCACGTTGCTTCTCCTCTCCTCCACGCCTAGACTTGCACGATTCCCCAAAAGCTAGAGAGAGAGTCAAGAGAGAGAGGCATGCACTCCAAAAGTGGAGTTGCCCCCTCCCCAAACTTGTCCTAGGGCCCCAACTTTAATAATTATTAAAGTTTCCTAGGGGCCACTAAGGCCTAGGGACAACCACACATATAACATTAAAATATTAATGTTCTAGTTCCCCCCTTCACACCTAGGGATGTCCATACATCATTCTCTCTGTCCGGGCACCCCAAATGTGAATCATTTAATATTTTGCCCCAACAACCACCATGCCCACACTTGTGCTGTTCCATTTTCACAGGGCCATGACAATCACCCACCCTCTTTGGACTGTACATGGATGTGGTCTCCGATTATGCAGACAGATTGGGAGGCCCAGGGGCATGCCTGGCAGGGTTGTTGATACCCATCTTGTTATATGCAGATGATATTGTTCTAATCTCAGACTCTCTGGAGAGATTACAGAGACATTTGGATGCATTACAGGCATTCTGTGCAGATAGAAATTTGACATTGAACCTTGGGAAAACCAAGGTTATGGTGTTTAACACCACATAGGCATGGGTGACGAGATCTGAGTATCAATTCACTTTCCGAGGGGAGCCGGTTGAGTACGTCAAGTCATATGTCTATTTGGGAGCTACTTTCATAGGACTGCGTTTCTCCCTAAAGGAGGCAGCAATAGCTAGATTAGCTCGAGGGCATGCAGCCTTGGGGGTACTTGAGAGGCAGTGTGCAAACATACAGTTTCAGGAGCCGTGCACCAAATTGTGGCTATTTGATACACTTGTCACACCGACGCTCCTGTACGGAGCTCCAATTTGGGGGGCCAGCATACATCACAGATCTCAGAGAGGGACAGATGAGGAATGGAGGCATATGGAGAGACCCTGATTATGATGATTACCCGCATGATTCGGAGCAAATCATCGGTACCACAAGAGATTGTTTGGACTGAGTTGGGTGCTGCACTAGTAGTGACCGAGGCCCTATTCCAGGCAGTTACCCTTTTACAGCGGATATGGGAGCTCCCTCAGCAGAGGTACTCCCGATTGGCATTGACCTCATCCATACAGTTGGCAGAGGATGGAGATACTCATTGTTGGTATGCTTAGATGAGATCATGGTTTGAGCTACATGGTTTGCGGATAGAGGCACTCCCACCCTTTCAGTACAGCCTGGATTGTCCATTTTTGGATCTCACCCACTCAGAGCAGAACCGCGTCATTAGGATGGATATCATCAGAGTGGACACAGAGAGGACTTGGACTAGTCCCCTTGAGCCCGTGGGCACAAAAACGGCTCATTACAAGAGGCATTTTTTGCATTTCTCACCAGATGGTTTTATCACCCGCTCGGCGTACATCGATGTACACCTATCACATGGGATACATTGTGCCATTGGATAGATCCAGACCTCATCACACCAGCTTCGGATTGAGAGAGGGCGATATGTTCGGATGACCGCATTTGTTAGCTATGCTACTAGGAGGCAGAGACAGAGGAGCACTACATTCGCCGATGTACAGTCTATTATGAGATCCGAGGGAGATATCACTACCTCTTCCGAGAGGGTTTTGGGCTGTTACGCAGGGTCATGGAATTTGAGGATCAGAGATGCCTGGGATTGTTCCTACTTGAGCTCAGGAGACACAGAGAGACCCTCTTGGCAGACAGGAGACCGAGCCATGATGTACCTAGAGAGAGGATCCTGATAGATTTCTTCAGCACCAGCACCAGCACCAGCACCAGCACTAGCACCCCAGCCCACACACCTCTTGATACCTCCTCCATCGGGCCATCAGGACACCATCCACGCTCCCAGGGAGTCACCATTGATAGAGCAGTCATCTTATGACGTGCTCGTCGGCCATGCCCACCAGGATCCCGACCACGGCATCCTCACCATCGCCAGATCAGAGTCATTATTGCTCGACATCGGAGTCACCTGCCTCGCTTCTACGACCTCTCCATTCTAGACAGCCCCATGGCGGAGATATTTGGTCTCAGGAGAGGGCAGTACTTCAACTGATCAGCATACATGGATCTACGTGATATACATTTTCCAGTATTTTCTACTCAGTATCATCTAGGAGTCTTACTTACAGTTCTTATAACTGTAAGATAGTTAGTTTATTGTACTTTTCAGTTTCATTTGGTTGTTCTCTTTGATGAGACACCAACTTCAGATGTACTCTCAGTTTTGGTCTCATAGGCCATCATGGCCTCTTAGAGATGAAAATATATCATTTCATTTCATTTCATGTAGCTTATCTTGGTGTTCTCAGCCACCTATGTTGTTTATTCATGCTAGGCATGGCGTATTCATTCCTGAAGCCTTGGCTCTTGTGTTGTTTCTATTATACTTAATACAAGTCTTTTTGTAAGGGAAAAAGAAACCATGTTTTTCAAGAGATGATTTTGAACAAATTTTAAACGAAATATTTTGATTTAATAAAATACAGGAACACACGTGAGGCATGATTTTTTCAGGATTATTTGCTCATTATTTGAAAATGGATAATGAATACTAACGAAAAAACTCACTTGGGCTTATCGTTTGTTGAAACCAGAAAGATCGTGGAAGGATTTTGTGTTTAGGAAATACTGGCTTGATTATCGTGTGCATTTCTACAACAAGACTATTGTATGCTTTTCTTCCCTTCATTGAATACATTTAAAGTGCATGAAACGATTCAGTTTTTTCTCTCTTGCTTCTTTACGCTCTTCTTTTTGCATTCCTTCTTTCAAAAAGAAGAGTCACGGATGCATGTGAGCAGAGAAAGAAACAATGTATATCTCTGCAGATACTGTGTTATCATCAACAGTGTTCTGTAAAAAATCATCACTGTAAGATTCCACACTTACTAAGTATAAGGTAGCCAAATCCGTATGCAGGATGGCCCTATGTTGGAAGCTGGACAAACCAATCACAAACCATCCCCCTCCCCCTCCCTGAAAAAAAAAAGCCACACACGCAACAGAAACACCACCACCACCACCACCACCACCAATAGAAGATATACATACTCCCTAATAATTTTGTTGGACTGTAGGATTGGACCACCTTCCAGGCATCTGGATTTGTTTGAGGAGTCCCATGCTATTGCACAGGGTCTGTTCCCTGTCTGCCTTTGTAGTCAGGCCTTTCCTGTTGTGAGCCCTGTATTGGTCTATGTGTCTAGTGTTCAAACTACATGTTTCATGTTCCAGATTTCTGCCAAACACTCTTAAAACCATCATTCTGCCATGGAACTTCTCAGTAGATCTTCATACGGTCTCCCAAATGTGGTTGAGATTTCTGAGCTGCCCAAAGTTGCTTCTGCTCATACATTGGGCCTTACAAAAAGAGCAAGCTAGATGAGCTTTGTTAACTGAAAAGTGGGTGTCTTAACAAACTGGAAGTTTTATACCAGTAAAGTTGAAAGATTCAGAACTTGAATAGTGATTGAATCTGTGCTCAAGAACTAACCGAGTTTTGCACGGACAATTTCTTTTACCGGGTATTTTTGTAATTCTGTGGAGACTCAATACTTTCTTTATTTGCAGTAATTCTATGGAGAATCAAAACTTTCTTTATTTGCAGATACCCATCATAGATGGAGTGGCAATGGGAGGAGGGGCAGGTCTTGCAATACCATGCAAATTTAGGATTGTGACTGAAAAGACGGTAATAATTGATTATTTAAGGCAACAAATGCTGATTTTGACTATTTCACTTAGAGCTTCAATGATAAAGCGAATGCTATTGTGATTTGATTGCATTTTTTGGACAGATATTTGCTATGCCTGAAGTCAGTATAGGATTTCACACAGATTGTGGGGCATCTTATCACCTATCAAGACTACCAAAGTTTTTAGGTGAAGCTTTTATTACTATTCCCCTTCTTATCCCCAAGGGTAAAATCTTCTAATGTTGACTACTTTGGAGATTGAGAAAACAGCCCTCTCGTATGCAATAATATAACTCCTTAATATAGCACTCTTCTGATGTTGACAACTTGGTTTCAAGGGATATTTGGCCTTTTCTAGGTCTTGTATATCTTTCTTTCCCTCTTCCTCTCTTTTGTGTCACACTAGGAGGACAGGGGACACTCCTGGCTTAAGAAAGAATTTGAAAGGAGGACAAGTATGAGGGAAAGTTCAGAGCTAGAACAAACTGGCCTTCCTGAGGGTGAGGGTCCTCCTCTGTAAAAGTACAGTGTCGATCATTGCACTGGCGCTGGCAGATGCCAAGTCGCTGTGAGCCCTGGTCTTGCTCCATCGACTGTTGGGGTGCATTCGCTGAGCTCTCACTGGCACCTGGGTTATTGGGGAGGATGGAAGGAGGGGGGCTCTGCTCTGGAGCCGCAGCCGTTTGGGACCAAGAAAAGGAAAACAAACAGGGGGAGCTAGAGTGCTCCTGCAAACAATACACGGACACCGATTGGCCCCAAAACGCAGTGGCGTCCCTTGTGGTATTTCTTTAATTGATTATATGAGCTTTGATTACAATAAGGCTGGAAAACTCAACCATCATAGTAGAACTCCTGAAGCCTGCAAAGACCCTACATCATGGCTTCTTGTCCACTCGGCATCCACAAACAAGTCCAGCCATTGTTCACATCAAAAGACTCTTTCACATGAGTCCTACATACAAAAGCTTTCTCCCCATGATCAGGGTTGTCACAACCATCCGCAGCCTCTCACCCTATGAATAGCATCACACCCTGACACATCCAGTGCTTCTGACACAACAAAGACTCCCAAACTGTCTCCCAAAAGAGATCTCGCATCACAGCCCAGCATACCATACAGTAGACACACTTTTTTTGTTTTTTTTCTGAGAAAAGATCCTTTCATTAGTTATGTAAAAAACGCCCGTAGGGCTACAAAAGATCTCTCCTGCTCATAAGAGAAACAGAGCAGTGAATACAACAAGGCAGCCCGGGAGACTCTCCCTAGGTGCTGCAAAATACAAGCATCTGTACAAAGGACTGAGAGGCTAAATCATACAATAGGGGGGGGGAAAGCCAAACAGGTGGCCTGTAATGCCAACGGGGGGATCCCGTGTGTAAGGTGTAGAAGGGGCCGCAACGCCAGGAGGTGTGAAAGGCCTGGCGCCGCAAGATCGCCTCATCCGAGTCGCCCGGGCGGATGCGGTCATACTGTCCTTGCAGGGTGTGGATCAACTCCTGCCAAATTCCCCGTATTGTCTCTGCTGGTGGCTCCAGTCTCCCCTCAAAGGCCGTAAAGCACCAGGCCCTCCAGGTGAACCAGATGGTGAGGCTGCTGAGGAGCTCCCATCGTAAATCCCTTTCCTGTGTCCAGCTGGCGGACGAGAAATCCGGTGCCGGAACTAGGCAAGGCTGGCCCCTAATGAATCTGATGGCCTGACTGTCGTGCTCCATCTCATAGCCCATAGCAGGCCCTGACGAAGTCGACCAAGCAGCGGCACCCCCCACGTAAACATACCCTGTGGAGAGAGGGGAGCCAGAATACGCAGTATCCGCAGCCAAATCTGCTGCGCCTGAGGGCAATCCCAAAGGCAATGTCTTTGTGTCTCCGTAGGGTGGCCGCATCGGACGCAGGCCGCCGGAAGACCGCTGTAAACAAGCCAAGTGCCAACTGCTGAGCCCCTGTGGGGGCGACCAGCCACTGGAAAGTTGAGATCTTGCAGGCTTGTCGACTAGCCCAGAGCCGATCCCAGAAATCCTCAAGGAACTCCTGTGAGAGTCCCTGCAGCTGCCAATGCCCCACTGCAGCTGGAGAGACCGTCCCCCTCGCCGTCAAAATATGCCGCCCCAGCCGAACAGTATACTGGAAAAAGGTGATCTATGTGGCCTCAAGGGGTGCATAAGGATCATGCCACTCGTACTCCCCAGGGTCCCACTGTAGCCGGGCCAAGGGGCGCGCTGCATATGCCCATATGCGCCAATCCGGGAGCACATCAGCAGGGTCGGGGTCAATATGCCACTTCCGAGAAGCGGCGGCCACTACCCGTATCCTCTGGAAGGTGCACTCTACAACCAAAGGCGACTCCACCTCCACTCTCTGAAGTCTGCCCTCATCCTGAATCTCATAGTAGAGGCATCTGCCATCCTCAGTGCAAGCTCTGACAGCAATCAGGATCTCCAACTGTGTAAAGGTTCCCATCCACCGTGGGGCCACTGGCTCGAGAGGCGTGAACCACTCCTCTGTGAGTGCCTCCTGAATATCATCCCTCATAATCAACCCCCCTCTGAAGTGACTCAGCCTCTCCACCTGGATCTCCTCTGGGAGACTGCAGAAGGCCTGCCAGTCTCCAAAACTACGTGCTGGGCCTGCCGCCGCTAAAGGTCCCTAGGCTAGACGAGGCCGAGAACCCAGCATATGACCCTGCTCTGTGCGAACCGCTGGGCTCCAGATGAGCGGCTGTCTAGCCCGCTCCTCAACACAAGAAGGAGGTCACTGAGAGAGCCCCGGTCTCAGTAGCTCCCAAGCTCTCAGGATGCTCAAAGCAAATCTGTCCTCCCATCCTCTACTGAGGCCTGTCCTCCTCATCTCTATGAAGATCCAGCGAATCTCTGGTGCCCAAGTGCCCCCTGCAGGGGGCGCCCGAGCCTGCAGCCGCTGCAAGAGGAGCTCTTTCCAAGGCTCAGCGCCTGGAAGCAGCCCCCGAACAATAAGCTTCCCCAATAAGGCTCTACTCTGATCGACTGGATCTTTAATGCCCAAGCCTCCCTGAGCCAGCGGAAGTGTAATAATTGCCCATGCAACCTTTGCCCGGGCTGGCTGACCGTCCCGCCCAGACCAAAGAAAGTTCCTGATCAGCCTCTGTACCTAGCTGATGCAAGAGCTCGAGAAGATCCAGCAGGACGTAATGTACCACATGGTCGCTAACAGCACCTGATTTGCCACCACCACCCTCCCAGCCAAGGATAGTCGAGCTGTACTCCAATACAAAAGCTTCTTCCGAGTGCTCAGAAGAAGCAGGGCAATCTGCTGCTCAGGTGACAAATCTAGTCCAATCTGGCATCCCAAATACCGCACTGCTGTGCCAGGAGGAATCCATCTAAAACCGGGGTCCGGGCTCCATACCGGAGTGGGAGCACTACTGATCCAGAAGGCCACTGTCTTGCGCCAATTGATCAATGGTCCCGAAGCTGCACTAAAAACCTGGAGCGACTGCTCTGCCCGAAGAAGATTGGCCTCTTGGCCATGCAAAAATAAGCTCGTGTCGTCTGCAAACTCAGCATCGAGCAGGTCCTCCCCCCGGACTGGGAGCTGGAGTCCTCTCAAACCAACCTCCTCTGCCGTCAAATACATGCTCATAGCCTCCGCAAAGAAGAGAAAAAGAAAAGGGGCGAGGGGACACCCCTGACGGACTGATCTGGTCAGCTCAAAACTCGGCCCCCGACCTCCTGCAATCAACACCTGGCTACAAGATGTGGAATACAGAGCCGCCACCCCTCTGATCCATCCTGGCTCAAAGCCCAGGCGAAGCATAGTGCCCTCTAAGAAACCCCAATCAACTCTATCGTATGCCTTCTCAAAATTGAGAAGCATCACGACCAAGTCCTCGCCAAGAAATCTAGCTCGGGCCGTCGCCTCCCGGAAAGTAAAGATGTTGTCAAGGATACTGCGCTCCTTGACGAATCCTGTCTGAGTAGCATGAATCAACTTCCCTAGGAAGGGCTGGATCCTCAAACTCAGGGCCTTTGCTAAGACCTTGTAGACAGTATTGAGGATCGTAATGGCCTCCAATGCCGGATATCATCTGATACTCCCTCCCCCTTGGGGATAAGATAGATCAAGCCCTCTGAAAAGCTCTGTGGCATCACCCCAGTGTCCAAAACATACTGAAAGCCCCTGCGGAGGCATGGCCCCAAAAGGTCCCAATAGCGCATAAAAAAGGCCGGCGTCAGTCCATCCTCCCCTGGGCAACTATGTCGCGGCAGGACCCTCAAGGCCTCGGCAAGCTCAATCTTTGAAAGAGGCACACCTAGAACTGTACGCATACGATCTGTGACCCTCCTCTGCACATGGGCCCACACATTCTGTCTGCAAGCATCTTGATCCTCAGTGGCTGGCTCCGCTGAAAGCAGGTCTCTATAGAATGCAGTGGCAATGGCTCTGATCTCCCCGGGCTCAGTAGCTACCGATCCATCCGGTCTACCAAGCTGACGGACTCCTACGCGAGCATGGCAGGGTCCAGTGATCTCAAAAAACTCTCCAGTCACTCTATCACCAAGCTGCGTCCACTGAGAGGCCTGACGACGATAGTAAAACTGTCTTTGCTCCTCTGCCTCTCTAACCTCCTGGCGTGCCTGGCTCAGCTGGGACGCCACCCACTCACATGCAGGCTGCTGCTCTTGAAGGCGCTGTAGCGAAGCAAGGCTGCGTCTCAGTCGATGCTCCCGCTCGCGAATCTCTCCCAGCCGTGTCAAAGCTGCAGCATGCAGAAAAGAGCTAAGCTCGATGAGTCCCTGGGCACACTGGCCTGCTGCATCCTGGTCAGAGCACTGACTATCATGCCAGATCCTCTCAATGTCCTCAGCGAGACTGGGATCTGTAAGTACCCTCTCTGGGATCCTCAACTGCAAGCTGGGCTCCCGTGTCCTCTCCTCCAATGTCAAGATAGCTGGCGCATGATCTGAAAATGAGGTGCCAGCGAGAATGCCGACGGAGCCCCCTAACCAATCGCCCACATAAAAGCGATCAATCCGTGATAGATTAGTCCCTCCCTGCCGGCGATCCGACCGAGAGAAACTAAGACTGTCCTGAGAACGGGAGAAGGCCCCATGCTGCCATGCATCAGTGATCCTCAATGACATGCAAAACCGGTCCCAAGCTGCAAGCTCCGTGCCGTGCACTGTAACATGACTGCCATCGGCCGGGTCCTCAAGCATGTGGAAGTCTCCCCCGACACACCAATGTGCGGCCTCTGGCAATGCATCCGTAACCTGGGTCCAGAACTCTGCTCTGGCACTAGCATGATTGGGCGCATAGACGTTGAGCACGCCCAATAGCTCATCATGCATCCTCAGAATGACATACTGTGCTCTACCAGGCACAATGATCCCTCGATCCACAATGGCCTGCCGCCATACATCTGCAATGACCATGCATACTCCTCCTTGTCCACCCAAAGGACCAAACCCTGCAGACCAAAAGGTGTCGAACCATATCTCCGGATCTTGCTCTCACCCAAGTGGTGCTCCTGCATCATCAAAATATCAATGCTGCCACCAACTAGGCATCTCTGAAGCTCTTGCCTCAAGCAACCACGATAGCGTATAAAATGTGCTCCGCCAAGGCCCTGTACATTCCATGAGATGATCCTCATGGATGCCCTGCTGAGGTGGATGCTGTCTCAGCCGTACGGCGGGCCTTCGCAAGCGGCTTGGATGGAGAGTAGTCCCCATCCGAGCGGCTGCGAATCTGCCCACCCGGTGTACTGCAAGAATCACGGATCAGGCGCCAGTGGCTGTGGCCCATGGCGACTGCCTCCCGCTCTGATAGAGCAACCTCGTGTATACATACATATCCAGGGTCGCGTGCTAAGTCTGCCACTATGCGAACGACCAAATGACGAATCCTTGAGGTATCCACACTCCCGGGATCCAAGAAAAAATGAGCCAACTCCCAGAGTCGGCCTATCACATCTGTCACCTCCAGATCGCTCATATGATGGGAAAACTCAACTGCCTGAGTCTTCAAAGTGCTGAGAGCGAGCTCTAGAGTCCACTCCCGGTCCCAAGGGCCACATAGAGGGAACGAGAAGGCCACCGTTGAATCTAGTGCCTCCTCCCCGCGGGCCGGAGGTATCACTACATGAACTCGGATGGGTGCTGGCTCATGGGGGCCCTCTGCTCCAAAAAGCCGTGTGAAGGCGTAATCAAAAGCCTCCGAGCGCTGTCTAATGCCGAGGCGACTCAGCCGACTGCGGATAGATGATATCCGTGAAGCCCGAATCGGCATGGTAGGTCTCCTCTGTGGTGCTCGAGCGAGGTCGGTGCTCAGCGCCCTCCGGACTGCAGGTGAACGCCAGGGGACTACCAGGGCCTCCCGGGAAGGTGAGGCGGGCGGGGGGGGGAGGAGGGGGGAGTGAGGGGGGTGGAGAGGGAGCCGCTGCCAAAACCGGAGCGGGGACGGGGTTAGGCGAAGGTGGAAGCGAGGCGGTGGGAGGGGACGGGGGTGCTAGCATCTCCTGGTCCTCAATCGTCGCCGCGGGGGTCTCCTCCTGGAGGGGAGCAAAACTGTTCCTCACGGGAACCCAGTGAGGCTGAGATTGTGGCTACTGCTGCAGCAGTCTCTGGGCGTGCTGCTGTGGCTGTCTCCCTCGGCGGCGCCCCTGTCCAGGCTGCCACTCCGAGGTCTCTGTGGCCTGAGCAGGTGTCCCGGAGGCAGCCTGCCGAGCCACATCTGTGGGCGGGCCATCAGTGGCCTGCTGCTGTGGTGAGGGTCGGGGTCTCCTGCGAGGGCAGGCCTTGGCTAGATGACCGACCTGCCTGCAAATGAAGCACTGGTTTGGGAGCCCCGAGAACTCCACTCTCTGATCTATCCATCCCCCCCCTATCCTAGGTAGCTGAATGACCTTAGGAAGGGAGGAGATGTCAGACACCAACACTCTTACCGAAGGTAGCCCAGCTGCTCTGGCCACCACTAAAGCTGCTGAGGGGCCAGTCTCTAGTACCGAGCCCACCAATGCTCCTAGCCTAGAGAGGAGCGGAAGATACTCCCGACGGAGTCCAGGGAAGCAAACTGTAACATGGAAAAGGCGCTCTCCCTGCTCCGCCGCTACTGGGTCAAATCCATGCTGCCAAGGTCTGAAGAAAGCCCGAGCACCCCTGATGTCAAGGGGACTCATGGCAAGGACCTTGGCCACGCTCTGGGCGGCCTCAAACTCGATCTGGTAATGTCCACGGCCCAGTAGCTGTACATCCAGGATCTTGCCCACATCTGCAAGAGGGCGGGCCTGGAGAAGATCCCGGATCTCCCCTCTGCTGGGGCGAGTGCCGACTATACGGCAGATGGTGGAATGAGCCTGGAGGCGTTCCACCTCTGTGGTGAGGCTCGCTTCCTCTTCTGGCGAAAGAGAAAGCCTGATGGGGGTGTCCTCACGGGCGGGCGAGGGGGCTGCGGATGAGTCCCTCTGAGGCGGGGCCGGAGGAGCCTCCATCAAAGTCTGAAGCTACGGCGAAGGCGAGGCGAGAGCGGAGATCTTGCAAGAATCAAGCTGCACTCAGAGAGGCGGAAGACGGAGAAAAAAGGAAAAACAAACCCCCTGGGGGCGGAAGCAAGAAAAGGGAGGGGGGGGGGTGAAAAGGCGAAGGAGAAGCCCTGGGGGGGGGGGGGGGGGGGGGGGGGGGGGGGGGGCTGCGCGCAAGAGGGGAGGGGCGGAGAACGAGCTGGCGGAGGGGGGGGGACAGGGCGCTGCAGAGGGGAGGAGGGCTCGAAAGAAGGGGGGGGGGGGGGGGGGGGGGGGGGGGGGGGGGGGGGGGGGGCGCGAAGGTGAGGAAGGGTGGCGGGCAGAGCAGCTAGGGAGGGGGCGCAGCAGCGAAGGTAGGCGGGGGGGGGGGGGGTGTGCAAAAGGGAGGAACGGCGGGCAATGCAGAGAGGGAAGGGGCGCAGCAGGCGAAGGCAGGCGAGGGGGGCAAGGGGAAGCGCGAGGAACGAGGGGAGGCGAGGTGACGAGCAGGCAGGGAGGCGAATGGCGCAGGAGTGCAGGCAACGCGAGCAGGGAGGGGCGGGAGCTTCAGCGAGCGAAAATTTTTTACAGTAGACACACTTGTACACTCCCTCTCTACCTTCCAAGGGTACTATCCATCTCAGTCATGGATTCCCCGTCTCCTATCCAATTAGTAGCAAGGCTGTACCAAACTTGTGTCCACTCCTCTAACCGCTGTGCCTGCATGTGACCTATCTCCTAGAGAAACCAAAAACATGTTTCCTCGAGAAACCATGGACTTGTTTCAGCAAACATCGGGTGACCTGTTTCCCTATTAAACATCTGGTCTGCCCAGCATGAAACCCATGTCTTGTTTCCACGTGAAGACATTCTTGGCACAAACTCAAATGTAGTGTTCACACAACACACAAACAAAAGATAGAGCTCTTACTGAATATGTCTGGCTATATTTCTGCCCCACAACTATGTGTTACATAGGTATGCCCAAAACTGCAGGTCCCTCTGTTCCTTCCAAGCAAGAAGAAAGCAATCTGCTCCATGGGTATGCACCCATGAGAGCTTGCGTCGCTCCCATGCCAAGAAACATAACCAGGTGACCTTGTACTTGCAGCCAATAACCCATGTACATAGTGTACTTGCAGCCAAGCAAAACAGCCCATAAACAGTCTCAAAACAGTCCCGGCTATGTACCTCCTTCAGCCTGCTCCTTCCCTTCCAAGAGAGAGAGAAAGACAGAGAGAGACCTGCTCAGCCATGCCCCTCCTCCAAGAGCAGCCAAAGAAAGAGAGAGAAAAGAAGGCCTGTGTCTCTGCCCTGTAGCGCAGCACATGAGCCAACTTTTATATCCCAAGAAACATGCGTAAAGAAGTATTAGGCTGCGCCTTTGCACTCTGCAGCACAGCCCGCTTGTATCCCCTTCCAAAAAGCAACATATGACCAGCAGCGCAGACCCCTTGTGTAGCTTTATTTTCCAAAGCCAGAATCCAGCGCTGCCCGCCAGCACCCCTTTCCCAAAAAGCATGAAGAGAAAAAGTGGCATGTCCCCCCAAAAGTAGAGTAGCCTCCATAAATAGCCTAGGGGCCTCCCAAGGTTATAAAACCTTTTAAATTTTAATTCCTTTGTCCCCTTCACACTTGGGGTTGTCCACACATGGGTTTCCTTTTTAACTTCAAACTGATGCCATTCACACTGTCCACCATGTCCCCATGCACACTTGCATACTGTCCAGAGAAAAACACAGGGTCGTGAGACAAGTACCTAGGTTGAGTTGATACAATTGCATGAGTAAATGAACTTTGGAGTATTTTGCCTGTGTACCAAACAACTTGTTTAACTCTTCCCGTGCATCCTTGGCCTTCTCAATCCCAGTGATATGATGAATGACCTCATCATCCAATGCAAGTGCTATGAGTCCCAAGGTCCTGTCATTCTTCTCATTCCATGCAGTTCCTAGGCTTGCTTGAGTGTCCCTCCCTTGAATTATTCCCCATAGATTTTTCTTTATGAGTGCATACATGATCTTTGACTGCCATGTGTGGAATCCAATACCACTAAACTTGATGATTTCATCGTGTGCCATGATGAGTAGGGGGTCTTACCAAAGTCCCTGTCTATGCAGTGGTACTTGGCAGTGTCTACCCTTTACAATGATTGACTCAAGAAGAATTATGACCACTTTGCCTTAGCATGGAGGATGCTTACATACATGCCACATTCATTACTTATTTTTAGAATGCCTCAACTCATGTACATCAATGATGGAATGCATACACACATCAATGAAGGGATTCACTAGTGAGATCTAGGCATTTCAAGGCAACTTGGACAAACAACTCAAAATAGCTCAAAAGATCACTTGTACTTGTGCCTAGATTAAACCTGAAGTACTATGATTAAGATTTTAATTAAGTTTCTTCACAATACCTCAAGCTTTTGGCTATGGCAGCTAGGGTACCCTCTGCTCTTTCAGCCAGTGTGGACAACTCCTTGCCTTGTTTGAGAATCCCTCTAGTGAGCTTCTAGAGGACCCCTAGGCGCAGCCTCCCCTCAGTGGAATGGTAATGAAAGTCGCTGGCCACGCTGAAGATTTCTCCCAAATCGTAAGCGGTTTTGACTTCTCTGCTAATGCCGTTGGCTATAGGCGTCCATCGTCTAATTGCTCCGAGTTGTGGAGTCGCTCTGAGGTCTACTAGCTCCCTCTAAGAGGGTTTGAAGAGAGATGCCTTATGGAGGGAGAACTGATAGAAAAACCAGTGGGTAGTCAAGCTGCCATGAGAGCTTGAAAGGGATAAGATGGAGATTAAGGCTAGATTAACGAGGAAATTAGTGTGAGACCTCAAGTGAATGATTTTGGGAAAATGATGAAGGGGATTCAAGGATTATAAGTGCTCCGATACCAACTTGAGACTAGGGTTTGGGCATGGAAAGAAGAGCTATGGTGGGTGAAATGTGAAGAAAGCCATAGATTAGAGTGTGGAAATGTTGATAATGACAAGGATGATGGATGATTAGTGTAAAACAAGATGATCACGACTTGGATAGGGTAGAATGCACACACTTCTCATTACTTGAGGCTCTTAATAGAGCCAAATGGTTACATATTGTGTGGACTCTATTGATGCCACCTCATCCAAGCAATATCTCCTCTCTACTAGAGGCTGTTCACACACCTTCACAACCCCCTCCCCTTGATGCATACTCCTTGTGCATCTAGGCACCACATTTTCAATAGCTATGCATTTCGGACTCGGATAATTTACGGGTATTAGTGATGCGAGAATGTCACGATAGTCCATGTGCTGGACACCCAGGAATAAAGAAAACAATTGAGCTATTAGACATTTCTACTGGTGGCTACAGTTAAAGAAACATGTTAATCATTATGTGGCACATTGTTTACAGTGTTAGGCTACTAAATACGAGCGTGTGAAGTTTTCCGGATTGTTACACCCGTTGCCTATTCCAAAGAGGAAATGGCAGAGTATTTTCATGGATTTCATTATGGGTTTGCCTAGAACGAGGAAAGGTTATAATGCTATCTTTGTTATTGTGGATAGATTATCTAAGATGGCACATTTTTTTCCTACTACGAACAAGGTTGAAGCTCCGTAAGTAGCAGAATTATTTATTTTCAATGTGTTTAGATTACATGGCTTGCCAGAATCCATTGTGTCGGCGGATAGAGATCTCCAGTTTATAGGTAATTTTTGGCAGCATGTTTTTAGTAAACTTGGCACGTAACTCTGCATGAGTAGCAATGATAATCCAAAGACTGATGGTGAGATTGAGAGAGTCAATCAAGTCTTGGAGGATATGTTGAGAGCTTATGTCGAAGAACGACAGAGCGATTGGGAAAAGTATTTGCCTTTATTGGAGTTTGCATATAATTCGCGCAAACATTCCTCTACAAACTTTTCTCCATTTGAATTGAATTATGGATATAATCCATTGATGCCATGTACAATTGGATTACCTCAAAGACACCCAGTGCAGCTGAATTTCTGTCTCAGATGTAGTTAAATTTAGCTAGAGCTTGAGATTATATCCGTGGGCTACAGATCGAGCAGTGAAGTATGCTAATCCCAAGAGGATAGCTCGTTCTTTTAAAGAAGGGGAGAAAGTGTTTCTACTTATTCCTTGGAGAACTAAGATGTTTCGTGTGGATAAATCTACTAAGTTGTCGCCTAGATAATGTGGCCCGTAGACGATTTTGAAATGAGTTGGAGATGTGGCTTATAAGTTAGACTTACCACAAGACTATCGTGTCCACCCAGTATTTCATGTGAGTCGATTGAAGCGTTATCTTCACGATGGTGATAATTTAGTTGATGGTATGATTGCTTTGCAAGAACTTGATCAAGAAGATAATGGACTAGAACAGATCTTGGAACGAAGAGAAAGGCGATTGCGAAATCGTACTCTTTGAGAGTTCCTTGTAAAATGGAAAGGACATTCCTTGATAGATGCAAGCGTTATCCTTAGTTTGTCATCAAGGACGATGATTCCTAAAAGGGAGAAAGAATGTTACGACCCTTACACGTGGTATGTCACATGCACTCTGCACTCAGTCATGGTGACAAACTGGCTCATCATCTCAGCATTGCAACAGTTGTACACTATTAGAACCTTGTAGGATGATATTTGTCGTACGCCGTGACCCCATTGTATATCTTCAGTCTAGGATAAGTCAGGTAGGAGCTACGTAGGTCATTCCTCAGCCTTAGCGGGTCAGTCAGTCAGTCAAGTCCCTTAACCCACTTGGAGAGAATTATTCATGCATGTGGAGTCAGTAGAAGCCTTAGGGTTTGCATCAGAAAGCACTCTGCATCTTGCATAATATGCATTCATATGCTTGTGTGCATCATTTAGAACATCCCAGAAGCCTTAGGGAATTTACTAGGATTTATTAGGTATTTTTCCATATTTTATGGTATTTGTTTAAGCATTTATTGTCATTTATAAACATAAAGTTTATCAAATTATGACCAGCCAACTTGGCCAACCCCTATCTAGTATAAATAGGCTTGCATAGGGCTTAGTTCTCCATTCAGTCTACAGAAAGCTAGGCGCCTTCATCCTCAGCAAGGAGCATTCCCCACCTTCAGCCTAGACTAATGCAGCCCTTCTGGAGCTCCTGCGTTAGCCTCTCAACACCTCTGAAGCTTGCGTTTTTGCTCTCAGCAGTCCCTACAGTTTAATGCAGCAGCAGTCTTATTCAGCAGTCCCAGCAGTTTAACGCAGCACCACAGTCCTTACAACCCTCAGGCGTAGCCATCTGTACCCTAACGTAGTAGTTCTATCCTTTCAGCCTACAGGCGCCTGCATACAGCACTCTTTCAGGCCCCAGTTCAGTAGGTACCCTCTGCGTTTGAGCATAAATCACCACCAGCAGGTATTCAAGTCAGTTCAGTCTTGCGTTTGCAGTTCTACAGCAGTTTACCTTGCGTATTCAGCCCTACAGTAGTGCCTCCGCCGTTTGTGCATCATCCATTCATGCTACAGTCATCTGGTGAAGGTAACATATCATTCATAAGCATTTTCAGCATATTTGCATAGCTTAGAACAGTCCACCGCAGTCCTTTCTCAGCCTCAGGTGTGCAGCCCTTCCTCATGCCCTTGGGAAGAGTGCATAGGCTCGAGATCGGTTCATTGAGGTGTTTCTACAGCCGTGTACAGTTCAGCCAGGCTTCCGATTCTCCGAGATCTTGCGTTTGGCTTATCTACAGTCCACAGTCATTCTCTCTAAAGTAATAAAGCAAATACTATCTCGTTATCGGGATAATTGGGTCTATCAGCGCATCATGAACCAAAGATTGAAACAAGTGGGCAAACATTGTCCCAAGCTTTCATTCCGTAGTTTTGGTCCTTTTCCAATAGTTAAGATGTTAAGTTGCGTCTCCATGAAGTGAAAGTTGCCTACCAGTTGGACAATGCATGATGTTTTTCATGTTTCTTGGCTAAAACCACATGTTGGTCCAGAAGTGTTTGATGTTTCAGATGAACAACAGCCAGACGTGGTAAACGAAGCAGAAGTTATTGAGCCCGAGCAGATCCTTCTTCATCGTTGGAAGCATGGTTCTGGTTGACGGATACGTCAGTTCTATACGAAATTCCGAGATCGAGGTACCCAGGAAGCCGTATGGCTAGACCAGGAGTTCTTCCAAGAGTACCCCAGTTGTTGGCGGACTACTTGAAAGCCATGAACCTGTCGCCAAGCCAAGCAAGAGGGAATGTCACATGCACTTTACACTCAGTGCATGGTGACAAACTGGCTCATCATCAGTAGTGCAACAATTATACATTATTAGAACCCAGTAGGATGACATTTGTCGTACGCCGTGATCCCATTGTATATCCTCGGTCTAGGATAAGTCAGGCACGAGCTACGTAGGTCATTCCTTAGCCTTAGTGGGTCAGTTAGTCAGTCAAGTCCCTTAACCCACTTGGGGAGAATCATTCATGCATGTGGATTCAGTAGAAGCCTTAGGGTTTGCATCAGAAAGCACTCTGCATCTTGCATAATATGCATTCATATGCTTGTGCATCATTTAGAACATCCCAGAAGCCTTAGGGAATTTACTAGGATTTATCTGGTATTTTTTCCATATTTTATGGTATTTATTTAAGCATTTATTGTCATTTATAAACATAAAGTTTATCAAATTATGACCAGCCAACTTGACCAACCCCTATCTAGTATAAATAGGCTTGCATAAGGCTTAGTTCTCCATTCAGTCTATAGAAAGCTAGGCACCTTCATCCTCAGCACTAGGAGCATTCCCCATCTTCAGCCTAGACTAATCCAGCCCTTCTAGAGCTCCTGCGTTAGCCTCTCAACACCCGTGAAGCTTGCGTTTTTGCTCTCAGCAGTCCCTGCAGTTTAACGCAGCACATCAGCAGTCCCAGCAGTTTAACGTAGCACCACAATCCTTACAGCCCTCAGGCGCAGCCATCTGTACCCTAACGCAGCAGTTCTGTCCTTTCAGCCTACAGGCGCCTGCATACAGCACTCTTTCAGGCCCCAGTTCAGTAGGTACCCTTTTCGTTTGAGCATAGATCACCACCAGCAAGTATTCAGGTCAGTTCAGTCCTGCGTTTGCAGTTCTACAGCAGTTTACCTTGCGTATTCAGCCCTAGAGCAGTGCCTCCGCCCTCTGTGCATCATCCATACATGCTACAGTCATCTGGTGAAGGTAACATATCATTCATAAGCATTTTCAGCATATTTACATAGCTTAGAACAGTCCACCGCAGTCCTTTCTCTGCCTCAGGGTCCTCATGCCCTTGGGAAGAGTGCATAGGCTCGAGATCAGTTCATTGAGGTGTTTCTACAGCCGTGTACAGTTCAGCCAGGCTTCCGATCCTCCGAGATCTTGCGTTTGGCTTATCTATAGTCCACAGTCATTCTCTGTAAAGTAATAAAGCAAATACTATCTTGTTATCGGGATAGGGGGCCCTTCAATGGGTAATTTGGGACCCAATCTAGTGTACAGTTCTCATATATCTCTCTCTCATCTCTTTAAAGTTTGAAGTATTAAAGTGGATTGCTAAACTCACGAAACTCAGGATACAGAAGATGGTGTGAGCATTTGTGTGACAGGATCTTCCAATACAAAGACTTCTGCTACATATCACATGGTAACACATGGGACACGTACACTGTTACATGGGATTTACATGCCAGTAATACGTGGGACACGCGGATGTTGCGTGGGAAAAGCAATGGCGGCATACTATTGCACATCATCGCTTATAATAATAAGTGTGAAAGGATGAACTTCATGGGTGAAGGTTGTAGGCCAAAGACCCAGTGATGTGTAGCATGGGGGTACCAACGAGGACACAGGGGGCGTGTGAGTATGGTGTGTGGCCGGTAAGGTACACACTAGACGCCTAGGGTCACTGGTATATAATGGTTGGGTGGTTAAACATGGTATGCCAAGCTAGGTTTCTTTTTGCTATTCTTGAGTTCATCTTCTTCCGTCTCATGTTTTTTGCATGAGACTAGATACAAAGATCTTGGTTGCCTTGCATGGAGGTCTAACAGGATGAGAATTCAGAATCACATGACTTGTGATGGGTAGCTTAGAATTAGAGAAACCAACTAAAAGGGGTGGAGGCAAGCTCACCACCCAACCGTAGGATCAGTACTTTGATCCGCCCCTAAGCTAAGGTAAGGTTCCATTCCACAGATACATGCGAGTCAGCACAGATGTTACATACCACCAATGTCTGCCCACAGGAGCCCTTGGCAAGATCAGCCATGTCCCAGGATGCATTCTAGATGAACACATGTTTTTGGGACTTGGTTTCCCCTTTTGTAGCTGGTTGTGGCTTCCATGGTAATACTGTTCTGGAATGGATGATGTAGAGAGTTCATGCATACCTCTCCGTGTCAGTGATACAGAGTAATGAGATTCATGCTTCCCTCCAACAGATATTAATTTAAAGAATACATTACAGAAATTAGACAGGAAAACTAATCCTAGAGTCTCCTAGAAAACTCTGCATTGATAGCATACCTTTTCTGTCTATGTCTAATTGTCTTCTGTTTTGTGAATGGTTCAGGGGAATACTTATGTCTTACAGGAGCTCGTTTGACTGGGGCAGAAATGTTGTATTGTGGTCTAGCCACCCATTTCATTCCTTCTGAGGTACGCCCTTGGTTTGTGCAGAACTATTGCAGTACGATCTAACTTATTTGTTCCTTGTAAGGTACATCATTTGTTTAAGCATTGCCATCTAATTTTAATGTAATAAAACAATGCATTGTCTTTTTTTCAATATGCTCTTGATTTGCAGAAGGCAGAAAAGCTAGAAAAATGCCTGTTAGCGAGCAACACTGGTCACCATACCTCCATACAAGAAATTGTGGAACAATTTAGCATGCCTGTGGAAATCCATAGCAACAGTGTTCTACACAGGTTCAACTTCGAACTGCTTGTATAGTCAGTTCTTGCATGCCTCTTGTGGGTCTTTGCTATTGTACTTTTTGGTGGTGTCAAAGCATGCTACTGCTGTGGTGAGCTATCACTACACTACATAACGATGTTTTATGAACCCAATGTTGCATGCCAGTATGACTATTATCCACAAGTGCTTCTCAAAGGCAAGCGTTGAGGAGATTTTGGATGCTCTGGTAATTCTTGACAGTTTGATTTCTTCTTTCATTTTACAAGAGATTCTAGAAAACCCACGTTCTTCTCTGTGGGGTTCCTAGGAAATGGAGAGTAGAGATGAATCTTCTCTGAGTTGGGTCTCTGAAACGATTGAAATTCTGAGGAAATCTTCACCTACCAGTTTAAAGGCTACACTAAGATCGGTATCACTACTGAACTTTGCATTGCAACATGTTTTGAAAGATTGTTATATGGCCTTCTTTGACTGTTTCTAGGCAGTCATTTCCATGGGTCCTATATAGGGACCTCAGTTGTATCATGATGTTTTGTTTGTGGGATTTGTGGGTTTTCACCTCGCAATGAGGTTTGATGTTGCAAGGATGAAATCTTACTTTGTATTCAGATTCGCATGGGGCGGACAAAAACACTTGAAGACTGTATCTTTCAGGAGTATTATTTAACCTTACACTTTCTCAAGGGGACAATCTCCTTCGATTTGTACGAGGTCATATTATTAGAAGCTCTTAAAATTTATGCTTGTATGATAACAGATGTGAGACCCGCAAAGGCGATGATAAATTATACTCTTGTCTATGTGTTCAATCTTTGCAGGGCATCAGATCAAAAGTTATTGATAAAGACTATGCCCCTAAGGTACCTTTATGATGTTAATTTGTATGATCAGCCAGCACCCTTCTATGTTATTTTTAGTGACAGTGAGTTCTTAGACAGCATTGGTAGACTCATGGATGGTATCCTTGTGTGGTATATAATTGCAGTGGGAGCCTGCTTGCTTGTCAGATGTAACAGAAGCTAAACTCGATCTAATTTTCACGCCATTGGATGATGAAGAGAGGTGCCGATTGAAAAGGAGAAGATATAGCTAGATTTTCAGGTTAAGAAGTTTAGAACCATGAAACCACTTCTTTTCGGCTTGATTAAGTTACTTAGGTATGCTTGCATATTTGGATATTTATATTCTGGATGGAGACAATCTGAAATACAACACAATTCCAAAATTTAATTCATCAACTAAACAGTTGTTTTGGGTCTTTGTGCAGGACCCCATACAACAAAAGGAGAATCACCCGTGCCGATTGAAAAGGAGAAGATATAGCTAGATTTTTCAGGTTAAGGAGAAGTTTAGAACCATGAAACCACTTCTTTTCGGCTTGATTAAGTTACTTAGGTATGCTTTCATATTTGGATATTTATATTCTGGATTGAGACAATCTGAAATACAACACAATTCCAAAATTTAATTCATCAACTAAACAGTTGTTTTGGGTCTTTGTGCAGGAGGCTTTGCTTCCCCATACAACAAAAGGAGAATCACCCATTATAAACATCTAGAAGTGGAACAAAAAGAAGTAAATTTTTCTCTTGGGTGCCCAAGGTGTTTTCATGGTGAACCAAGCATAGACACTGTCTCTTGAAGTGATTCTGGAGAGTTTCATCGCGAAAAGTTTCTTGCTTTTCGAGAAATCTCGAAGACTTTAGCCTTTAGTTACAAGTGAAGAATTTTGTGAGTTTGTGGGATAGTGTTCTTGCATATACAATTTCTCTCTTTGTTTGGAAATCATGTGTACTTGGAAAATTCGGGTGCAACTCTTGGAGCTAATTCTAGCTCCCAAGCATCCCAAACTTGTGTTTTGTCCATAGTTTATTAAAGTAGTGTCCATAGTTTATTAAAGTACTCCATCTTTGGTATGTATTCACTCCTAACTTCAGTGAGTGTGTAAACATACACTTATAAACCATATAAATGTTATGTTTTGTGGCCATCTTTTAGGCATATACATGCTAGTTAAACCTCTTTAAAGACTCCACATCAAATCCTAACCTCCATAGGTGTCCTCTTCTATGTGAAATGTCCATATCTCATAAATATGAGCCTGTACTTGTGCACACCAAACCATGTATATGTGAAATCATCATTCAAAGAGTTCCAGATTTGTTGGCAACCCATCATGCCTTGGAAAAATTCCCGGTTCACATCCTTTCTAAAATAAGTTCGGGCTCACCGGGCACTATCCAAATCATAAGGATGGATCAAATGGTGACATTCGCCTACTTTGGAGCGTCAAAACGTGCTTCAAGATAGGCGAGTTCCAAATTTCCTGGCAACCCACAACCCCATCATACCTTGGAAAAATTCCCCGTTCACATCCTTTGTAAAATAAGTTCAGGTTCATCGGACACTGTCCAAATCATAAGGATGGACCAAATGGTGGCATTCGCCTACTTTAGAGGGTCAAAACGCGCTTCAAGATAGGCGAGTTGGCCTTGCAAAGTGATTGCACTTGGTTGTGGTTATCGGAAATGGCATAAATGGCAACTTAGGAGGACCGAAACACGCTTTAGGACAAGTGGTCGAGGCACACTTCAGACCTCGAAACAGTTGGCTGAAATAGGGGAAATGTTTGAGGCTTCCGTTTTCCACTATCCCTTGTGTTTTCGAGTTTTTTCCACCCAAAGTAAGACGACCGTGTAAGAAAATCTTGATCACATCGATTGATATCCTTTTTATTCCCCTTCCTTTCTCATAAATGTTTTCCTTAACTGTACAATTGGCATACAAGAAGCTAGAGGTTCCCTGTATTTTTGCCCACCCCCCTCCCGACATGTACTACTGCACACCCCTCTCCACACCTGTGTGCCTCCTAACCTTCATGTCTGCCACTCACCATGCCTCCCTCCTCTTTGATCATCTAGCTTGCTACACACTTCTCCTTGCCTGCCAATCACCTCTCGCCGTGTTGTCAATGCTCCACCCTCATATTTTACTGTCTAGCCACCAGCTACCTCATGTTTGTATGGCCCTCATTATAAGGAGTAGCCATGGTTGAGTAGCCCGAGCACCCTACATCCTTGTATTCACATTGGAAGGTGACCTAGTAGGGTTGATGGTTTAGAGACACCTGGATTATATTTGGCACACTGCCAAATAAACTACATGCTACATTGAACCATTATAAGATAATGGTCCATACATGGAGTAAGTAGACTTTACTCTTGGACACCATGTCCTGACACTATGGGGACCAAGATGAACCTGGATGGCTATGGGCAGGAATAATTAACATGCAATTTCTAGTTCATCTTTATGAGCCAAGTCTACACTGTTCATAGACAGTGACATACTAATTATGATCGTTGACCTACATAGTCATGTCATGTGACAATAAATTAGGTTTTAAAAAACATTTTAATCTACGTAGACAAGAATTTTCTTATCTATTGCCACCCTTGGTACATTGTTTTATCTACTAAGATAAGCATTTTTAATATATTGCCATCCTTGATCTCACAAGATTCAAGGCATATGAGTTTCCAAAGAAGAGATAATTCAAATCATAGCTATGTATCGAATTTTATTGCAATAAGGTAGTAACTTATTTCTCATGTTAAAGAACCTTCTTGCCCAATTGCAAAGAATCATAGGATAGTGACCAAACCACTTATCCTTGGATCATGGAAGTCCCATTAGGAGAGGTGAAAGAGGCCAAGAGGTGTGTAAAACTCTCTTGTTTAAGCTCTTCCTCTACTCTCAATCCTTTAAGGTAATCCTTCCCATGGCAATAGTTAAGCTAGAAAGCTTGAACTGCTCTTGTCTCCACTCCAGCTCAATCACACACTCACTCAAGCTAGCAAGCATGCACACTCAATACACTCGACGCACACACACAAGCATACACACTACAAGAAATCAAGCAAGAAGGTAAGAGTACAAGAGAAGATGAAAGCTTTGCATTTGAGAAATGATTGATTCTCCCAATTCACATTATCAAAAGTTGTATATATGCACAAGGGATTTGTTCTGTCGCCAACTTAAATGGGTGTCCATTGCCTATCTCTATTCATACATACAGGCCTTATGGCTTGGCAATCGTTACATCATTGGGACCCATGGCTATACTGTTAGCTTAGAAAATAACCCTTAGTCTTATTAATCATTTATACCTTAGCTTAGAGATAGCTTAGGCGGGGTGAATCTGATGTGGAGGACTTGCTTCTTGTAGAGGCGGAGCATAGCAATGACTCTTATTAGGTTGTCCTTTGTTGTTTTACTAACAGACTAGAAATGGCGTTATAACCCTCACCAATGTCATGCTGCACTCCCAAGGCAGCTCATCTTGGGAGATGGGTCTAAAGAGTCCTTAAGAGGATAAGCGTGCGAAAGAAGACTATGAGCAAGTAGAAGAGAAGAATGAGCTCGCATAAAATGATGTCGCCAAAGATATATTATTCAGCCACGCTTAATTGACTCAAGTGTGTGGTTATTAGGAGTCTCTTGATTTTCAGACTTTTTCTTGTCGGATTAGGTGCGGATCTTTTTTTTTTTGACATATCGTGCGGTAGCTTGCGGATTCAGTTGGTCTTCCAACGGCTTCAGGTCCACTTGGTCTTGCAGGAGTATCATTACCTTAACTAGTACTTATCATGGCTCAAGTTCTATTCCTCAAATATCCAAAGTTTTATGGTAAGGAGGAGGATCCAAATACACATGGCAAATTTTGAGAATATCTGGTTGGCTAATTGCATACAGCTTATAGTTCTGATAGTTCAAAAACATAATGCATTTAGTGGTACTTTTAATGGGTAGGCAACCAACTGCATGGTCCGAGAAGAAAACTAGTACATTGTGTACATCCGTTGTTACTAGTTTGAAAGAACCGAAAAATACCCAAGTTGCAACGCAGTGCCTAAAAGTATCGGAAGTATCTCGATAACGCTATAGAGTTGGCATAGCTAGTGCCTAAAAGTATCGGAAGTATCTCGATAACGCTATAGAGTTGGCATAGCTGTAGAGGAAGAAAAGGATAGTATACACCCAATGCTCATCTCTAAGCGTGTATCTCGCATCAATGTTTGGTGCACATTTGTAAATGCCCCCATTATGAGGAGAAGTCATTTTGGTTCACATGTCTTTAGTGGGAACCTTGTCTTAGATACCAATGGGGTAATTATTATGACCATTGCTTGGCCCAACGGTACAGGTTCATTATCAATGTGGTGGGTAGTGGTTGATTGGTCTCATTCGAGGGATATGACCATATATATACCACGTAACTACCCATCATTAGGGTAAATTTGAACTCAAATTGGACTCTTTATGGATTTTACACATTCTCTCTCTACAAAAATGGCTCATGGTGGTGAAATTTTTGCAAACCAACTCAAAAGTGTTCGGAGTTTGGATATTTGGAATCTACTCTTCAAGACCTTTCCAATGATATATAGCATGATGGTGGGTAATTTTGCATATTCAAGAAGTCCCCAAATTTAGTGACGACATGGCACGCTACGTGCCATATGTCATCACTAAATTTGGAGACTTCTTGAATATGCAAAATTACCCATCATGCTATGTATCATTGGAAAGGTCTCGAAGAGTAGATTTTAAATGTCCAAACTTCACTCACTTCTGAGTTGATTTGTAAAAATTTCACCACCATGAGCCCATTTTTGTAGAGAGAGAATGTGTACAAATCCTTAAAGGGTCCAATTTAAGTCTAAATTTTTCCTAATGGTGGTTACATAAGTACCTACCTAGCACTATATACGGACATAGTTATCAAAAGCTAAGACATCTGATCCTTGTGAGTATCCACACTCTCTACACTTAGTACATCCTCTATCTAGAGTCTGTCTAGATTGTCATCTACGGTCTACTTAAGAGCACATGGATGGACAACACTATCACATTGTACCTATCTTAGAATTTTAATTTCTCTCCATTCTTTATCTATTGCATTGTCTATTGCACTTTGTTTTGTTATCTTTCCGTTGTACTATATTCTTATATGGTATCATAGCATAGGTGCGTTTAGTAGAAATAGTGCATAAAGTCTAGTCTTTCTTTGCATAGAATATGAGGAGTGATGGATTCTACCTTGGCTGCTGTTGTTGTTGCACCAGTCATGTGCATTCGTCCCCACCAAAAAGGCAAGCTTGATGGAACAAACTACATTCTTTGGAAATTCAAAATCAATGTCATTCTAGAGTCTCATGAGCTTCTAGAAATTGGTCTAGGAACAAATATAGAACCAATGGGAATCACTGACCCCAACAACAATGCGAACACACTTCCACTAGATGCTATACTTCTTCCCGCATGGAAGAGGCATAATGTTGACACACTTTGTGCCATCAACATTAGGTAAGTAATTTTGTTCTGACACTGACTCAAC
The DNA here is from genome assembly GCF_041138505.1 of Cibotium barometz. Classification (NCBI taxonomy): domain Eukaryota; kingdom Viridiplantae; phylum Streptophyta; class Polypodiopsida; order Cyatheales; family Cibotiaceae; genus Cibotium; species Cibotium barometz. The sequence goes on from NC_141091.1 coordinate 35,473,939, forward strand.
ACACAACTAAGGCCTTTGAATCTTGGACCATATAAAGGAAACAATATGTGACTCGAAATCAGACTATGATTTAGAATCTAGAGAATCAGCTTACTTGCTGAGAAGCTTGTTGAAGGAGAAGCTGTGCATCAAAAATCTATAGGATCAAATGGCTGCTATAGGGATTACAAAGAACAATGAGAAGCTAGCCTGGAGATGCATCCAAATTCTTCTAGAAAAGTACAATGGCATGGTTACGGTACTAAACACTTAGGTTAGAGTACTACCTCTATCAGTTGAAGAATTTAGTGCTATGTTACTTGAGGAGGACATGTGACTGAAGACCCACGATGGTCTCATTTCAAGGGAAATGACCGTACATTAGGGGAAAGGAAGGTTGACGTCTATAGGGGCTCTTTAAGCTATCATATTATGATTTTAATGACTTTTTGTTAAAATATTAAGTTTCTTTGACTTTAGATACCTTCTTATTCTTCAAATGGCTAGAAGTTTGAATTTCAAAGTTTCTCGCCAAAATTGAATTTAAAATTGAGTGGGCAAAACCATATCATGTGACATATCTATGGAAAGAGCTCAGCGAGTAGATTCTGGATCTCTAATCTCCGACAAATTTTGAGCTCATATGTAGAAGTTATGGATGTCCGAAATTTCAAAAACTTTTCCTCCCACTTTTTGGGAATGAAAAGTACAAAAAGGCATCTTCTAGAGAATCTTTTGACCACCTTTAATAATCACCCAACATTTTTGTATACATGGCATCACATGATTGGCCCTTTTCCTTAATAACCTTTTAATCACATGGCATCTTAAAGAGCCCCTATAGACCTCAACCTGCCCCTAATGTTTATACTGTGTAACCGCCCATGTTACATACGTGCCTACCACACCACCTGCAACACTATATATGGACATAGTTATCAAAAGCTAAGATATCCGATGCTTGTGAGTATCCACACCCTCTACACTTAGTACATTCTCTATCCAAAGTCTGTCTAGATTGCCATCTAAGCTCTACTTAAGAGCACAGGGATGGACAACATATTATGTTGTACCTATCTTAGAATTTTAATTTCTCTCTATTCTTTATCTATTGCATTGTTTATTGCACTTTGTTTTGCTATTTATCTTTTCGTTGTGCTATATTCTTATATGGTATCATAGCATAGGTGCTTTTAGCAGAAATAGTGCATAAAGTCTAGAATGAATGGAAACCACTGAGACCCCAACAACAATGGGAACATACTTCCACCAGATACTACACTTCTTCAGGCATGGAAGAGGCGTAATGCTGACACACTTTATGCCATCATCATCAAGTAAGTGATTTTGTTCTTACTTGATTCAACACACAACTAAGGCATCGAAGTCCAAGACCATACAAAGAAATCAGTATGAGACTCAAAATCAAACTATGATTCAGAACCTAGAGAATCAATTTGCTTGCTGAGAAGCTTGTTGAAGGAGAAGATGTGCATCAAAATCCTATAGGATCAAATGGCTGCTATTATAGAGATTACAAAGAATAATGTGAAGCTAGCCTAGAGGTGCATCTACATTCTTCTACAAAAGTACGATGGCATGGTTACGGTACTAAACACTCAGGTTAGAGTACTACCTCTATCATTTGAAGAATTTAGTGTTATGTTACTTGAGCGGAGATTTGGTTGAAGACCCACGATGGTGGTGATGCTGCATTTTTGCCCAATGGTGCTAAAGGCGAAGACATAGCTAATGACAAGAAGAAGCCAAAGAAGAAGTTTCAAGGGAGCTGCTATTACTATACAAAAAGGGTCACATTGTTAAAGACTGAGAAAGAAGCAGTCTATCAAGAAAAACGCCACTCAAAATTCTTCATAGAAGGGAAAGGAGTCAATTAATAATGTTGAGACCTAGCCTAAACTTTTAGTCGCCATTGAAGAGATATGCTTATCTACTCAGGCTCTAGTTATTGATGATTCATGGATTTTGGATAGTGAAGCATCCTGACATATGCCCAGTAAAAAGTGCTGGTATAGTTTCTAGAAGCCTTTACAAGAACCCGTCAATGTTGTTGTTGGGAACAATTCTAAATGTCTAGCTAAAGGGTTTGGAACCATCTCTTTTGTGGCATCTCTACAGGTAGAGAGAAGAAGCTATTATAAATGCTCTATGTACCTCAACTCAAGAGGAACCTGCTTTCAGTTGCTCTACGATGACAGATCGTGAGCTTGAAGTATGTTTCAAGAAAACTGAAGCAGAAAATATAGATGTTGTAGCCAAGTTAGTTGAGGAAAAAGAGTAAGGCACAACAATCTGTAGGAGCTAAGTTTCCTTATAAAAGGACTGTAGATAAGAGCATGATTAGGTTTTGGCCATGAGCGATTTGGTCACATCGGATTTGTAGTACTGAAGGAAATGTAGAAAAAGGGAATGGTAGCTAGCTTGATTGTATTTTTAGAAGTTTAGGAACCATGTGAGGCTTACATGATGGGCAAACAATGGCACAAGGCATTTCCATACGAGAGAAGCAATAGGGCAAAGACTCCTCTAGAGGTGGTCCATGATGATGCTCTCTGTGTGTGGTAAGATGTCTGCTACTTCATTGGTGGGGGGATCTTGTTAGTAGGAAGATTATTTCCTTCAACATAAGGCTTAAGCTTTTGGCAAGTTTAAAAATGGCATAAGATTGGGGAGAATAAGATAGGAAAGAAGTTGAAAAAGTTTTGTATAGATTTCTTTCAATAGAATTTGATAGCTCCTTCAAGAAGAATGGCACCAAGCACCAACTCACTATTGCTCACACATCTCAACAAAATAGTGTTGTAAAATACCATAATCAGACTATCATAGAGATGGCTCGTTGTATGCTAAAAGGGAAAGGGTTACAAGACACATTTTGGACTGAAGTAGTGAGTACAACAATTTACATCCTTAATAGGAGGAGCTACACAAAGGCACTCAAGGGTATCACACCACAAGGGGCATACTCTGGTAAGAAACCTTCAGTAAAACATTTGGTTGGGAATGTTATGTGCATATACTATGCATCGAGGAAGAATCTTGACATCAAAACAAAGAAGTGTATCTTTCTTGGATATGCTCAAGAGTCAAAGGCTTGTCGACTCTATGATTCAAAGGTGAGGAAGATAACAACTGAGATGTGGTGTTTGTGGAGCAGCCACACTCATTGGAATAGACAGATCCATCCACTCTATCATTAGTCAGAGAAATAATCTACCAATGATTCAAAGGTGAGGAAGATAACAACTGAGATGTGGTGTTTGTGTTGAATCGAGACTGGTCAAGACCTCGATGTCCTTCATTGACTCTCCGTCAGCTGTTGCAACATTTTCACTTAGGTTCCCACAACCTCATTCCACAAGATAGTCAAAATGCTTCCCCCACCAGCATTCTTAATGTAAAACAATCTTTAAAAACATGTTTCACATATACAAAAACAATTTCCAAACAAAATTCCCATCTTTCCTCATCATTTTACATCCTTTCACATTATTCCTCATCATTCCACATTATTTCTCATTATCCCACATTTTTCTACATCAATTCACATTGCATCATTTCACATCAATTCACATCCATTCACATCATCCCACATCAATTCAATCCATTCACATAATCCCATATCATTTTCACATCATCCACACATCAATCCACATCATCCACATCAAAGCACATTAACCACATCAATCCACATCAACCACACATCATCCACACATCACTTCTCATCACTCCACGTCATTCCACACATCTCACACATCACTTCTCATCACTCTATATCATCCCCCACATTCCACATCCTTCCACACATCACTCCACATCAATCCTCACATCACCCACATCATTCCACACATTACTACACATCAATCCACATCATTCTACACCTCAATCTAATTCTGACAAATAAGATGGTCTCTTTTCGCTTTGAGGGAATCATGTAAATTATCAACTTTCCTTGATCTAGTTATCAGAATTTTTGTTCCACAATCAACCAAGTTAAGAGTACAATTACTCTACTCTTCACATTGACAGAGCTTCTAAGTCTCGGCCATTACTTGGCTCAGTTAAAGGCAACTTTTTCTCGATTCAATTCAGTTAAGTCTAAATTTGTATTCTCTTTTGGATCCTCAATCCTTTCAAGCAGTCCAAATTTCTTTCCCTGGAAATCTAGGAATAAGTCAGTCTTCACAAGTATTCACATTCATCCAACTAAGCGTGTTTCTGGTCTTTTTTTGGGAAATTATTTTTCCCGTTCAGAATGTACCCAAGATTCTATTTTTCAAGAATCTAGACGTATACTTTATTTTTCCAAAAGTTAAATATGCTTGTGATTCCTCTTTCTGATTAAAATTTATCCATGATTTCTCGATATATTCCTATGAATATTTTTCCATTCTTTTCTCAAATTTTCTAAAATAAAATATGCTCAATATTCTTCTTTTTGAATAAAAGATTTATGCATATGACCTCATGGGATTTACAAAATCAATTATATCCATATTTTCTCTTTTAGTATAAACACTAATTCATTTTTATCTAAATGAATCGTTTTCATAATTCTCATAAATTGAATGAATCTAGAAAATCTGTGCATAACCTTCTTTATTTTTCTAGTAAAAGAATAATGCTTAAAACTCCTCTTTTAGCATTAAATATATTATGCATAAATTCATTCTCTAATGATATAAATTTTTCCATAGCTTCCCCACATTTTCCATGAATGATAATACTCAAAATTTCACTTTTAATATAAAAATTATTTATGCATAAATTTTATTTTCTAATGATAAAGATTTTACCATAACTTTCCCATATTTTCTATGAAATGAGAATGCTTAAAATTCCACTTTTAGCATAAAAATTAATTATGCATAAAATTCATTTTCTAATGCTAAAATTTTTAGCATAGTTTCCTCGCATGTTCTATGAATTGAGAATGCCCAAAATTACACTTTTAGAATAAAATTAATTATGCATAAACCTTCATTTTCTAATGATAAAATTTTGCCATAACTTCTCCACATTTTCTATGAATTTAAAATGGTTAAAATTACACTTTTAACATAAAAATTAGTTTATGCATAAACCTAAGCTTAAACATAAACATTAACTTATCATAAATCAAGAAAAGCATGGTTTTAAGAGAAAACCACAAAATAGAATGCTTCCCAAGCATGAGGGAGGTTAGGAAGAAGATTAACATTAACAAGAGAGCATACACATCACTGTTTAGGCTTACCCTTGGTTTGCTTGATTCTTTACCTTCTTTCAAAAGTTGAGTAGCCCCCAAAGAAAAGACTTGGACACCAAGGGAAAAGGGTAATCTTCAAGAGAAGAAGAGTTTAGTAAAGCCCCAAATCTTCACAATGGAGAGGCAAGGTAGAGGAATAAAAGAATTATACTAAACTAAAAATTACACTAGCATAGAATTACTCTACGATGAAAATACAAAGGAATAGGGGTCTATTTATAGGTGAGGGAGGCCAACTAGAATCTAGAGGCTTCTAGTTTCAGTTTGGTCCAATTTGGACAAGTTTTGGACCAATTAGGTCCACTTTTTTTAATCCAGTTTGAAAGAGGAGAGAGGAGAGATGAAATATCTCATTTTTTTGATTAAAAATTTGGATTAATCATGAGGATTCTAGGTGCCTCCTTCATTACCTCTTGAGGTATCAAAATTTTATTTTTTTACTATTAAGTACCTGTACTAGTCAACTCTTCATCTTATGTGAGAATTTACTCCTTTTTGGGGGATTTTCTTTTATTCTTACATTTTTCTCATTCCAACACTTGGATTAACCCTATTGGTCCTTTAGAACACTCTTTGGATCTTAATCCATAATTTTTTGAAAATGTGGACCCTTAGGCTAAGGTGTCTAATGCACAATTAATTTTTAATGCATTTTAGAAAACTCTTTTTGAACTTCTATTTCAGGGGGATTTATCTTAAATAAAAGGAATAACTTTATATCCAAGGATATCTCAAAATTGTGTTATCTCTCTCTAGACCAAAAACAAGGAAAAATAATGTTTTCTTGCATTCTAAAATAGGGGATGATTATAGAGACTAAAGGGGAGGTTCTTACATAACACCTATTACAACAACATAAGGTACAGTGGAAAAGCCACAATTTTAGAAGAAAGTGAAGAAGGTACGAGACAAAGAAGATGTGTCAGGACGACAAAGAGAAAAACAAGGAGAAGACACCTAAAATGTGGAGTCAGATAAGAGGGTGACATCAGAGGTATGTCAGGAGGATGACCCTCCAAAAAACCCCATCATAAGTCTTTGAAGAACTAAAGGCTTTAGCTTCGAAACCCACTTTGCAGGTCATAGTTGTATAGCAGGAGGTTCTAAGTCTATATATTTATTGGATTAGTTGGATGTTGCCTACATTTTAAAGTGTGTAGTAGATGCAAGCAATGCAATGCAATGCACTAACAACTCAAAAGGAAACTCTACAGAATGAACTTGATAGATTCCAAACTAAGCTGGTTGAATTACTAGTAATCCGGAGAGTAAGGTGGTAGACTTGGAAGAAGATCAAGTGGCCTTGAGGCAAATTGTTGAAGCTCTCCATGAAGCTATTGTGTAATCTAATGCTGACATATCCCCAATGCAAGAAGAGATCCTAGATTTCTAGAAAACATTTACAAGTTCAGAGCTCAAGTGCTAGAAAATAAATTATGGAACAACATCTCTTTACACAATGGGATAGCATCAAGTGGCCAAGGCTAATCGAGCCAGATTCTAGATCTTGTAGAGTAGAATAGATGTAGTGGATGCAGAAGAAGATCTAGAGGTTCATGAGCTCACAGCTAGTGGCATAGATTCTTATGAGGTCATGATGAAGTAGCTCATGAAGGATCTCTATGCTGACTATGTAGAGTAGTTTAATTTTTTTATTGAATCTGAATGTCGACCAAATGTTCTTATTCTCAAAAAGTTAAATGATACATCCTAAGTAGGTGGATCCATAGGAGTAGACAACTATGGAGGGATTTCAACAAAATTGCTATGACCCTTGCTCTGCAAAACACTAGAACCGAAACTGGACAAGTGGATACAAGTTCAAGCAAGCAAGACATAGTCAAGCAAGTTATACCAAGATGAGCTGTTAGCTTGCACTTAAAGGGAAAATATTATTAGGCCAAAGCTTTCCACTAAAATACATTAATGTTGAAAGATGAAGTGGTAGCTTTGAAAATGGCCAACTAGGAGCTCGAAAGAAGAAATGTTGAATTTTTGGATCTTCAAACAAAAGATATAGAAAAGATTAACCTATTTAAAAAGAAATCTATGTCATCTAAAGAGTTAAAAGCAGCAGTGGAAATGTTGAGTTTCAGGATCATCACACAAAATATATGGAAAAGATTAATCTACTTATTAAAAAGAAAGTTGCACCATCTAAAGAGTTAAAAGCAGTATTGGAAAAGCTTATTTAATATGAGGAGGAGATTTTGCACCTTAAACCCAACCATGTAGAGAACATCAAGATAATAGAGGCTAAAGATAAAATTTTGAAAGAATAGATTAAAGATCTCAAAACTTATGTTTGTGTGCTCGAGAGACATCGGAAAATGTTCAAATTTTATTTAACATGGAGCAAAGACATTATAGGTCAAAACTTTGCCCATTATTTTGCCAAATTGGCATGTGTTTCAAATGATTGTAACTCATTTCAGTAAGGAAATTCCTGCCCAACAACCTCCCCTCCAACCTCCTTCGGATCATCCCTCTACTAGTGCTTCTTTGCGTACTCGTGTGCAAAGGCGTGGCACAATTACCAAACCATATGGTCAATGTTAACTTTTAGATAGAAGAATATAGAATGCATATTCTAGAAATTTGAAAATTTTGAAGTACAAGAAAATTTTCACAACTATTCATCTTCTCAATTAGATTCTTATAGGCAAGTTATCATTTTCCCATATAGTAGATATCAATTTTATACATCCATTAGATAGATCTAGACTTGGATATGATTAAGATCCAGGTTTAATTCAGGAAGTTATTAGCCCTAGATTTTTCTTTTACTATCCAAAATAATCCTCCTCATCAAGTGGGTTTGACTTTTGTTCACGAGGTGGACTACCCACCGAGTGTGCCAAATGTTAGAAAGTAACCCTTAGTCTTGTCAATCATTTATACCTTAGCTTAGGGATAGCTTAGAAATAAGACTCGACTAGTCATGTCAGATCAAAGGTGACTTTTTGTCCCTCGATTCATGCCATTATGTAATGCACTAAGTGCTGATATATACATCACAAGAAAGAAGGAAGATACATAAATACATAGTTATATGTGGGATTCAACTTTGTAGTTTTGTGCAACCTTGTATTCGTAAGTGTTGTAATGTGCAATAATGTATGTATTGCATAATATTTAATGTTTGAATGATAGTTTATGTTATAATTATGTTTAATATTCAATCTATAATCTTTGTGTTGTTTTAACTCGCAAAACATACATAATGTGAAATGTTCTTTAGACTAGAGGCATGCATTTTCTAACATATGGAAGATGTGAAGAACACTCCCCTTCCTTAGTCCTACTTCCATCCTAGGAAGCTATGAGGAATGGTCTCTGTAGGTGGTGGCATCTACTACTTTCATCTTCACGAGATGATAACCATAGCATGTGGAAGTGTGGAACCACCTTCAAGCATTGGAGTGGTTTTCCATTATTACACGTAATCACAAAGTGTATCTAGAGAGGATAAACTCAGAGGAGAACATCTCTTCAAAAGCTTGCATCATCTAGAAGGCTTCCAAGAACTAGATGCTCATGAACAACCCATATATCTTTCATAGAGTGGGCTTTACACATGGGACTCATCATATTTGTGCCACTCCATGTGATCCATCGTATTTGTGTCACTCCATGCGAGCCATTGTATTTGTGCCACTACATGTAGGCCTTCTCCTATTTGAAGACTTGGAGGCAAACTTGATGGTGTCCAAGAATTTAATGGATGCCTGGATGGCTATGTCTAGGACCTCTTGATAGGACATGATGAAATGTGTAATCTACCCACACATCCAAACCTCAATTAGGATCATGCCAAAATATGGGGACTAAACTCTAGGAAGTTGAGGGGTGATGGATTGATCTTCTTCATACTTCTTTGAGCACATATGCTTGCACAGTGGCATGTACATATGATTGATCCTTTGGTTTGTTAGAACAATGGAGTCACCATCTTAGCTGATTCTTCATCTCAGCACTATTGAACACCCTTCATCAGTTGGCCTCCTAAATTCACCTCTTTCCTTTATCGGTGCCTTTTGCATACATTCCTTGAAAGGTTTTTTTAGGTACAACCACATTAGCAGGACCTCAAGCTTTTGTACATTCCTTGAAAGGTTTTTTTAAAGGTACAACCACATTAGCAGGACCTCAAGCTTTTGTATAGAATGGATTCGCAGTAGGGAAAATCGCGTGTAAATGGTATCATCATAATAGGAAATTGCTGGCATGTGCGAGAGGTCTTGTGGGATGTCCTCTAGCAACCTTTCTTTAGGGTTGCAAGATCTTGGGAGGGGGTGTCATGCCCATTGAGGTATGGTTCTCTCTAATCAAGAGTATGTGGTACCTCACCCTCTTCCAGTTGCTTCTAGGCTTCTTGCGGTTGTGGTGGCTCATCAAAGGGCTTATTGTTCAACTTGAGATCTAGGAAGTCATCCTCTCAGGTCCCCTCTCTATTCCTACTCTAAGATATCTCCACATCTCATGGGGGTTCTTCAGTAAAAATTCCAAAGGGTGGCTACCTATCCCCTTCTTCAGTGTCTTTATGTCTACCCTCGACGTCTTTGCCCGAGTCTTTGGGGCTCGTGAAAAATAGCTCCAAGGGGTGGCTACCTATCCTCTTCTTCAATGTCTTTATGTCCACCCTTGATGTCTTTGCCCAAGTCTTCGGGGTTTGATCCTCATGACTAGTGGTACTTATCAAAGTAATCCTTCTTGTCAAGATCATCGCTGAAGTTCACGGTCTCATCACCTTCCATCCTATCAAAGGTGGAATAGGAAACATGTGTGGTGGTAAAGAAGAAGACATTGGTTTCCTTTTGCTCTTCAATTTGGGCTGCAATCTAGAAATAGAGAACTATGACGTCAATTGGATTATTATAAGTGGAAGCCAATGAACTAGCCTGCACAACTTTGTAAGTTGCTCACAAAAGCAAGGCCTTGTCCATGAACCCATTGTTCTCCATGGTCCATTATATCATTTCCCAAGGCATCAGGCTTAGCGACATTCAACACTATCTGCTGCATCAGCCTCTTCAACACTATCTGCTCTGCATCAGCCTCTTCACATGGGTTTTTAGTAAAGAGCACCAAGCTTGGTACTTTGTGACAATTGGATGTAACCTTTGGATATAAATGTCAGTTGGTTACTTCAGGCAGATATCTCCTTTGAAAATGAGCATGTTTACTAGAGGGATGTATTCTATTGGCACTTTATAGCATAGCTTTATAAACAAGTAGAGGGTGAGAGGCTAGTCCATGCTTAGGTGCTGCGGGACCTTGAGTGGTCAGGTTGAGAGCTAGTTCTTGCGTTGTAACTCGCCTGGTTGCCCAATCAATATTGCACTTGGTTGCTAACATCCATTTGTGCCCTAAGTTTATAGTTCCCTCCATGGTGCCATCAGGCATAACCAAAAAGATTTGAACCACACTTCCCTTGTCATAGGCAACAGGAGTGTGGAGAATTTCCAAGACAGTGGTTTTCTTCTTATTGATACCCTTAACTTGGATGGTACTCTTGGATAAGGGTAGTTTTCCAAGTTGACACCACACTCCATATGACAGCACACTCCATATGACAATAAATTTTGTTGAGCTCCTGTATCCAATAATGCATTATATAGTACCTTCCCGTAAGGACTCTGTAGCTCAATTGGGTATCGTAGAGGCGGGTCAGATTCTAGTGAATCCTCCACTGCCTCCTCGAAAAATGCTTGCACAATCCCCAAGTTGGCCTCTTGTTGGCACCTAACACGCTACTGACGTTCTTTAGCTTCAACTCTCACTTGTATCTTCTTAAGCTCAGCCTTTTCTTTAGCTGCCTTCTTCTGATGGTTGCATGTAATTCCTCTTGGCTTAGGGGGTTATAGTATCTTTTGAATTTACTCCCATTGAGGAATCCAATGGTTTCAACTCCGAGAGTCTCCACTCGGATGGTACCTTGCGGGGTAATTTCACATTACTCTGTACAATCCCTTACCAGCATATTTTAGCTTCTTCTTTTCGTTACGCACTCCATACATCAGGACTTTATCCCCAACTTTTATGTCCTTGTTTTTCAGGTGGCGATCAACCCATTTCTTCCTTCTATGCTTCTCTACAAGGGCATTGTACACTGTCAATTGTCTTTCTTCGTCTAACCGCTCAAGGATATACAAATGCTATGCTAAGGGATTGCCATCCCATCCCTCTTGAGTAGCAACACGAAGACTAGGAACGACAAATTCCCATGGCATGATTGCTTCTTGGCCATATACCATCTTGAATGGTGTGCAATTAATAGCCACTTTGTACGCAGTACAATAGGCCCATAAAGCTGACGTAAGCTTTAGATCCCAATCCGCGCGATGAGCCTCAACTGTCTTTGTCAGAATAGAGATTAAGGTCTTGTTGGTACTCTCAGCTTGGCCATTTGCTTGCGAATAATAAGGAGTAGATTTATAATGGAATATCATGAAATTTGTTGTGAGCTCCTTAATCACTTCATTTGCTTGCGAATAAAAAGGAGTAGATTTATAATGGGATATCATGAAATTTGTTGTGAGCTCCTTAATCACTTCATTTATAAAATGCGTACCATTGTCGCTCACAAGTTCAAAAGGACAACCGAAGCGTGTGATTATATTTTCAAAGAGGAACTTGGCTGTTGTCCTTGCATTTGCCTTACGTGTCACTTTCGCTTCAGCCCATTTGGTCACATAGTCAGTGGCCACAATAATATAACGAGATTGTGTGTTACGGGTCACTGGGCTAATTGGACCTACAAAGTCTAAACGCCACTTTTCAAATGGTTGGTTTACTTTAATTGGATGTAGGGGCATCTGATCTTTCTGCTGGGGTTTCTTGTTGGCATTCATCACAACCCTTCACAAAAAGTGATGCCTCTTGGAACATAGTGGGCCACCAATACCCTGATTGCAATATCTTTCGCGCATTTAAGTCTCCTAAAAAGTGACCACCGGCTACGCCCATATGTGCCTCTTGCAAAATATATAGATACTCATCCTCTCGGACACAACACCTAAGAACGTCATCCTTTCCTCTTTTATAAAGAGTCCCGGCCCCATTGGGCAATAGGGTTCACATTCCTTGATCAACTTTCGAGCTAGATCTTTACGAAGCTCTTTGGGGAAAAACCATTAACCAAGAAGTTAACAATCTTCTCACTCCATTCAGGCATTGTCTCCACCATGAACAAGGAAGTGTCAGGTAAGTCATCATCAACTCCCGTAGGAGCTTCACCACCACTAGTACGGTATGCGAGACAAATGATCAGCCATGACATGTTTTTTGCCAGGTCTCACAACAACAGTGAAATCAAACTCAAGAAGAATCAACAACCATCGTGTGATTCTTCCTGTGTGGAGCATGGTTTGTTCACCAAATACAACAATGCTTGATGATCCACATAGAAAACAAACTTGGTGGCAAGAAGGTAATAACGAAATTTCTTTACTGCATATATCATTGCCAACCCTTCTCGCTCCGTAGTGGTGTAGTTCATTTCAACATCCTTCAACTGGCGAGACTGGCAAAGCTAATGGGGTAGTCTAGTTTATGTTCTCCAGGTTGAGTTAGTACACACCCAATAGCAAAGTTTGATGCATCAATATGCACATGGAAGATTAAATCCTAGTTAGGCATTCGCAAGATTGGAGCACTTGCCAAGGCCTTCTTTAATAACTCATATGCATGGTCACAATCTTCGGTTCAAATAAACTCGATGAGAAGCTTGTACAATGGTCAAGTTATCTTAGCGCGAAGAATAAAATAAAACTTCGATAATAACCAACATGGCCCATAAAGCGTTGGACTCCCTTATAGTTGGTGGGTGGGGGCAATTCCAAAATGACCTTGATTTTACTTTCGTCGATGAAAATCCCATTTTTGGACACTATATGCCCTAGAATAACTCCGTGTTTAACCTAGAATTGGCATTTGAAAGGATTCAATGAGATACGATATAATTTATACCTTTCAAATACTTTTTGTAAACACATCAAGTGCTCGTCCCAAGAGGAAGGAACACAAAGATCATCTAAGAAGGCTTCACAAAAGTCCCTTAGATATTCCTTAAAGGCTGTGTTTATCAATCGTTAGAATGTTGTAGGTGCATTGGTTAAGCCAAAGGCCATGACGTGAAACACTCCAAACTCCGTTATAAAAGCTATTTTAGCTTGGTCCTCTACTGCAATTGTGATCTGATTATAACCAGAGTACTCATCTAAAAAGCTATAAGCCTCCTTGCCTAACAACTCTTTCAAGCACATGTTCCGAATATGGCAAGGGGTAATGATCTCTTCTGGTAGGCTGCATTAACCTTTTTGAGATCAACGCACACATTGAGTTTCCCATTCTTCTTTGGTACAATGACTATCGGAGAAACCCATTCTCAGTGCTTAATAGGGTATATGAATCCACATTTTATAAGCTTTTCAATTTCCTCTTTTACAATCTTTGCATACTTAGGATTCATTGGGTAGGGACGTTGTTGGACTGGTTTAGCAGTGCTAATCATTGGAATTGTGTGTTGCACCACATTGGGTGAAACACCCTTCATATCATGGTATGTCCAAGTAAATATGTCCTTGAATTCTTTAAGAAGCATCTTAAGTGTAGCTTCTTCTGTCTCGGTGAGGTCTTGAGCAATAAAAACTGGTTTAGACTCCTCACCTGGATGATCTGCTAGTTCTATCTCCTTAACTACCGCCGGGCCATCGTAGACACCGCTACTCCCATTGGTAGGCATTCGTTGGGCTTTTATGTAGATGACTTTACGTTCCCCCATGGTAAAATATTTGTTGAGGGGTGTAAGTCTACCGGTTCTTGTTGTGCCATGCTTTTTTCTTTAAATTCCGCTTCCTTTTGTTGTTGCTGAGCTAACTCTCGGTTTTTTGATGCCTTCTCGCAGTACGACTTAGTTTTGGCTACTCTTCAACTTCTAATTGGGTGATGTCATGAGGTTGCGGACTACACCATATGACACTTTGGAGGTATTCTCCCCAATTATCCAACTAACTTCCGATGAGCATCATATGCTCCTACATAACTAGGCCATTCTGTCTACTAGTGGTTATGCCTTTACACTTGGAAGTGCCGTGGTGAGTTGGAGTAGCAAGAAACAACCTACTATTGCTTTATCTAGTAGTACAGAGGCTGAATACAGGGGTGCAGCCATTGCTACATGTGAAGGAATATGGTTAAAGAATCTCTTGGCTGATTTGGGTGAGCCTATTGATGGCAAGGTTGTCATTCATTGTGACAACATGAGCAGCATACAGTTGGCCAAGAATCCAGTTTTTCATGCACGGACCAAACACATAGAGGTCCATTATCACTTTGTCAGAGAGAAAGTACTGTGGATGGTACAGTGGATTTATAATATGTGAAGGCTAAAGAGCATGTGGCTGACATCTTTACAAAGCCACTTAGCAGGGAGAAGTTTGAGTACTTCCGTACTATGTTGGGAGTATGTGGGATGAGCTTGAGGGGGAGTGTTGAGAGCTTTGATATCCCAAGCTCATCTACATCTTGGGAGATGGCTTCCCTCTATGGTTAGGGTTTACAATATACATTAGGGTTTGCTCCTCTGTGTGTGTGTGTCCTCTCCCTCTACCTGTTTGTCATCATGAATGTGATGGATATGAATGAAAGTGAATGTGATGGATATGAATGAATGTGATGTGATGGGATGTGAATCGGGGGATAGATGTGAATGAATGAGATGTGAGGTCAAATGAGTAAGATGTGATGTGGTCTGAATGGATGAGATGTGAGTGAATGTGATGTGGTCTAAATGGATGAGATGTGAATGAATGTGATGTGATGAGATGTGGATATGGGTAGATGCGAGTGGATGAGATCTGATGAGGATAATTGAGGAAAGACGTGATGAGATGAAAATAATGTGATTGGATGAGAATGAATGTGATGTGATGAGATGTGGATATGGGTAGATGTGAGTGGATGAGATCTGATGAGGATAATTGAGGAAAGATGTGATGAGATGAAAATGATGAGGATAATTGAGGAAAGATGTGATGAGATGCAAATGATGTGATTGGATGAGAATATGAATACTTATGAAATGGTTGTGGAATTAATTAATGTGGTTTGATGTGGAGCAATGTGGAAAGACAAGAGTTCGTTATAGAAACTGTATTTTTGAACTATCTTTAGATAACTGTTTTATGTCAAGAATGCTGGAGAAGCATTTTGACCGTCTTGTGAATGAGGTCATGGTGGATACCTAATCTGATAAAGTTGCAAGTGCTGATGGAGAGTCATTGGAGGATGTCTCGCGTAGCAAGGTCTCGATCGAGGTCTTGACCACGATTAAAATGGTGAGTTTCCGGTACAGTGGATGAGGGACCAAGGAAGCGGCCTATGAGTGAAGCGCTAGGTCACCTGCGAAGGATCCTAGAGGGTGTTGACCATACGGTACTCGAGCTCTGGGTCGTCGACGATACCCACACATGCGTCGTGGAAGATATTGGAACAAGGAGTAAGAGTTATTTTCTGAATTCAGGCATGGATCTGGTTTATTGACCTTGCTGGTCCTCAACAACAAATGAGTCCATGTCTCTTTTCTATAGATCCGTTGGTTGATCTTGTTGATCTTCAATGGAGATTCCATTTGATATGTGAATATATTGCCGATTACTATGAGCTAGGAAGGCCCCTGAGTGGACAGGTGGTGAGCATTCTGGTTGTTAATGATGCCATAGGTACACCGATGAAGGAATGATTGGAAATAAGGATTCAATCCTGGGAACTCTTTTCCCTGGGTACCCAAGACAAAACCTAACCAAATTCTGAATTGGATCCCATCACTACAATGGTTGGGCGGTTGGCTAACCCACAGACTGGATGGGGTCAGGTTGGACTGATGGATCCCTAAATTGAGACTCAATTCTATTATGGCACAATAGAAAAAGTAAATCCCGGATAAAAATTGTTTTATGGGAAAGACTCAACGGTTGTGCCTCTCAATGAGAGGAAAAAAGCGTTGGTCTCTATGATCCAAGTACAATCTTTTCTTGATCTGACTATGGGATTTACGGGTTTGGTCAGATCAGTTTAGTTAGTTAAGGCTTTTGACTACATTAGAGAAAAACTATCTTGGAGGAATCTCCTGTACTTTCTCGAAAAGGGAAGTTTTTCCGGGAACTGATGGATTAGTCTCTTGTCCGGATATCCATGGTCAAGGCCCTCGAGTGTGGGACCTTGCCCTGTGCAAGAAGTGCTACTTTCACTGCTAGCACCCTTGAATTCATTGCGCGGTGGGGACATGGATCTTACAGAATTTGTCTTGCATGATTTTCTCCTTTGTTTCATTGATCAATGGATTTGACACCACTGTAATTGCAAGCAAGGAGGCTTTTTTGCTATGAGCGCATGTGCAACCACATTTTCTTTCCCCAGCTGATACTTTATTTCAAAATCAAATTCTTGCAGGGTCTGCATCCATCTCCTTTGACGCATGAGATCCCTTTGGGTGAAGATCCACTTTAGACTTTGATGATCTGTCATCAAGGTGAACCTTTGTCCCAAAAGATAATGTCTCCACAACTTCAAAGCATACTCTACTGAGAGTAACTCCAAGTCATGGACGGCATAATTTCTCTCATGTGTTCTGAGTTTTCAAGATTCATAGGCCACTGCATGACCTACATTAGAGCACTACCTAAGGCAAATCCACTGGCATCAGTAACTACCTCAAAGGGTTTGGTAAATTCTAGAAATTTAAGAATAGGGTTGGTTACTAAGGCTGTCTTTAGCTTGTCAAAGGCACACACTGCAGTCCACTGAAAAAGTGTACTTTTCTTGAGAAGGTTAGTCAAAGGGGACGCTATCTGAGCATACCTAGGTATAAAGATCCTATACCATCCGATTAACCCTAGGAATCCTCTGACTTCCTTTACTGACTTCCTGTACTTTTCTCGAGAAGGTTAGTCAAAGGGGACGCTATCTGAGCATACCTAGGTATAAAGATCCTATACCATCCGATTAACCCTAGGAATCCTCTGACTTCCTTTACTGACTTGGGTTTTGGCCATTCTATGACTGCTTGGATCTACGAGGTCTGGAGAAATCCCATCCTTTAACACTATGAATCCCAAGTATTCAACCTGGTCAACAGAGAAGGAACACTTGCTCTTCTTTGCAAAGAATTGGTGTTTCCTTAGGATTTCCAGGACTTTGCACACATGATCTTCATCATGGTCTGCAGCATTCTTTGAGTATACCAAGATATCATCAAAGAAGACAAGAACAAAATCATTCCCTAAGAATATCCTGCATAAGAAGACGATTGAATGTCGTCGGGGCATTAGTCAATCTAAATGGCATGACTGTGAACTCATAATGCCCATAGCGAGTATTGAATGCTGGCTTT
This sequence comes from Cibotium barometz, assembly GCF_041138505.1. Classification (NCBI taxonomy): domain Eukaryota; kingdom Viridiplantae; phylum Streptophyta; class Polypodiopsida; order Cyatheales; family Cibotiaceae; genus Cibotium; species Cibotium barometz. Next base: position 35,491,581 of record NC_141091.1, read on the forward strand.
GGGATGTCTTGCTCCTTGATTCTAATCTGGTAGTAATCGGATTTGAGATCTATCTTTGTGAACATTTGTGTCCCACTTAACCGATCCAGAAGTTCATCAAGCCTAGGAATAGGATATTTATTCTTAATTGTTAATTGATTCAATCCTCTGTAGTCTTCAATATAGAGTCTTAACATTCCATCTTTCTTCTTTTGAAAGAGAATGGGCGCACCCCAAGGTGAGACACTGGGTCTGATGAATCCCTATTCTAATAGTTATCTTAAGTGTTCCTTAAGTTCTACGACTTTAGGGACTGGCATTTTGTAAGGATGCTGGGCTACTAGCTGAGCTCCGGGGGTTAATTCGATCTCATGATCTACTTCACGAGACGGAGGCATCTTAGTTAGCTCTTCAGGAAATACATCGGCATACTCACTTAACCACTCTAGTTCTTTAGCCTTGCATTTTATGTCTACCGGATTCATTTTAACGACATACACAGCTTGCCTCTTTCTGAGCCCTTTTAATAATTTGGAAGCCTTGACTAATTGCAGCACTAGGGATCCGAAAATTCCAATTCCTTGAACTTTATTCCCGTGAAGGTCAAGGAAAGAGATGGTTCCTTTGTGATAATGAATGTCAGCCTAATTCTTTTGGAGCCAATCCATTCCAAGGATTCCCTCATATATTCCCAAGGGTAGGACTCTGAACTGGCACTCTGTTACGTTCCCATCTAGGCTAAACTGAATAAGGTCAGTCTCAAGGTGAGTGAAAAGAATCTTTCCACTGGCTAATTCCACTTGTATAGGTTTCCTTGATTTTTTATTTAGGACTAATTTATGGAGACATCCTGGGGAAATAAAAGAATAAGTACTGCCTGAATCAATCAAAAGCTTGAATTTCTTACCCTGGTACTCTGTTGGAGTCTGGAGGACTGAGAATTGACGGTTATTCCCCTGATGCTCAATTACTGCATAGATCTGTCCTTTCTCTTTCTCCACTTTCTCAGCTATGGTGACTACTCTGGCTGCTCTGGTGGAACTCTCTCTCTTTGGTTATTCCAATTCTGGGAGGGAGTTCAGAAACTGCTTTGCATGGAGGCTGCAAGCTGAGCTGGTACTCTTCTTGGGTTACCCTGATTCTGGCGGCGGGGGACCCTGATTGGACTGATATGAAGGAGTCTGTGTTGGAACTCTAGGACCTTGGCTTCCTTGGCCCACCGAAGGAGATGGGCAATCCTTGAGCTGGTGTCCAAGTCTTGACATATGAAGCATCTGTTCTCACTTCGAAGCTCTTCCCTTTGCATTTTGGAGAGAGCCAGAGTTCCTGAATATGTACTTTGGGGGAAAGGTCTTCCTTCATTTTTGAAGCTTCCCATCTACGCATTCTGGTTAGGACCTTGGTGTCTCTTTGGAGGCAAAAAGTTGGAAGAACTTCCCAAAGTCTCTTGAAGGATGAGGGAGTTGGCTTTGGTAGGAAGGCTTTGGCAAAGTCCTTTGCCATTCTGACAGCTTCAGCCATGGACATTGGCTTGGCATTTTTGACTAGTGTATCCAAGGGTTCGTTCATTCCCCGAATGAATCTGGCCATGAGTTGCTCTTCATCTAGAGGTGGTGAATATTTAAGTAGAAGAGCGAAGGCCTGGTGATATTCCTCGATGGTTTTTCTCCCCTGCTTCAGCTCTAAGAATTCGTTCATTTTGGTTTCCAAAAATCCAGGGGGACAAAATCTCTTCCTTAAATAGGTTTTAAGGTCATTCCATGATTGAGTATTTCTGTCTAGATGGTTGGTGTCACAATGGTTCCTCCATGCCACCCTAGCTGTCTCCACTATCTTTAGCCTGGCAAGAGCCATTTTGCTTCACTCATTGTAGCCGGTGACATCAAAATATTCTTCCATGGATTCCACCCATTTCTCCATAGCCTCGCCCAGGTTCTCCCCTTCTTCTTTTTGAAGGGTCCTAGCTGAGTTCTATGAAGAGCCTTGCGAACATCAAGGTCAAGCTCATCATCTTCATCAGAGAGAGGGTCTGGCTAACGGCCACGATTTCCTCATCTTATGATTCTGCCAAAAATGATATATTATTAAATTTTTATTTTTGATATCGTCCATGAGATCCTAAGACTTAAGAGGTTTGGAAAATAATTTCTTAAACAAGACAAATGATCTTATTGGAGATCTATGACATATGTCCAATAATAGATTTTTCTTTATCAGTTCATCCATAAACAATCACTTATATAGCAGAGGGAATTTTTCTCGAGAAAACATTTCTTATATAAAAGTTTCAATATGTACATAGAGCATCTCGGCTCCAGAAATCAAAATCTCCTCAGGAGACGCATAAGACGGCGATATTGGGCCATAGCCATGCCCTGATACAAAGGTTCACTTACTGCCAAAAAAGGGAGCTATTATCTTCTCCTTAGGAATAAAGTGACTAAGGAGGTTATAGATTTGGCATGAGAGTCTGAAATTCAAAGGCGTTGAATGATATAGAATGACACCATGTACCATTTTCAACTTTATCAAAATCATGGGGCCGATGAGAGGTTTTGCCTCAGCGTTGCACGCCGGTCGCAAGAGGCATGGACATACTGCCCCCTATAAACCACTTATGCTGTCGTCTCTCCGTTGGGTCAAGAAAATATAAATCCTCGAAATGGCATGCAAGTCTGACTCGGCTTGTTCGAGTTGCAGTGGAAGAGATGAGATGCTCAAAATAAAACACAGTCGTATCTTGTGTGACTGGGTGAGGTCGGGAATACCAGATAAGTACGGAACTTTCATCTATGAAAACAATTTCTTCGATTAAAAATTCTTTTCATTAAAGAAGCTTACGAAATGAAAATATATTATGAAAATGCTTTTTTTTTAAGTTTTTACTATCAATTTCTGATAAGAATTCATTTATCCTTATTAGCTAACAAATCTCTGATACCAGCTCTGTTGTGAGGTCCCTCGCCCGCTCCGAGGCTCTTGCCACGGTGGCAGAAGCGGCTCCCGCGTGGAGCGGGGTCCACACACTCGGGGCCTCGCCCCGCGGATGTCTGGGACGAGAGGCTAGCCCAGGTGGCCCCAAGCCTGAAAGGTTCCCCTCGCCCGGAAGAAGGCACGAGCGATTCCGTCAATTGGCAAAAATCTTTTAACGGGAAAATTACTCTAACGAGTCAAGTCTTAACTAGATAAACTGATCTGAGCAAACCTGAAGTCACATGGTCAGATCAAGAAGAGACTTGCACTTGGTCCATGGAATCACCGCTTTTTTCCTCATTTACAAGATAGAGCTGATGATCCCCTCCCACAGAACAAGGTCTTCTCACGATTTAAAACTAAATAGCGTATCTAGTTGCTTCTCAAGAATCCTCGGATCCAGCCTAAACCCATATGGCCCATGGGTTAGCCAACCACCACTAAAATGGTGGGATTCCTTTTGTGATTCCTTTATAAAGATTTGGTTGGGTTTTTGCCCGAGTATCGAACGAGGAAAAAAGTTCCCAGGCCCCCTAGCCGGCGATTCATACAAAAATCAAGGTAGACGTACCACGTACACACCCAATATGAAATTGCCATTTATAACAGATTTGACTAGCTTTAAAAACAATCCTTCAATAGAAATCATAATATTTCTGATCATCATTTTCCAAAATTCAGAGTCCATTATATTACAAAAATGTATCCTCTGAACTCTCCATTGAAGACCAGCTGGCCAACCAACGAGATCCAGTATCAAAATTTGGTTCTCAAAAATCTTTCCTTTTTGTCCATCCGAAATCTTTCCTCGACATACGCATGGGTGTCCTAGCAACCGTGAGCCTGTGAATCGCGTAGTGAGAACCCTCTAGGATCCTCCTTAGGTGTCCTAGCACTTCACTCAAGGACCGCTTCGTCAGTCCTCACCCATCATAGTGGAAGCGCACCATTTTAACCGTACCGAGGTTGGTCAAGACCTCGGCAGGCTTTACCACGAGCAACGTCCCTTGATGACTCCCCGCCAGCTGTTCCAACGAACCTCCTCTTAGAAAAACATAAGCCAAATGCTTCCTCCAGCATTCTGGCGTAAAGCAGTCCTTTGAATGAAAAAACTGAGATTCCACTGCAAGTAAAATTCCAGTTTGAGATCGGTTCTGACAACCCTTTTTCCATAATTCCCAGTTTTATAATGAGCATCCTTGATCTCTCATGAGGGTAATCTACCCATCATTTTGTCCATTTTTCCAACTAGATTCTTGGTGAGTCTGGTCAAGAAAAAACTAGATTAGTTTCGGTAGTCTATTCTTTGGATTTAGTAACTTGAATTGGTCACAAAATTTTGTCTGATTCAGATCGAGAGTAGGACAAATAGGTTTTCTGTCCGTCCCTCACGTAGTCTAACCAAATTCATTCGGTTTAGTTCTACAAGGATTCCCTTCAACTAAACATCTAGATTTTGGGTAAATATCAATTTAGTGATTTCACTAATTAAATATCCAAAGATATTCCTTCTCCCACATAGTTTCTCAACCTGAATTTATTAGGTAGAATTATGATGGAATTTCATCTTTTAACTAAAATATCAATACCTATTTTTTTTAATAAACTTGACATCCTTCTTTTTCTCATTTCAATGAATGTACTCTAATTGTCATGGGAATTCCTCTTTTACCATAAATTAAGCCTCTCTAAAATTCTTCTTAAAAATTTACATAAGAATATCCATTCATTCGATTAAGCTAAAAATTCCACTTTTCTCATTTAAACATTTGAATTCCAATATGGTGGAAATTCCTCTTTCATTATTTAAACTTATCTATACAAAAAGATAAATTTAACTAAATTTTCTCTTAAAATTCATTAATTCCTTTACACTAGGAATTACACTTTCCTCATTTAAATATTTGGATTCCAATATAGTGGAAGTTCCTCTTTCATCATTTAAAATTTATCTATGCAAAAAGATAAATTTAACTAAAATCTTTCTTTAATTTTTAAATAAAATATACATTATTTTAGCATCACAATTTTTCTCTTACTTCATTGGAGTACATGGATTTCCATTGTCATGGGGATTACTCTTTTAACATAAAAATGGATTACTAGAAATTCCTAACTATTTATGCATAAACATAAAAATTAATTTTTTATGATTATAATGAGAACTAGGATGATTAATCCTAGAATATGGTAGGAAGTCCTCTTTTCATAATATAAATGAAAATGATTTATGTGTTTATTTTTTTAGAAATTTTGCCATAGCTCCGCTGCTATTACTGATAATTCTCAATAAATTTGAAAGAATAAATTTTAGTATTATACATGTGATTAGAATAACCACTAATTTGATCATTATCCAATTATGGATTGATTCTTAATTTTACCATAAATTAAATGGCATAAAAGTATTAAAAAGTCATTATTTTGGCCTCCAATTAGACAAGCATAGAAATTACTTTTAGATTAGAGAAATGCTTCATGAGAAGCTTCATTCAAATTGAGAATAGGTCATAGGAATGACCATTCTTTGGGGGAGAGAGAGAAATGCTTAAAAACCATTATAAATTAAGCATAAATGGAAATTTATGTGTTTCTTCATTACAATACATTAAAGAACTTCAATAGTATTCAAAAGCCATTCAAATTAATGCTTCTCAAGCTTGAGAGGAGTTGAGAAGAGAAACATTTGGAGATTTAAGAAAAAGAAGACAATAATCCACACTTTACCTCCTAAATTACTTGATTCTTTGATCACAGTAGAGGCCCCCAACCAATCAATTGGTTTGGTATGTTGTTGGAGTCTCCAAGGAAGATTGAAGAGAGAGAGAGAAGCTCCAATCTCTTCAATTTGTAGAGGGTTTTTAGCGCGGATAATAGAAAAAAAGCTAAACGTAGAGTAATACCAACATAGTTTAGTTCACAGATGAGAATACAAAGGAATGATGGTCTATTTATAGGTGAGGGAGACCACTAACTGAGTCCAACTGAGTTCTAGAATTTTCCAGCTTTAGTTTGGCTGAATTTGGACAAGATTTGGACTAGTTTGGCTCCCTTTTTTATTTGGTTTGATCTAGGAGAGAGGAGAGATAAAAATATCCTATTATTTTTTAGTTTAAAACTCATCCGCATGTGAAATAGGCGCCTCCTTGAAGGGACCCCTTTTCCTTACCCATGTGTCAAAAATGAATAATTACTCCAAAATATCTCATTTTTTATTAATACTTCATAATTTTTAACTAATAAACCTAATACTTAGTCAACTCTTCATCTTATGTGGGCATTTACTCATTTTTGGGTATTTTCTTTTATTCTTTGGATTTATCTTGTCCCAACACTTGGATTAATCTTATTGGTCCTCCATAGGAACCTTAATTGGACCATAATCAAAAAAAGTTCAAAAATCTTGACCCCTAGGCTAAGGTCTTCTAAATCAATTTTTATTAATTCCAATTGCACCTTGGAAAATCTATTTTGATTTTCTATTTCAAGGAAATATTTTTTGATATTTGTAGAATTTATTTATCCAAAAATATCCCAATATTGATTTACCACTCTCTAGAAATTTTTATCTCACTAGGCAAAACAAGGAAAAATAATATTTTCTTGCATTCAGAAACATAGAATGATTACAAGGGATTGAAGTAGAGGCTTAATCAATATTCAGCCTGAGGAGGAATCTTACATATTGTGACAAGCCAAGCCACTTGGCAAAAGTCTGCAAAGCCGAGTTTGGGACAAAGATAGAAAGGCAGTAGATTCAAGGATTGTCAAAAGTGAAGCATTATCCAAAAGAGGGGCAAGAAGAGGTGGAGAAAGATAGAAAGGCAGTAGATTCAAGGATTGTCAAAAGTGAAGCATTATCCAAAAGAGGGGCAAGAAGAGGTGGAGAAAGATTCATTAGAGCCATAATGAATTGCTATATATGGTTGGGAAGGACACTTGCCAAGGACTACACGAACAAGGTAAGAACAACTAAAAAAGGGCTAGAAGTACACATGGTGATCCAAGAAATCCAAGAACTAGAGGCTAGGGTTATTACTTGGGTAAGAGCAAAAGTAACTAGGTAAGACGAGGTGTAGAGAGGAGAAAAGAGCAACCAAGGAATCAAAAATGAATCTACTAGAGTGGACTGTTGAAAAAAGAGCAGCAGTAAAAATCATGAAGGATTATAAAAGGGAGTGGCCAAAACAAAGCTACCTTGCACTTCTCCAAGGAGGGAGAAGGTGGGTGACAACCAGTACAAAAAGCTACCGAGTAACTAAGACCAAGGGGAGCACCTTGCAACAAGGAGGGAATATTCAAGGACTCCCATTAAGGACTTAGTTATTCCAAAACAAGGGAATAATCACAACTAAAGAAAAAATCAGAGAAGCAACAGAGCCAAGGAAGAAAACCAAGCACCAGAGGCAAAAAGAGCCACTAAACACCTATACAAATAATAAAGAAACACCAAGGGAGACTATCAGCAAAAGAAAAAGAACAAGAAAGGCATCTCAATAAGAGGAAGGCTAATGAAGCTTGTAGAGACAAGCAGGTACTTTACAAAAGTAAAGGGATTGGGGAAACAGAGAAGAAACAGGAAACGGAGATTTGGACCCCAAGAAATGAGTCATGGAGCCCCAAAAGGCCAGAAGGAATGTGTAATGAAGACAATGTACACAAAATGACCAACAGTGCTGATGAAAAATAAAGAAGCACAAGAAAGGAGAAGGATGATTAGACTAGGCAAACAAAAAGTTGAAGAAACAGATCAAGGAAGAAATATAGCAAGAAGCGAGCTAAGTCTCGAAGCCAAATAAAAGAAACCCAAAAACTTGGAGGAGTTGAAAGGGAAACACAGGAGCCAAGGGAATAGAATTGGAAAGGAAAAAGGGAGGAATCTAGGGAATTCTGAAAAAAGAGGGCTATCAAAAGCTCGTAACCCGAAGCACCAAGATAGATCAAGAAAGGGGAGGCTGACACTAGCTTTTGAATCACTCCAACAAAAATCTAGAGGGTCACAAACACGGAGAAACCAACACTCAAACCAAGTACCTCAAGTCCAAGGACACAAGAAAAGGAATGGCTCCCAAAGCTCTAAACGATAAATACAATTAGGATAAGTAATTAGGATAAGTAGTGATGGAAGTTCATCAAATAAGGTAAGTTCTTCAGAAGAAGACAAAGAAGATATGGACATGCAAGAAATGTAAGTAGAATCAACAGCACAAAATAAACGAGGCAAAATAAACGAGGCTTGAGAAGAAATGATGAGGTATGGGAACAGAATCAAAGCTTTGATACCATAAAGAGAATGCAAGCGAGAGGGAGAGCTTGAGTTCCTTGCAAGCAAACACACACACACACACACACACACGCATAAAAGAGAGGAAGACATAAGAGAGACATGGATGGCTGAATTTTCTTCTATCTTCTTCTCTTCTCTACAACCATAAGCTAAAGAGATAAGAGTACATACTATAAGAGAAAGTACTCTCCTACTATAACTTACAATGCTCAATCCATAGTATGAACGCGACTATATGAGCTATAACTATGCCATAACTCTAGTACTCCAAATGGCTATCACACAACAACCACTGGCGACATATTAGCCATAATCTCACCAACTATGCTAGTGTCATAAGTGTAAAAGCTATCACCCAAGTGGTTCAATCAATGTCTACAGCAGTAGTTGAGCTCAATATCTCAAAAGCTTTGCTAGAAGCGATGACATGTGGAGCCCAATGGCATAGTTCTACAACATTAAGCAGCAAGAGCATGAGTCCATGAGGGGGATTATGTCTCTTGTCTTAAACATTTGAAATCTTTATGTAAGCTTTGGGATAAGCTCACTCATGAGTTATTGTCATGCCTTTGGAAGGGAGTACAAGACCCTAAAATGCATGACTATTTTTCTCTTGTTAAAACCAGTTACATTGGATGTGTGTTGCAAATTAGCCATTGAATTTAAGGATAACATGTTAGAACTACCCCATCCTGAGAAAAATAAGACCTTAGAATGCATGACTATATTCCCTTGTTAAAACCAAGTGCACAGTGGATACATGTTGCAAATTAGTATTGAATTTGAGGACAACATGTTAGAATTACCCCAACTTGAGAAAAACAAGAATCCAAACTTGTATGCACTCTCTAGAGTGTCAAATCTCGCAACTTAAAAACACTAGGGAAAGGAAAGTAAAATCCATGATTTTTGTTAATGAATTTACCATGACCGTCCTTAAAAAGGTCAAGCTAAAAGAGGCAAAGAAGCCTCCTACCCATACACACTTATACCCAAGAAGAGAGCTAGTTTGGTGTTTAATATGTAGACAAAACCATACAAGCACTCAATTCATGGATCTGTAACCCAGAATATTACTCTGTTGTGCAAATAACATAGACGCTTGGAAAATCATGAAACATCCATGTCTAGATATGGTGCTTAACCACACAAGCGTCTGTGCAAATTACACATAATTTGCACAGATGCTTGGAAAATCATGAAACCTTGATGTCTAAATATGGTGCTTAACCACTAGCACAATTGTCTCGATAGTTAGACCAATAGCTTCACCACACCAACCCCCCATAATGGTAATACTCCACCTACACCCATGCCAAGACAAGGTTACACATGGGGAATGTATAGGGTGCCTGATGTACCCTTACCACCATCACCTATCCTACTACCACAACCACCTCCACCAAAGATTACTCTGATCAATCAAGTTTTAGTCAAAGAAGAAAGTGAATATTATTGAGGTTGCAAGTTCATTTTAGGATGAGTCCACGTGGTAGTGTATGGTTAGACATTAGTAGATTTTGTGTGTGTGATGAATAATTGTCGTGTCCGATGGCCAAGTGTAGCTTATCTAGTATTAGTTTGGTGTGAACATTATCACTTGTAGCTATTATGGGTTTGTGTGAATGGAGATGGAGATGTAGCATCCCATGCTTGTGTATGAGTGAGAGTGAGAGCAAAATGTGATTCTATGGTATGTGTGTATTTGTCCCCTCTCTCTTCTCATGGTATTAGAGCATAGGTGCTCTCACATTAGGGTTTTGTTAACCATTGGAGTAAAGCAAAGGAAAACTGTGAAGTGAAGCTATGAAGATGTGGAGAAGGCATTGGAACTGAAGCTATCTCAACACCAGATCTGAAGCGTGACTAAGAGGTGGGTGTAGTCAAGCCCTACTCATAGATTTACAGGACATTGGAGAAGATTCAAGCAAGAATAGTGGGTTGCATGTGAACTTAGAAGCTTTGCCCCTTATGGGATAAGGTGAAGCATTTGTAAGCAATTATGAGCAAGCATTACATTGGCAATATATTGTGCATTTGTGTGCATTGGAGTACATTTGAGCACAGTTTTTTTTGTGCATTTGAGCTCTAAACTGCATGCAACAAAGCAAAAGGGCTGCACCTATTGATGTAAAAATAGGTGCATCCCTTTTGAGCTCTAAACTGCATGTAGCAAGCAAAAGGGCTCCACCTATTGATGTAAGAAGCTCACAATGTAACAATAGCAAATAGTGGTAGCACCAAGCATTAGCAATGTATTTGGTCATTAAAAACATGCAATTGAAACCTATTATGGCTAGAAGGTAGACAAGAGCTCCAACAAACTATAACAGTGGTCGCTGCTTACATATCGATGCAAACTACTGTTAAGCTCCTTGTGTGTAGCAAGGTGGAGCTTATATGAGCAGCAAGAGCATGAGTCCATGAGGGATTACTTCTCTTGTCTTAAACATTTGAAATCTTTATGTAAGCTTTGGGATAAGCTCACTCATGAGTTATTGTCATGCTTTTTGGAAGGGAGTACAAGACCCTAAAATGCATGACTATTTTGCTCTTGTTAAAACTAGGCATAATGGATGTGTGTTGCAAATTAGCCATTGAATTTGAGGATAACACCAACTAAGTGATGTAACAAAGCTACTAGAAACTAACTTGGAGGCTTGGAAGCTGGTAGTAGAGCATAGTGATAAAAAATGGGCATCATAAATCCAACATAAATTTGACCAAAGACTAATGTGTATAATTAGAAGGCTAATTGAGGTATTCAAGTGATTAAATATCAAGTGTTTGATTCTATTAACACTTTGAAATAAGTAGCTATTAACACTTTGAAATAAGTATATAAGCTACTTGAGGTCATATTATCTAGCCTCCCTAAGTAATTTCATCAGGAACGTGCACATATGCAATACAACCAAACACGTTCAAGTGAGACACATCCGGTTTCAAACTTATATTCAGGCGTCGTACCATGAATAGTTGTAGTGGGGGAATCATGTTCATAATGTACACACAGCTACTTTTGTCCAAAAATAATATGGCATATTTTTTCATACATCAAAGTACGTGCCACTTCTACAATATGCCTGTTTTTTCTTTCCACAACACCATTCCATTTGTGGAGTGTACCTATATGTAAATTGTATCTTGACTCCCTGATTTTTCAAGAAATCATTAAACTCATTGGAGAAATGCTCTCCCCCACAATCTGATCTCATGCATTTTATTTGTATGCCTTTTTCCTTCTCAACCAAGTCCTTAGATCTTTTTTAAAAGTGAGAAAACACCTCACTTTTCTCCTTCATGAAATAAACCCACACTTTCCTACTGTGATCATCACAATGAATATAACAAACCCTTACAACCTTTAATGATTGCAGGCTTGGTTGGTCCCCATACATCCGAATGTATATCTAATGGCCTTGCACTGACATGCTTTTCGTCTGGGAAAGCATGTTTGGCCTGCTTACCAAGTAGGCATACTTTACATACTTTATGCATACCATCAACCTTAAATTTTGGCAAACGTGCAAAATAATATTTTGGGCCTACATAGACTTCATCCCATTGTATATTCACATGACCCATACACTTTTCAATATCTACAATGATATATGTTCCATATGTAAACATGGTTGTCTTTACCTCAGGCATGTTTACATCCAAAGTAAACATCCTACCATTTTTGTTATCCTTTGCAACCAAGCGATATTGATTTTTAAATTCTTCCACAAAATATCCTTGAGGATTAAACCTCCCTTGCAGACCCAATTCAACCATTTGTGTCCAACAGAAACCAAGTTCTTTTTAATATTTGGAACATGAAGTACATCTGCGTAGTACTTGGAACATGAAGTACATCTGCGTAGTACTACATTTTGCCATCCTCCATAGACAATGGCACTTTACTAACATGCACAATGAAATGTGCAGTATCATCATCTCTTTCTACATAACCTGGGTTTTCCATTTTTTACATGTCTATAAACCATTCACCATGAATAGTCATGTGGTTAGATGCCCAAAATCCACATACCATATATCTTTAGATATTGACATATCTCATGTTGTGGAACTGAGCATGTGCTACATCACAAACATCTACTCACTATTATTATCACCACCCTGTTTACTAAATGATGTATAGTTGCCTCACTTGCAACTCTCCACTTTTAATGTCATTTTGCTTTTTAAAGTAGTCCTTTGCCATGTGCCCTGGTTTGCTACCATAATAGCAATCTATGCTATTTGCACTTTGATTTATTTGCTAGAGCCACCTCGGTCCCTTTGGCTCCCCTTGCCTATAGACTAACCTCTTTCACCTATGTATGATTACTGTCCATAATTTTGGTTTCCTTGTCTCGCCACCTTGGCCTCAACCACAACCTCTACCTTTTCCTCTACTTGAATTGGAGTAGAAGGCCTGTTTTGATGTGTTCTTACTTTGTAAAGAAGAGTCCTTACTCGGAGACTTTTCTTGTATAATTAGCATAGACACAAAGTCTCAAAAGTTAGAAACATTCTCTCTAACTGCAATGGATGCCTTGAATAGCTTGTACTCTTTGCCAAGCCCATCTAAACATACACTCACTAAATCATCATCTTCCATCGATAAATTGATAAACCCAAGGAATTCAACAATGCCCTTGATATTTAGGCATACTCATTGATAGAGACATGCTTTTCTTCATGCTTTTCTTCTCCACAGTATGCAGCTCTTATTTTAGCTGTAGTTTTCTTGCCTTTGTGTTGGTCTAGAACATCTGCACTAGGTTCTACCATGCAACTGTGCTGGAGTGGCATTCTCTTCAGATAACTCTGGAGGCTCCTCATTGTCTCCTTTTACATAGTCCCAAAATCCTTTACCCCATTAGGAAATTGGTCATTCTAAACTTCCAAGCATGAAAGTTATTCTTGTCCAGCTTCTCACTTATAATCTGATTGAGTCCGCATCAGATATGTTTGCCTACAACATTAAGAAACTTGCAAGCAGATAGTTTCTATATGCAACCTTTAACATAGCAGTATCTTATGTGACTGCTATAGCGGTACTTGAGCACAACCTGCATGTCACCAGACTAGAGAGTACATGTACATACACCCAAGATTAGCAATACATGTACAAACCCTGTCTTCAATCTCAAAATGCACTACTGCACTCCAGTAACCAGATTTTGACCAGAGAGGCAGTTCTCAACCATAACTTCCCTTAACTGCTAAAATCACCTTGAAGTGGCCAAAAAAGGACCAAAACAAGATTTTGGCTATAAAATTTCTATACAAAGTACTACTCATTGTATAGGCATCTCCAAGCCTGCAAAGACAGCTCCTCATTAGCTCCCAGAGCTACCCAAGGGGTGTTGTACCTAAACAAGAAGGGAAAGAGCTGATGATGCTCTTACCCATGTATCCCTTCCTTGATTTCTTGTTTTTCCTCTTGCTTACCTCCTTAGCTCTCACATGAACTGGAGCTCTGATACCAAAAAGAGAATGCAAGGGTGAGGGACATCTTCAATTCCTTGCCAAAGCAAACACACATACACAAGAGAGAGATGGATGGCTTAATTTTCTTCTATCTTCTTCTCTTCCCTACAACCATATATCTAAAAAGATAATACTACATATTATATAAGGGAAATTACTCTCCTATAATAACATACAATGGTCAGTCCTCCATAGTGTGAACTTGACTATATGAGATGGTGCTATAACTATGCCATAACTCTAGGACTCCAAAGTGGATGTCACATAGCATGTCATCCATTGTTGGCAACATATCAACCATAATCTCACCAACCATGCCAATGGCATAAGTGCGGAAGCTATCACCCAGGCGGGTCATTAATGTCCCCACAGCACTAGTTGAGCTCAATATCTTAATAGTTTGTTGAGCTAGTGAATGTACATTTGGCATCGTCATTGGCAAGCATTATATGTATGTATTTTGGAGGTTTGTTTGGTTGAGCCAATGAATGTACATTTGGCATTGTCATGACAAGCATAATATGTGCATGTGTGGTGAAGTGGTTTGCATCTATACCACATTGGTGGCATTGGTTAGTAGGTGTGTTCCTCTGAAAGCAAAGATAGGCCAGTCCAAATTGTTGGAGAGAAGCTTAATAGGAATAATTTTTAGATTTGGAAGTACCGCGTGATATTTTTTGAAAGGAAAGGGCTATTCAAGCTTAGTTTTAGGTGATAAGGTGGAGCTAAGGGTTCCCATGGGCTAATGCAACTCCAGCACAACTTGCAGCACATAGAAATTATTCAAAAAGAGAATTCAAGGTGTTACATTACTTCTCGATTTTTGTGATAGATGGGATGTTATGTCATATCCAGGATGTAAATAATCCCAAGGATGCATGGGACACTTTAGTGAAATTGTATGATAGAAGCAATACATAGGCAAGGAAGATTTAATTGAAGCAAATGATGCATAGCATAATTTAGAACAATAGTATATATAATATTGTGCAAAAGTTAAAGGGATATGTAGATGCACTTACATCTATTAATGCACCTATGGATGACATTGACCTTGTGGTGGCTACTATATTGAATGGCTTGGGTGAGGAGTACAAGTCATTTGACACCTCTATCACAATGAGAGGTGGTAACTCCTCGGAATTTGAAACATTGGTTTCACTTCTTATTATAGAAAAGTTGAAGATTGTATTAGTAGGTACATCATCTAGTAGCAGAGTGGGCTAAGTATTCTATATGCAAAGAGGTGCAAAAGGTAGGGGGATATCATCATCTAAAGGATGCACAGGTGGACATGGTTGGATAGGTAGACCACCAAAATAAAATTTTCAGCCCTTGTATGATGTACAAAAGTGGTAGAGGACCACATCCCTAAAGGTAGGGGGAGACATAGCTCAAGACAAGAGGTCATTGTTTGGCAACAACAAATCAGGGGATTGAGTGTCACTTTTGTGGAAAGATTGGTCATATGGTAAGAGATTGGTCATATGGCAAGAGATTATACAGAATAAAAATGACTTACATGGTCAAATAGTTCAACGTGGGAATTATGCATCATCTAGCAATAATGCAAATGTAAATCATTTGTTTGCTATTGCATGTTATGGGCAGCATGACTTCACATAGTGAAGCAAATGAGACATGGTACATGGATTCAGAATCAACAAACCACATGACATGCTATGGAGAGTGGTTTGACAGGATGTTACCTATGGAGTCAAAAGGTTATGTTATTATTGGGTATGATACACAGTATCCTATTACTCATGTTAGGAGAGTGCCATTAAGGATGCATGATGGTAGAGTGAAGACCATGTTAAAAGTATTGTATATGCCTTCTCTTATTTTACAAAGAGCTTGGCATGGGTTTTACAAATGAGCAAGGATTGTATGTGAGATTTAATAAGAGCCTTGGTGGCTTTGTGGAAGACTTTAAGAATGGATGTAAACTCATTGCAAAAGGTCAAAAGGAAGGAAGCTTGTTTACTTTGGATATAGGTATTCCAAAATTGAAGTCAGCCATGTTTTCATGTAGTCATGGCATTGCGTAGGACATTGATATATAGCATAAAGGGATTGGACATCTAAACATTCAAAAGTTGAAAACTATGTAAACAAAAGGCATTGTTATGGTGGTTTACAAAGGCTCAAGTATGATGGGAGTATGCATCTATGTGATGTATGTCAAATTTTGGGAATCAAGCTAGTTTGCCATTTCCAAGGAAGGTCAAATGAGTAGAAGACCATTGAAGGTTATGCATAATGACATACAGGGTCGTACACAAACTCAATCCATAAATGGAAGCAGGTACTACATTCCATTCAATTGATAATTAGTTGCTTATACTTCCCGCAAGCTAAAGCAATAGAGTGGGACATTGGTATCTTTTTCACGTCCTCTCATTCGAGACCCTATTGGCAGCACAGGGCTCTTGATTGGTTGAGATCTCCACCTTACTTGGTGTGAAATCTCTCAATAGGATGACATGGATTTACTTCTTGAAAGAGAAGAGTGGAAAAGCAATATGGTCACTAGATTAAATGCTTGAGGTCAGATGGTGGTTGTGAGTATTCCTCATATGCATTTGATGAGTTCCTAAGAGAACATGGGATTATAAGGTACTTACATGCAAGTATACCCCTGCTGAGAGACAAAGAATAGAGTGATTGGTGAAGTGTCTAGATCCATATGATGAATGAGAAGGGTATGCCATTGTACTATTAGGTAGAAGCATGTGCTACAATTGTGTGTATCTTAAACAAGACACCTATAGCTACCATACATGAGAGACAAAGAATAGAGTGATTGGTGAAGTGTCTAGATCCATATGATGAATGAGAAGGGTATGCCATTGTACTATTAGGTAGAAGCATGTGCTACAATTGTGTGTATCTTAAACAAGACACCTATAGCTACCATACATGAGAGTACTCCTGAGATGAGGTTGATAGGTTTTAGGCCCAAAATTGGACATTTAAAATTCCTTGTGGGGATGTATCGCTTATGATATGTGCCAGATGAGAAGAGGATGCTAGATCTCATAAATCCTAGTGGAGTATTGGTGTAAAGCATAATAGGTATACACCACCACATGCTAGAGCTCAAGGAGCTCATAGTGAACCAGAACCATTGCAAAGAGTGAGATATCCACAGTGCAAAGGTTGACATATAGAGGGCATGCTATGCACTATGCATATATAAATCTATGGTGAAGCATGTGGAGCCTACTTATTTTGATGAGCCTATTGATAAAGAAGCTTGGGACACAATTATGGATGAAGAAATGGATGCATTGGTACATAATGATACATGGGATTTGGTTGAGCTACCAAATGGTAAGAATATGTGAGTTTATAAGATCAAATGTAAGTCGGATGGATCCGTGAAAAGATATAAGGCAAGGCTAGTGACCAAGGGTTATGCACAAACTCATGGGCTTGATTATGAGACATTTAGCCCATTGGGCAAAATGGCTACCATAAGATCTATGATTTTATTGGTTGCATCTAAAGGTTGGTAATTACAGCAAACTGATGTCAAGAATGCTTTTTTGAATGAAGATTTGAAAGAAGAGGTGTTTATTAAGCAGCCAAAGGGATATGTGCGCCTAGATTTTTCCACACATGTATACATATTAAAGAAAGCATTATATGGGTTGAAGCAAGAACCACATGCATGGAGTGACAGATTGAAGAAAGCATTATATGGGTTGAAGCAAGCACCACATGCATGGAGTGATAGGATTAGTAGGTATCTCATTAGCATCTTCTTTCATGTTGGGAACTCAAATACTTCACTATATGTGAAGAAGACATAGAATGGTTTGGTGGTGATTATGATTTATGTGGATGACTTAATAGTCATAAGTGATTGTGGGAATGATATAGCTAATGTAAAGGTATCAATGAGCAGTCAGTTTGACATGAAAGACTTGGGAGAATTGAGATCCTTTATTGGCGTTGATGTTATTAGCACATTACCTAGTATATGGTAAGTCCAAAGGTAATATGCCTTAGATATGTTAGCAAAGCATGGCATGACTAGATGCAACCCTATGGCAATACCATTGGAGCAAAACATAAAGCTAAGGGCTGATCTTACTAATGTGCTAGATGATGTTACTATTATGTACAAGAAGAAGTTTGGCAACATGATTTACTTAACTATCACACTAGACCATATTTATGTTATGTAGTGGGACTAGTTAGTTTATTCAGAGTCCCACTGTCACACTAGTTAGTTTACTTGATTATCACACTAGACCAGATTTACGTTATGTAGTGGGACTAGCTGGTCAATTTATGTATAGTCCCAAGAAGCCACATTTGGATATTGTCAAGAGGATTATGAGATATATGAAGACCACTGCCCATTATCTAGCATAGAGGCAGAGTATAGAGGAGAAGCTATAGCTATATGTGAAGTGGTTTAGCTAAGAAAACTACTTTAATGATTTAGGACAATATCATAATGAAGGAGTTGTCATACATTATTATGACAACATGAGTCGTATTTAGTTGGCCAGTAATCTGGTATATCAATGAGGACCATAAACACATATAGGTCCACTATCATTTCATTATAGAGAAGGTGTTGGATGGATTGGTTAAGTTGACATATGTGAAGATAGAAGAACAAGTTAGATAGCTCCTTGATTTTCTTCATAAAGTCCCTCACTGATATAACTCCCTACTTGATTTTCCCCAGCTTACATGGCACGTCTTCAGCACTATGTGTTTCTATGTATCTCTTCAAAAAGGCTTGCCTTTGTGAGTCATATGTTGGAGTTCTCACGGGAGGGTATTGATAGTCCCATTTTTAAGTCTACTCTAACAATATTTAAGGAAAATAATCTTTCCACTCCTTAGCTTTGCCCACCATTCAAAGGCTAGTATGTGAATACCCAAGTCTTTCTTCTTATTCCCTTTGTATACTAGCAGTTCCATTTTTACCTTTGTTGATGTATGCTTGGCTTGTTCTCTCCTTAGCAAGACTCCTTGAGCTTTGTATGTTGGATGTCTTCCAATCTTCCTCCATTGATTGTTGGTTTTCTTCATTCATCTACAAGTCTTCTGTGCTCATGTCATAGTCTTGTCCTTCTACTGCTTGTTAATGAGGTCTTCTTTGTACTCTTTTATTTGGCTTCCTCCATTTCTTGATTCTATTGAAACTTGTTATTCCATAGCTAGTTCTAGCTTCTTTAGAGGATTTAGTATTGTTTTTCCCTATCTATGTCCCCTAATACCATAGCTATTTCTACCTTCTCCAAAGGAGTTAATATTTTTTTCCTATCTATGTCCCCTAATACTCCTAGTTCTCACTTCTATGGATGCAATTTTTAATCTATGCAATTTCTAAAGCTTTCCCTAATGTCTCCTATTCTCCCTAATTATCTACAAAACATTCTTAACTCCCTGAGTTCTAAAGCTTTCCTAATGTCTCCTATTCTCCTTGATTATCTACAAAACATTCTTAACTCCTACTAGTGCTGGCATAAATCGGCTAAAATAATGAATAATTTCCAACAAAATTTTGACATCGTGTATGGATGACTACAAACCTTTCCCTTCCATTTTGGAGCAAAGTGTGTCTTTCCCGTGTCTTCTTACTGTTGGCGATCTGACTTTCCCAAAAGGATCGCCAAAATGTAGATGGTCCCTTATTCACAAGCAAAGCTCTTGCTCAGGATTTCAGTCTCAGTGTCTCTGGCGGCTTGGCATGTGCACTCTTCTAAGAATCAATCTACCATTACTATAGCAGTCTACTCCTCTCATTGACTTGAGAGGGTGTTGGTTTTCCAAATCACCAGATAGCTATAGTAGCTATCAATTGTAGACTCATATAGGCACTCACTAGATACATTGATAGGTTTTTTTCCATTCAAGAAGAAGGCATCAGCGTGTGGTCAACGTGCTCTACTTGGATGGCAATAAGGCATGGCATGAAAGGTTTATGGGCTTGTGTGATGTAGGGATGGATCCGCTCCCATTGTGGACGAGTATCAAGGTGTGCATCTCCTATGGGCTAGCCAATGAGTGGACGCTTTGCATGGTAGGCAGCTACCCAAAGCTGGCCCATAAAGGAAAGAAAGGGCATGTGTTTTAGTAGGGGGGCTATTGCTTGAGTTGGTGTGGTGGGCTGTAAGCCAAGAAGGGCAGAGGTAAAGTGCGATATGCCATTGATCTCTCTGAAGCCTGCAGTCTGGGTATATGCGATGTGCCGTGAAGCAGGAAGTAGGAGACGAGAAGGGGGCTTGGGGCTGAGGACATGTTGGTTGTTACTGCTATCACCCAAAATGATGGAAGGGTCGACTGCATGACATGGTGATCGTATTGCCAGTGTACTAGGGCTCCAACACTCACGGTGGGGAGACCCAAGTAGTTTCCTGCTATCACAAAGTGCATCATGTTTGCTGCAACAAGCCAACAGATTCTCAGCATAGCCTACGTCTGAGGGGATTGAGAGACCATGGACTGGACAACTCCACCCGCCAAGAGAGTCTCCCCCCTAGACCCCAGACCTGCTGGTGCCTTGCACGTGGAGTTATCCAGGATCAGCAGAGGGTGCCCTGAGTCTATATAATTGTTGGTTGGGGCTCTAGGTAGATTTCAGGGTGCCTGTGTACGTGGAACCCCACGGGCCCGATCACCCAGTCAATGGCCGATGACGGGCCCATTTGTAGACATATGTCCATAAGGTGTTATGGACATGTGTGTATATCACAAGTGTGCGCGTAGTGTAGTGTATAGGAGCTTCACCTCCCGTGGCAGGGACCTGGGTTCGAATCCCAGCAAATGCACCGTCATACGGACGTGTGTTCATAACTCTTTTGCACCACTGTCTAGACCGAGGCGGTCACCGGCTAGGTGACCGCTCATGCTAGGGCCCGTAGGGTGCCACGTACACAGGCACCCCGAAATCTACCGTGAGCCACTGGTTGGTTGGAGGGCTTAAAGAAGGTGGCAATTTTGAGGGCAACGGCTGCTCCTTTGCCTCATTTAGAGAGACTGTTCATGAGTCTTTTGGCCTAAGACATCCTGGGTGCCATCTCTGTGGCTGCATGTAGTGATATGAGCTCATGAAATATAAGGTATAGGGAGCTCACTTCTTGTAAAAAATCCATCCAAGTCTAATGAAATCTGGGGTAATAGTAAAATCCATTGTCTTCCTATTTTGGTATGTCAATGATAGTGTATCTTTGAGTTTGTTTGGTGACCTCGTGGTGTTTTGTTGTGCGGATGAGATGCCAAATACTTGTGGTTTTGGACAAGGGTGTATTTATCTATGTTTTTTTTTGCTGGGTTGTTGGGTGCTAGCTTAGAGAGTCGTTCTCACGGTGGAGTGTTGGGACAGGCTATAGAGGCAATTCTCCCCGACAAGGGTGTGTTTATCTATGTTTTTGTTTAGTTGTTGGGTGCTAGCTTGGAGACTCCTTCTCACAGTGGAGCATTGGGATGGGCTATAGAGGCAGTTCTCCCCAACGCTTCAATGTTTTCCAAGGAAACAGTTGCTCATGGAATTTAAAGTGCACACTAATAATTACACTCTTGTTCACTCTCTCGCTCTCAATGCAACAATTAAGATATGATCAACAAGGCTTGCCATTATATTCCAAAAAGGAACCATCGTATAGATGAAATCTTGTATTAAAATGCTAGTGAGGGTACAAATCGCTAGCACTCAGGCTTAGACAATACAAATAATATCAAGAATCATTGGAAATCTCTGAACCCTTTTTACAAAGTTTACGAGTTTTCTATAATGCCCAGGATCTTGGCACCACTATTGGTTTACCGTGTGTCTCACTAGGATTGGTTACAATTGTTCGACACAAGGATCCTATTTTGAATTCTCCCATCAGCCAGTCACATCCAAGTTTGTGCTTTTTCTTGTGTCTTTTATATTTCTTCTTGGTATTCCTACATGCCTTCCTAGTCTTTAGATCTTCACATCCTCAAGTCCACTTTTGCTTGTAGGTTATGCGAGTAGGCTCAGCCTAGTGTGTCTTGATCTTCTTGTTATGGTAGCTCTTAAGCAAGATCTCGCTATCCCCATCCACCTAACTCTCTTGGCTGGTTCATTGTTCCACACTCGAGCTTGGAATAGCTCTTCTTCTTCCTAAATGAGGCTTTCAAATAAAAGCAAGAGAATCTGCAAGCCCTTTAATGTTCACTAAGTAATCATTTATACTCAACTTCTCTCTAGTCACATTATACAACTCTTGCATACAACTCTTGCTTTAGCTGCATCTTCCAAACTTACATGTTTATGTTGTACATCTTCACCAAGGTGTCACAAGCCTCCTTAGGCATTTATGCATCCTTTAAAATCATAGAGTCAAACACACTGAGACAACCAATACAACACCTTTCTAGCTCTTTCATGCCATGCTTTATATGCTTGCAACACCTGTTTTGTGGGGTGGGATTTTCTTCAGTAATCTCTTGCTCCTTTTCATCACCTATGATGAACTCCCAATATCCTTTTCCCACCATAACGAAATTGGTTATCCTAAATTTCCAAGCTTAAAAATTATTCTTGCCCAGCGTCTTGCTCACAATTTGTGAGAAGCTGTCAAATATCTTTGCCAAACAATGATTGCAAAAAACTTACCTACAATCTTCAATATGCATGTTATACTGCAACTATATATAGAACAATCACACAAACATACATCCACCAACTATCTACAAATCTCAGGTCTTTACAACATGGACTATCCTATAACAAAATTTTCACCCGCAGCTTGATACCAACCAGAAACTGTGCATACATAGTCAAAATTAACACTTTAACAAAGTGTCTATATTGAAAACTTTACAAAGCCAAAAGAATGCCCAAAATGCTTCAAAATACATTAAATTTTATTCAACAAAGAACTATATATACTACTTCTTTCACCCAAGAGGATGCCTCAATCTGAGAGAGTGACTTTTGTGTCTACCTATAGCTCTCATAGCTACCAAAGGTGTTGCTCCAAAATCAAATAGGAAAAAAGATGGAATTACCCTTATGCCTATTATACTGCAACTATATATAGAACAATCACACAAACATACATCCACTAACTATCTACAAATCTCAGGTTCTTTGCGTGGACTCTCCTACAACCAAATTTTTACCCGTAACTTAATACCGCGACCAGAAACTATGCATACATAGTCACAATTAATACTTGAGCTCAATATCTCAATAGTCTCCCCTCTTCTTCTTCTTCTTCTTCTTCTTCTTCTTCTTCTTCTTCTTCTCTCTCTCTCTCTCTCTCTCTCTCTCTCCTCTATACTTGACTTTGGTCCTTGTGCACGCCCACCTTGCTTCAATGTCTAGTTGAGAAAATACATTATTTGAGATGGCTATGGAGTGTGCAAGAATTGCAAGAGAGAGCCACGGTGGGTGAAAGATGAAATAAGGCATCATTAGAGAATGATATCAACACTAATAGAGGTGATTAAGGTAAGAGTAAATACTAATCAAAACATCACGACTTGCATTAGTGAGGATGACGTACAATACCCATTTTCATCAACATGGGGTCTTACATACATATCTCCAAGACATAAGGACACTTTTGGTCCTCATGCTACTTGCCTACATCCACATAAATGCTACATATGAACTTTGACCCACATTCATTGACCCATAACACATTATTCTCACATACATATGACTATACATAATATCCCAAATCCTAAGGTTGTTGCCCACACATAAATCATAGATGACATAAGCCTACAAAGCTTCACATGCACACATACATGTGTGCACCACATTTTCAACGCTCCCCCTTGGTGTCCAAATGGATCTCATCCCAAGATAGTAATGTGACATACATGACATGACATTCTTTGCCTCCCATTGATGGAGACACATATACATTCACTTAGCCTACATCATCGATGGGGCTAGAGGTGATTACATCATCATGACATGAGACATAAATATGATCGTACACATAGAACATAATCATAGACATCATCATATCTAGAAAAGATGTTCTTTTGGAGAATCATCAAGAGTTGCTTCCACCATTACATTAGATTGTTGCTTTTCCTTTGACAAACAATTCTTCTCAAGGTGACCTACCTTGCCACATGCATCACATACAAGCTTGGGCTTGTTTCAATGATGACATTGGGCCATTACATGCCCCATCCTTCCACAATGGTTACATTTGACATTGGTTTTGTTAAAGAAAGTAGTCTCCCTATTGTTTGTTAAGTTTTTTTGTGTATCTTTTAGCTTCATATCCTCTTCAAACAAGGAGGATTCAACACCTTCAAAAGAAGATTTAGAAGATTAGTAGTTAAGAGTTGTTACCACTGAAGAAAACTCTTGAGGCATGCTTTTAATTAAGACTGCTATTGCATCCGTCTCATCCACAGGTGCCTTGATACCTATAAGCTGCCTTGATACCTACAAGTTGCATCATAATACTCTTCATTTTACCTACATGCTCCACAAATGAGTCTTTGAACCCCATATCATTTTAGCTACATGCTCCACAAATGAGACTTTGAATCCCATATCATTTTACCTACCCCCAAAGCTCCTTTTGCATGAGTAGATACATGAATTTTGTTTTTCATGTATGGAATTTTATCCACTAATATTTGGGTGGGCATGGCTCAATGAGGAGGGTCTTATTGATATTTATAGCCGTATTTCAGCAATGTCTACTCCCTTACAATGATTTGGACAAGGTTTGCCTCAAATTTGGATGTTAATCAAGATTAAGATCACTAATCGCTCACTAATCCCAAGAAAAAATGTAGGTAAATTTGAGTAGTCAATCAAGATAGTTGTACTCGCACTTGAGCCAAATTCTTTTGGAGAGTGGAATAGCAATGAAAGAAGGAGAGGTTAAGCTATTTAGTACTTGAGAATAACACATTTTTAATCAAGAATTAAGAGAGTTTGTAAAACCTCAATGGACAAAGGGGTACAGGCCTAGATATCCCTCTTTACGCCACCAATCAAAAAATCGAGACCACCATCATGTGGTCAGCACCTTCGAGACCCCCCAAGGACGGCTGGGATTTGATTAATTTTGCGCAAGCTCGACGTATATTAATTTTTCCCTGAATTTCTAGGCGCCGACTCTCCACGGTCAATTTCAGCCAAATTTTAGAAGAATTCCTTTGATTCTTCCCGTGTGCGTGGACGTCCTAAGATGCTCTCTACTCTCCTAGAAGGGCTTGCCCAATGTTCGGGGAGAATAGATAGAAACAAGGTGTTCAATGGCAGCCACTACATGAGCTAGTGTATAAGATTGCTTATAATTGTTGAGTAGCTTAATTAATCTTGATAATACTACTAATGCTAAGACTAATCATGCATGGTGAGCCTAGCTCTGATACCAAGTTGAGAAAATACATGATTTGATATGGCTATGGAGTGTGTTAGAGTTGCAAGAGAGAGCTATGGTGTGGGTGACAGAGTTGCAAGAGAGAGCTATGGTGTGGGTGACAGAGATGAAAGAAGGCATCATTAGAGTATGAAATCAACACTAATAGAGGTGATTAAGGTAAGAGTCAAGGATAATCAAAACACCATGACTTGCATTAGTGAGAATGACATATAATACCCATTTTCATCCACATGGGGTCTTATATACATATCTCCAAGAGATAAGGACACTTTTGGTCCACATGCTACTTGCCTACATCCACATAAATGCTACACATGAGCTTTGCCCCACATTCATTGACCCATACACATTATTCTCACATACATATGACCATACATAATATCCCAAATCCTAAGGTTTCTACCCACACATAAATCATAGACTACATAAACCTACATGGCTTGACATGCACACATACATTTGTGCACCACATTTTCAATAGTCTTGACCATTATCTTGAACCAGTTAGGCAAAGATGTCAAATTGCAACACTGAGAAAGAAAAGATATACTCTCCTTAGAGATGTTTTGAAAAACATTTTATAACGTGTTTGTTTAAACAAGCTGATGCAAGAGCAGATCAGACACTGCCTTTGGCTTATTTTATTTTGTACTTCATTATCTGTTCTAACTACCACATTAATGATAAGCTGCTTTGCAATACACATTTGAATCTTTCATGGGTAGGTCAAAAACTACTGCCTTTGGCTTATTTTATTTTGTACTTCATTATCTATTCTAACTACCGCATTAATGATAAGCTGCTTTGCAATACACATTTGAATCTTTCATGGGTAGGTCAAAAACTACTTCTTTTAATAAGTTCCTTGATTTCCTGATAAGACAATATTAGGGAATTTGGGAAATTTTCATTTGGGTAGGTCAAAAACTACTTCTTTTAATAAGTTCCTTGATTTCCTGATAAGACAATATTAGGGAATTTGGGAAATTTTCATTGGAAAGCGCTTCATGTATAAGCTCTAAATATACAATCTCCAAAAAATTTGGAGTAGGTGTGCTTAAGATACTCTAAGATTCAAAAGTGCCAGCATTTGGAATTCCCAAAGTATGGGGATTTTCCCAAATCAACACTGCACAGTTGGGCTGGAGTCAACGGGTGGCCATTTATAAGACTCCTCCATTGGAGACCTTGGGAAAGAAATGGATGGATTATGGGTTGGCTCTCATTTGTGTTTCTTTGGAAGAGCCACTATGAAATTTGGATGCATGAGCCAAGAGACGTAGGGTTCTCTACACGAGATCTTTGGTGAGCAGGATCCAACAAAATGACCCATCCGCCATCTCAAGCTCCCCTGAATTGTCTGTATAGTAGTAAGACTCAATGTAATGTAGGGTAAGAGGGATATCTTGGCCCCTTGGGGATTGGTTATGGCAAGCTGTAAGGTCGACCTTGTCAAGGTAAGGGATGTAGGGTAAGAGGGAGATCCCATCCCCATGGGGATTAGTCGACCTTGTCAAGGTAAGGGATTACTTAGGTAAATGGAATGTGGCCCAACATTCTGGTAGGTGACTCAAAAGAGATTTCTGACGAGGGGGTTTTGACTTGGGCATGGAGTATGCAGCCTTGGACAATACGAAGCATTTCAGGATCAAGGGATCAAGAGTCATCTCGAATGATTAGGGACATTTCAGTGAATGTATCTGTGTTAGTGCCAGATATGGGTGTAGTGGCATGGTGAGTTAGCATGTTCGAAAAGGGTTTTTGGATTGTCTGGGTAAAAGTGTTTGGATTTTTTGGGGGTGCTTGTTGGACTTTCTAGGAGGGTACCTCCAACAAACCCAGTTGTACCAGCTTTACCCTCCATGGGGAGGGTGCTCTGCCCACTTAGAGGGTGAGAAGTGTCTCAACTTTAGCCTTACAACTAGCAAGGGTAGAGAATTGCTTGCCCATCCATGATGAAATCTTAGATGCCACTACAACTAGCTTTGTTGGTACACTTGTCTGAACTTTAGCCTTACAACTAGCTTTGTTGGTACACTTGTCTAAACTTTAGCCTTACAACTAGCGAGTCGTTATGGCGAAGTGCAGGGGGTGTCGTGGGACCATGGGGATCCTTCTGGGACTGGGGTGCAACTTAGCTATGATTTACACTGAAACACTTGGTACACTAGGTGGCTCAACAAAAATCAAAATTGTCTGGGATGTAATGATTACATACGCGATTGGGGATCCATGGTTTCTTTCACCTACTTCATCAGTAGGTTTAGCATACACATCGAGAGTGTAGCCACTTCTCTCCATTCTTTCTTAAGACTTTAGGGTTGGCGTTAAAGGTAGGACCTTGGGTTTCCACACCCACTTGGATGTGACTCTAGTGGCTCCAAGCTAAGCCTTAACAAGCTTGGCACTCCGTCAGTGGTTACTCCTAATGCGCAGAGAACCAGGGTTGTTTTGAGGAGTGATCCATGTGTATTCAAGTCTACTCGGGTTAGATACCCTGTTGACAAGTTGAGATATAATAGATATATAACCCATCACTATGCTTACATAATTAAAGAAACACAGGAGATAGAGCCCACTTGGTTTAAGCATGCACTCGAAAATCAAGAATGAAAAGATACCATAGATAAGAAGATACCAGCATTGGATACAAATGCAACATAGAAATTAGTGCATTTGCCTAAGGATAAGAAGACAATTAAATGTAAGTGGGTATACAAGGTCAAGCATAACAACTCAGATGAATCTATAAATAGGTGTAAGGCAAGACTGGTTGCCAAGAATTATGCATAGACATATGGCATTAACATGAGGAGACATTCATCTCAGTTGTGAGAATGGCATCTATAAATAGGTATAAGGCAAGACTAGTTGCCAAGAATTATGCGTAGACATATGGCATTGGCATGAGGAGGCATTCATCTCGGTTGTGAGAATGGCAACCATAAGAGCTATCATCGCTATGATCGTATTAAAGGGTTG
This sequence comes from Cibotium barometz, assembly GCF_041138505.1. Classification (NCBI taxonomy): domain Eukaryota; kingdom Viridiplantae; phylum Streptophyta; class Polypodiopsida; order Cyatheales; family Cibotiaceae; genus Cibotium; species Cibotium barometz. The sequence continues at coordinate 35,519,655 of NC_141091.1, forward strand.
GTCTTTACATCAGATGGATGTAAAAAACATGTTCTTACATGATAATTTGTAAGAAGTTTACATAATGTAACCACCAAGTTATAAGAGCGATGCACATCCAATTTTTATGTGCAAGTTATGCAAAGCCTTGTATGGTGAAGCAAGCACCCAAAGCATGGTCAAACAAGATCGAGAAGTAACTTGTTACCATTGGATTTCAAATATCCAATGCCTTCTTCGCTTTATGTGAAAAAAGACAGACCGAAAAATCATATAATTAGTCATTTATGTGAATAACTTAATTATCATTGGTGATAGTGATGCCAATATACATGAGAGGAGAGAGGAGAGAGGAGAGTCCAATGAGGGCTAGGCTAGGCTGGGAGAAGGGAGGATGAGGAGAGGACATGGCTTTCCAATAGAAGCAATCTCAATAACTTTTACGGGTGTAAACTAGGAAAATAGAGTCCATATATGTTGGATTTTTTTGTCATAATCCATGGAATCATAGCTTTTTTATGATTGATGCCATTGCTATTCAAGATACAATAATGGTCATGCTTAAATCGGATAAATAAAATATCATGTGTTGGATTTTTTGAGCAAGTAAAACACACTGGTCATGCTCCATGGACTATATATTTACTGTGAACTATAGATTTTTTGTGATTGATGCCACTGCTATTGAAGATAGAATAATGCGCTCGCACTAGAGAAGACTGTTGCATTCAAGTTTGGGGAAAAAAAACATGAAAACCCATTGGTACAAGCCTTGATATCAACAACCTTGCTCCTTGAGGAGACCACCACAAATCATTAAGTAACCTCACCAACTATATAACGAAATCATGTCCATCAACAACCAATCCCAAAATGAAAATGGAATCTTTGCCATCAATTTCCCCTCCAGTTAAGAAAGCATCCAACCCAACCTCTCCAATGGAAAGCACCATGACTGAACAATCGCTAGTGGTTGGTGTCAATTAGACTGCTGAAAGATCAAGGTTAACCAATGGATATGGCTGCCCAAAGCTCACAGAATTTGTAGAGTCCTATGGACAGTTTTGTGTACTATATAATATACTGAAATTACAGCTCTCTCTCTCTCTCTCTCCTCTCTATCTATGTTGGTGATTTGCATCAATTCAGTTGCTTAGGGCTTCTCTTCTCTCTATCTATGTTGGTGATTTGCATCAAGGTTCCTATTCAGTTGCTTGATGCTGAAAGAAGACCCACAGTGCTTCCTCACATGTGACAACTATCCTTATGGAGCCACCTCATACAAACAATGTGCTGACCAGGTAACCTCCCATCTTCTATCGCAATATGCACTATACGTTCAGTGATGATAGATGTCACTACTGCCATAGAGCCTTGGGGCTATAAAGTAAACCAGCAGGAGGTAAACCAGCTCCCAGTAATCCACATTCCCCACTTTCTCTATTTTGGGGCCACCTCAAATTCTAACATTCCACTCCAGCCTTCACCAGGCTTCTTTTTTTCCCTTGAGTAGATCCACCTGTAGTCACGATATTGGAATGCCTGCTTCATGCCCGCCCAGAGGCAGTTAGAACATGTGACCGTGGCCACAATACCAACGGGTGGCCAGCGGGGATTGAACTCGGGACCTCTATCCAAGTTCTAAACCTGCACCACTGGGCTACGTGCCCGTTGGCAACCATCACCAGGCTTTGTCTGTTACCAATCAAGCATTTACTGATTTTGATTTAACCTCTTCACTCCTATCCAAGCTTTTCTGCATCTTGAAGCATGTACCCATCTGCATAAATGTTGGACATCAAAACAAAGGCTGCGGCATGTGTATCATCTGATTGAATGGCATGTTCAAAAGCTTGTCTGCTAAGCCTTATATCACCCCACTTTTCACAAGCACCCAATACACTGCTCCAGGTCACACAATTGGGCTGCAAAGATGACGTCTCCAGCATTGCCACAGCCTCATCTAGCTGGTTTACACGGCCAAAGAGATCAACCATGCAGTTTTGGTGCTTAATTGTTGGAGTAATATCATACTCTTGGCTCATATCCTCATAGTATTTCTTACCCTTATCCAGAAGACCCATGTGACTACATGCAACAAGAACACTAAGGAAAGTTATCTCATTTGGCTCTATGCCTTCCTCCACCATCCTCTCAAACATCTCAAAAACAAGCTCACTGGCTCCTTGACGAGCATACCCATTGATGAGTGCAGTCCATCTCACAAGGTCCCTTTCAGACATCCCATCAAACACCTTCTGGGCGTTAACCATGCTCCCACATTTACTATACATGTCAATCAAAGCTGCTCCCAAAAGCACTTCATCATCAACTAGTGCATTAACTTGGCGACTTTGTACATGAATTTTTCTCCCAGATTCTATAGCTGCTGTGTTGCCACAGGCTTTAAGAACGCTTGTGAAGGTCAGCTTATCTGGTGACAGGCCTTGCTCTTGCATTTGAGCATACAATTGGAGAGCTTTTGGGCTTTCTCCTTGCTCAACATACCCCAGAATGATAGCATTCCACGAGACAACATCTCTAACTGACAAATTGTCAAACATTTCCCATGCTTCGACCAGTGACCTACCTTTTGCATACATGTCCACTAGAGCGTTTCCAACCACCAGATCATTTTCAAAGCCCTCTTTAGCAATTTCCATGTGTATTTTCCGGGCCTTGTCTATGGCTTCTACACTTCCGCAAGCTTGTAAGCTGCAAACAAATGTAACAGCATCTGGAGAAACACCCTCTAGTTGCATGTTTTTCAAACACTGGAGTGCTTCTTCACCGAGCCCATGCTGGACATAACCTGTGATTAGTGTGTTCCACAAAACAACATCTCGGACCCGCACCTCGTCAAACACATTCCTTGCTTCTGCAAGTGAGCCGCTTTTAGCATACATGTCCATCAAACTACTGACAAGAAAAGGATCTGTCTCAGATCCCTCCTTGGCAATTTCAGCATGTATCTCTCTTCCCTTGTCTATTTCCCTTATGCAGCAAGAAGCTTTCAAGCTGCTAACATACGTAACAGTATTTGGAGACACACCATGTACTTGCATCTGTTCCAAACAGCTCAAAGCTTCCTGACCATGTCTGTGTTCGACATATGCCGTGATCAATGTGTTCCATGAGACTAAATCTTGAACTGGAAGCTCATCAAAAACTTCCTGTGCTTCTAAAAGCAAGCCACATTTACCATACATACGGACCAAAGCGCTGCCCACACAATGATCTCTTTCAAAACCCTCTTTGACAATCTCTGCGTACAGAAGCTGGCCTTGGTCTATGGCTCCTATACTAGCACAAGCTTTCAAACTGCATATAAACGAGATAGCATCTGGAGACATGCCCTCTGATTGCATCTGTTCCAAGCAGTTCAGTGCTTCTTCGCCAAGTCCATCTTCAGCATACCCTGTGATGAGTGCAGTCCACGATATTGAATCATGGGCTTGCAACTCATTAAACACTTCATGTGCTTCTGCAAATAAACCATATTTGGCATAAATATCCACCAGAATGTTCCCAATGAAAGATTGTTTTTCAAATCCATCTTTGGCAATCTGAGCATGTATTTCTTGAGCATGGCCGATGGCTCCTACACTGCCACAAGCTTTCAAACAGCAAACAAACGTGACGGCATCTGCTTGTACATCCTCCAACTGCATTTGTTCCAAGCAAATCAAGGCTTCCTCGGCAAGCCCATGGTCAGTGTACCCTCCAATCAGTGCACTCCATGAGACTACATCATGACTCATCAGCCTGTCAAAAACTTCCCGTGCTTCGACAAGTGAGCCACACTTGGCATACATATCCACCAACGTGTTGCCTACAAAATGTTCACCTTCGAGTGCTTGCTTGACAAGCTCAGCATGCAACTGTTGACCCTTCCCTAGACACTTTAGTCTAGCACAAGCTTTCAAGAGAGCAACAAAGGTATAGCTGCTAGGATGCACACATTGCTCTTGCATTTTCTGAAACAAGTCAAGGGCCTGCTGGGGATCCCCGAAAACTGTATATCCTTGAATGAGAGAAGTCCAAGAATACTCATTAGGACTGACCAACCTACGGAAGGCCTGCTCGGCATGAGCTACACTTCCGCAACACGTAAGCATGGAGACAAGATGGTTGCCAAGAGCTTCATGAGCTTCCAGCCCATTGTTATGGATGTGAATCTGCACATACTTGGCATGACCTAAGTTTCGTGATGTCCGGCAATCATGAAGGATGTTGAGAAAGTCATCTACTGAGGGCGGCTGTACAAAGTGGTGCCAAGAAGCAAGTGTATCATGCATGCTCAGCATCTTCCAAGCTCCAAGAAGCACTTGTAAGCTCTGTGCCTGTGTGTGCTTTCTTTGCTGGTTATCAATCAATGATCAGGACATGGGTAGTTGCCCCCTGTCAGGGCACTGATGTTTGACACAAGGAGTTACATTGCAGCTCTGTCTCAAAGCTACATGGTTTGATGAGCTGAATGCTTCAAAGCTACTTGGCTCATTGGGAGCCCTCCCATCCTGAACCGCAGGCCCAAAAAGGGGCCTTTCCTCTTTGGTGTTGCCATCTGCAGGTTTGTCGAGATATCTGTAAGTACACAAGCTAAAGCTCGCAACTAAACCTTCTTTGCACATTTCCAAATTTCACAGGGTTCATCTGAGATACCTTCACATGTGATCTAGCATCGCCTTCTCTGAAACCGTGCGATCGTTTATGTTATATAGTACATATATGTTGCATCTTATGTATATGTATATGTATATGTATATACACATATACATACATACATACATATACATACACTTACCAGAGAGGTACCCACGGTTTCAAAGAATGCGGTCCACAATCAAGATATAAACTTGGCATCTCTATCACTTATAATCTTCCCAAGTAACCCTTGCAATGTGAATATCTCTTTCAAGAAGACCTTAGCAACATCTAAGGTTTCATAAGTCTTCTTCTCACAGGGATCAAGGCAATCCACCACTATCAGGATGGAGTCTTACCTTGTATTTACTGAAGGTAGTTCAGTGATGAAATCCATACTTATGCATTCCCATTTCATATGAGGAATGTCTAAGATATGCAACTTCCCTAGCATTTTTACTCTTTCGGCGCTTTGACCTTTTGGCAAACTCAGCATTGATGAACATGCTGCAATTCATCCTTCTTAAGTCCAGGCCAAAAAAAACTTTTCTTTATGGCCATGAAAGACTTCACGTACCCAGGGTATCCAGGCTATCATGAGCCTTATTTAGAATTCTTCACATCAAATCTCCTCCTTCAAGAACACGTTAGCCGGTTATTGAAGTTCAAGCAGTTGTCATCTTCTAGCTTGTACCCTTGAATTTTCTTCATCTCCTAAGCCATTTTTCTTTCTTGCTTAAGTAGCAAGACAATGATAGGGGCAAAGAACTATTCTATCCCAATCTTCACCTTAATTTCAACAGTTAAAGGATTAGAAGTCATAGTTATCGTGAGTAAGGAGGCTTTTCTACTCAGCGTATCTCAGATCGTTCTCTTTCCATGATCTATATTTAATCTCAAAGTCAAATCCTTAAAGAGTTTGTATCTATATTCTTTGCCTCATTTTGAGACCATTTCGAGTAAAGATCTAATTTAAGCTTTTATGATCACTTACCATAGTGAATTTATGCCCAAGAAGATAATGTTATCAAAGCTTTAGAGCATGCACTATTATAAGTAGCTCTAAATCATGGACAACATAATTCCTCTCATGCGACCCCAACTTTCGAGATTCATATACTATAGGGTATCTTTCCTGCATTGGGATTCCTTTAATTATGAATCCATTGGCATCAATGGTCACTTCAAAAGGCTTTCCAGGGGATGGTCATCGAGGGAGCTCGATGGAGGGAGCTTTGGATGGAGATCCTCCCTCTCTTTCTCTATTTCCTTCTCATTTCTCAGTATAGTACTCCTAACTAATGTTTTGCATACAGGTCCTCAAGTCTATAGACTTAAAACTACCTTATTCATCCACATAATACAAAAAATATCAATTCTTTATTGCTTGTACGACATGTTGTGCGTAAACATCGTTGAAACTGTTAATGATATCTTATTGAAAAACCCCAACACGTATTGCTCTCGCCCTCTTTCTCTCTTTTTTCATATGAAAAATAAGATCATGACATAATTATAAACAATTGCTAAACCTAGTCACTTGAATATTCACAAACAAATATATTTATTGCACTACAATGAAGTCTTCATCGAGACACCCTCAACAACGTCCTCTTTGGGATCAATACAAACAATGTCCATGCTTAATTTGTGTGCTACCATAGCACAATCTCCACATCCTACATAAATCTCTACTATCACTTGCTCTTTTTTTACATGACGCTTCAACAGGCTATCCCAAAAGTCATATCCACCCTGACATCCACCTGCAAAGAAAGTCTCTCTCTTAATTCCATAAAAAAATGTAACACCCTTATTTTGGTGCACTTATATGTTTGTTCCATACATTTTGCCATGCTGTCCCATATGGGCGTCTGCCCCAATGCATCATGGTGCAAGGATCAATGATATAATCAGGCAAGACAAGTTATGTATGGTTTACTCCAACTATGCTCGTGAAGGTAGCAACAATGAGGGTATGTGTTTGCACAAGAGTATGAGATGATTTTTTATAGCAAAAAGTGATATTCAATGGCAACCTCTATGGTTAGTGTTGTTTACCTCTTGTCCAAATGCCTTTCCAATTTGTGTTGTATACCATACATTCACCAAGGTGTCTGAGGAGAAGCCAGATTGCTCAACCTACGCTATAATGGGGTTGCCACTTGATACATAGTACCGATGACAATAATAGAGCCATTGTTGTCTAAGATGGTCTCACAAATCTGAAGCAATAAAGGCTCCTCTCCATCTACATGGTGTCTGCCCCAATGCATCATGGTGCAAGGATCAATGATATAATCAGGTAAGAAAGGTTGTGTATGGTTTACTCCAACTATGCTCATGAAGGTAGCAGCAACGAGGGTATGTGCTTACACAAGAGTATGAGATGATTTTTTGTAGCAAAAAGTAATGTTTAATGGTAACCTCTATGGTTAGTGTTACTTACCTCTTATCCAAATGCCTTTCCAATTTGCGTTGTACACCACACATTCACCAGGGTGTCTAAGGAGAAGCCAGATTGCTCAGCCTATGCTGTAATGGGGTTGCCACTTGATACATAGTACCAATGACAATAATAGAGCCATTGTTGTCTAAGGAGAAGCCAGATTGATCAGCCTACGTTGTAATGGGGTTGCCACTTGATACATAGTACCGATGATAATAATACAGCCATTGTTGTCTAAGATGGTCTCACAAATTGGAAACAATAAAGGCTCCTCTCCATCTACCTGGCATTTGCCGTAATGCATCATGGTGGAAGGATCAATGATATAATCAGGCAAGAAAGGTTGTGTATGGTTTACTCCAACTATGCTCGCGTGAATGTAGCAGCAACAAGGGTATGTGTTTGCTCAGGAGTACGAGATGATTTTTTGTAGCAAAAAGTGATGTTTAATGGCAACCTCTATGGTTAGTGTTGTTTAGCTCTTGTTCAAATGCCTTTCCAATTTGCGTTGTACACCACACATTCACCACACGATGTTTAAGGAGAAGCCAGATTGCTCAGCCTACGCTGTAATGGGGTTGCCACTTGATATATAGTATATCGATGACAATAATAGAGCCATTATTGTCTAAGATGGTCTCACAAATCTGAAATAAATGCTCCTCTCCATCTACGTGGCATAGACATAAAACGTACGAATGACATACACGAAACATATACACAACAGGCACTTAAGGTCTTAATGAAGGCAAAATCATGTCATCATTCACATGTAAAGAGATTCCATGGGACAATGTCATCGAGGTAGCCATAAATGAAACCTCTTGTGGGCAACCTCACTATAATACAAGCACACGTTGTTCTTGTATTGACAGCTTTAACGTTAAAGGTCTGTTCTCCCTCTTTGACTAGATGCAACATATCAAAAAGACATACTAGCTCCTGTGGACACTCCTAGATCCGAATTGCATGGCCTATCTTCAAAGGATCCCCAAAAAATGCCCTCATCTTTGTAAAATCATGTCCTGCTACACCATGTTGAAGAGTTACACATTAATTTGTCATTACATGATATAAAAGGCACACCTTTACAATTCTTTCACATGTGTTCACAATTAATTATTACACATGTTAGCGTCGAGGCTTCTATAACAATAGAGGAACTAGCACTTTGATGTTCACTCAGAACACCGAGGACTACTGTCAAGGCTATACGATGAGACACTCCTACAAAGCGTACATTTTGTAAGTGCATGCACCACACATATACATTACATTATCATTACCAATGAGTAAAATCATATATAGCAAATTCATTTAGATTGGGGTCTGAACACCTAGGCTAGGTGGATTATTATGTCACAATGGTGTATTTGGTGCTTCACCTCTTGCTAAGCTTATCTGGATCCATAACTTTTTCATCTACGTTAGTATCCAAACTACATAACAATAAAACCAACGAACTACAAGTAAAAGAGTGCCCTTTCTGTGTTGTTGCATGACCCACTTCTTCAATTTTTGAGGTTGCCTCGATCTTGCGAGTGCTATCATCAAAATCACTTTTGTCATATTCGGATGCAGAGACATCAGAGTCATCCTCTTCTTCTCATGCCTTTCTTTTTTTCTTTTCCAGAGACATCAGAGACATCCTCTTCCTCTCATGCCTTTCCTTTTTTGCATCCTTATTTGGCACTTTTGCCCCTTCATCATCATCATCCTCTTCATCGTCCTCTTTATCTTCATCATCTCCTTCATCTTTCATAAAAGATATAAGAAATAATAAATTGTATAGTTCATACCATGGTTGATTGCTTCGATTTACAAGCCCGAGTATACATCTCCTTCTCGCTCTTGGGAAATTTTCTACTTGGAAAGTTAAGGAACAATGGCAATCTCTTGTATATCCCTGCATCCCAAAGGTCTCAAAGTTGCTTTGCTACTATGAATACATAGTGCTCTCATGTTCTGGATCACGCTAATCTTTTAAGATTACAAGAACATCTACAATATATCTCTCCAACGACGCAAGGCACTTACAAATCCATCTACATATTATTATTTCTATTCAGTTTACAAATATAAGAGCACAATTAAGTAGTAAGTAAGCTTTGTAGAATGTCATGCACATGAACACGACACACTTGGTAGCTTTGACGACATCATGGTTTGAAGCTACCATGCCTTGTTTCTTCAGGGATCCCTCAAACAGCTTCCCAAAATACACTCTCTTAAGATCGGCAAGGTCCTCCTGAAATGTATTTGGGAAAATTATCTTGTGCTTTTATGATATTTCTACAAGGACAGCCACACCCTGTGCTCCAATCTCATGCCATATGACTTCTCTTTTTGAAGCCAATCCCTGAATAAACTTGCATTTGATGTGTTGCCAGAAATTGTTATTCAAACAAAATACAGTGCTTTGTATATATCAAGAAGAAAAGAAAAGTTATTATTACTTACTTTTAGGGATTTGTGAGTCCTTCAGCCTCTGTGAATTGCCATTAATCAGAATATCTAAAATCTGTGCTTTTTTGGTCGTTTGGCAATGAGCTAGATGCCAAGCTGTATAGTCTATCCTCTGTCAAAACCAACCCGGTTTCTTGTCCCAATTAACTTGCACTAATCGTTTGCGCGACACAACACTAAAATTAAACCGCAACATGAAAACCATAAAATGTCATCGCCTACCAAATAGACAAAGGGGGAAGATTGTAGGCTTTCTTACTCAAAGAAACCTTCCCCTTGTGCAAGGTTTGCAATCACCGCCATCCGCCTTGTAGCATACCTCCATTTTATTTTATCTTTATAAAATGTAGTTCTCCATTTCTCTTCAAAGTCATTTGGAGGCAAGCTATTTACTAAGGGCTCAATATCTCAGGTGGCTAAGGTACTCATCCTATTATTCACATGTTACAACATTAGTTTGATAATATGTAAATGTTACTCATATATTGCAAGTGTTACAAGATTGAAGGTTTACCTGGAATACTATTTTGGAAAAGTTCTAAAAGCTCGCAGTTGTACTAGGACAACGGGCGACCCTTTTTTTTGCATCAAGGCATACTTATCCATCCAATAATGCCTTATTCATTGCTCTAGTGTGCCTCATAATTGTTTCTTTATTTACTAGTTGAAGTGCCCTTTGACGAGGCACACTTTGTCCACAAGAGATGAAGAAACATAGCCTAATTCATTCATCCTATGGCAAAAAGCAATATGAGTTATAATGAAAGATAAAAAGTACTCACTTGGACCATTCCATGTCAAATAGACTTAAGAATAATGTGTACATTTTGTTACCTATTTAAGCAAGCTATGACTGTGAAGACCTCCCCCTCGCTATCCTCATTGAATTCAAAAAGGATAGCGTCAACACATGGATGTCATGATACAACATTCTTGAATGCTACAATTAGTGTGAATCTAATTAGTCCCGAATTTATTTTCAAAAACTTTACACACTGCGTAAAAAAAGTAAGCAATTTAAGATGAGTCACATTCACTAATCTCCTTTATCCATGCCACAACGCGATGATTGCCATCTCACACGTAAAACATCTTGTTGCTCTCATAAATTCCCACTCCATGCCTTTGATCACATTCTTGAACTCATTTCTCATTCAACATATGCCATCCCATGCACTAACATCATTTTGCATCACTTCTCTAACAGGATTATGAGATGAGGAGATAGAACAAGTGAACCTGCATCGATCGGCAACATAGCCATTTTTGTATAGAATTCCCTTTCCAGCTTCTTGTATACCTAGACTCTGCACTCTTCTTATAGAGGGGTTAGGCACAAGTCTACACAAGGGAATATGTGGCAAAGGAGTGAATTTCTTCACTTGCAATGCACACACATAGGTTATTCTTGGGAGCCATAAAAAGTGGATAGCAATTACCTTTACTCTGTTTAGGTTATCCTGTAGGAGTTCTAGTTGCAAAAATGAGTTTCATGTGTCACATGAAGTGGTCTTCATTATCGCCTTCTTTTTCAGTTCCCTCCTACACCTCTCTTGCTTCCTTTGTTGCTTTCATAGATCTTGAAGAAGCACCTTTTTTGAAGAGCGTGGTGGATTTGTTCGAGGAGGAGCATAATCATCACCATCTTCTTGCACTATTTTCCTCCTCACCTTCGTACTTGTCACTTCTTGGCTTGCGTGTCTGGCAGGTGTGCTCTTTAAGTGTTGTGCACGCTTTGGGTATGGGGTTTTCTTTAATGTGTTTGGATCAATCTAAACACATCACAAAGGAATTCCATGGATGGTTTCCACAATGGGGTTTACGTGCAAAATGGTCCCAGTAGCTACTTTAGTGCCATTGATCATTAAGAACATTTGTGTCCCTCATTTGAAATGAGAAGGAGCCATGTAGAAAAGAGGAGCTCGGAAGAGGATTGCAAAATAAGACCGTTTGGAAGGAGATTGGAAGAGGAGAGAAAGAGACCAAATAAACAGAGTGAACAAAAAAAAAAGAAACTAAGAAGATATAAACAAAAGAAGAAGAGATATAAATAGAGGGAAAGCTTAAATAGAGAAAGTTATAAATAGAGAGAGAGCTAAAAAAATAGAAAGAAAGCTAAAAATAGAAAAAAAACAAATTTTAAGGTTTGAAAATTTTAGGGTTTGAGAGAAGGAAGGAACAATAAGAAAGAGAGGTGTTTGAGACACACACACACACACACACACACACACACACACAGAGGCAAAAGAGATAAGACAGTAGGAAAGAATTAAACTACAGAGAGAGAGAGAGAGAGAGAGAGAGAGAGAGAGAGAGAGGGAAGCGAGAGAGAGAGAGAGAGAGAGAGAGAGAGAGAGAGAGAGAGAGAGAGAGAAATAATAACCTTGAGTACTGGGGTAGAAGTAATAATGACTTGAGCTGATCAAAACTGTTTTGATGGATTGGCAGCCACACTATTTTACAATCCTTCTTAAGAAGATCCGTCAAAGGTGCAGCTATCAAGGCATAATCTTTGATAAAACTCATATACCATCCCGTGATTCCCAAAAACCCACGAACTTCACGAACTGATTTAGAGGGTGGCCACTCCAGAATATCTTTGACCTTGGTAGGGTCTACTAAGATGCCATCTTTGGAGACGATGAACCCAAGATACTCAATTTGATGAGTAAAGAAGGTACATTTGCTCTTCTTGGCATAGAGTTTGTGTCTGCAAAACAATTACAAAACTCTACGCACATGCTCCTCATGCTCTTCCATTGCTTTGGAGTAGATTAAGATGTCATAAAAGAAAACAAGCACAAATTCATCCAAATAAGGATGGAATATATCTTGCATTAGGCGGTTGAAGGTTGCAGGAGCATTGGTTACAGCAGTAAACTCATAGTGGCCATAACGGGTATTGAAGGCTGTCTTGGGTATATATGCTTCCTTTACTTTGATCTGATAGTAACCAGACCTCAAATCTATTTTTGAGAAGACTTTGGCCCCATGAAGCCTGTCAAGAAGTTTGTCGATGCGAGGGATAGGATACTTATTCTTGACAGTGATTGACTTCATTTAGCCCTCGATAATCTATGTAGAGGCGGAGAGTTTTGTCCTTCTTTTTTTGGAAAAGGACAGGTGCCCCCCAAGGAGAGCTACTGGGGCGTATGAATCTTTGCTCAATGAGTTGGGAAAGTTTCTCTTTAAGTTCAATGGCTTTAGGAAGGGACATTTTATAGGGAGTTTTTGAGACGGGTTGAGCTCCAGGGATCACCTCGATTTCATGATCGACTTCTCAAGGAGGCGGTAGCCCTGTAAGCTCGTCAGGGAAGATGTCAGAGAATTATTGTAGCCAAGAGGGTTCTTTCTCCTTACTAGGTTCAATGGCTTTGTTGAGCTTGACTAAGAAAACTTGCTGGCCCTTACGTGTTCCCTTGAGATGTTTTGCCTTGACTACCCTAGATTTAGGTTTTCATGTTATCCCCTGAACGGATATTACTTAGCCATGCTCATTTTCAAAAGTGATACTCCCTTGGTTACAATGAATGCTAGCCTTGTTCGTAATTAACCAATACATCCCAAGGATTCCATCATAAATTCCTGATGGCAAGACTCTAAAGTGGCCATGAGTTTGCTCATTACCCAGCTCAAAATCAAGGTTTCCTACAGAGTGGCGAGATACTACTTTTCCACTGGCTAACTCTACAATCATTCTTCTAGCTGTTTTTTGACCCAAGTTTAATTTTTGCACAAACACCTAGGAGAAAGAAATGAATGGGTACTGCCACAATCAATCAAAAGCTGGAATGGCTTACCGTGTGAGTGGTTGGGATTTGGATTACACTAAATTATTTATTCGGACCTTGGTGTTCTACTGTCGCATGGACGGTGGCGCGCTGCGCGCTCTTCTTCAGCCATTTCCAAGGTTGGTTCTTCACTTATAATACAGGCGGTCCTAGTAGCAACTGCTCCTCCGCGGCCTCTACCACCACATCCACCGCCTCCTCTTGCACCTTGGTGGATAGGGGTTCCACGGCCTTGATTTCCTCTTCCACCTTGGGGAAATGATGTTTCCATCTTGGGACAGTTGGCCCTAAAGTGTCTCGGCTCATTACACTCAAAACACAGAGGGCTTTCTCTGGAAGAAGCAGCATACGAGCGGGGGACAAAAGAGTTTCTTTGTCGCCCTCTGTTGTAGTAGGGGAAATTCTGTTGAGGTTTCTTGTAGGGTTGATCTTTAGGATTTGCCTCAGGGTAAGATCTCTTTTGAGGCTTAGGTCTGTCAGTCCTCATTTCTTGCATAAGGGGATTTGCTCATATGAGAGCATCCTGTAATGTGCTTGGCCTCATAAGTTCAAGGCGAGAATCTAAGGGTTAATTTAACCCTTAGCAAAAACGAGCCACTTACTGGTGGGAAGTAATCATAGCTGGGGCATACTTCCAAAGAGTGATAAATTTGGAATAAGTCCTCAAGAGTTAAGCTGCACTGCCTAAGACTAAAACACTCATTTATCTTTATGGATTCATGGGATGGGGGAAGATATCTTTCCTTCACGGCCTGTTTTATGTCTTCCCACATTTGAGAATGCTCGGTGACTCCCTTGTCTGGCACCACTGTTTCCACCAGAGTTTAGCATCTCCGATGAGGCAAAACCATGCAAGCATAGACTGATTTGCTACTCCAGTACCGGCGACAAAGAAATAATCATCCATTGCTTCAATCTAGACTTCAGCATCCTTCTCAATCTTTGAGCCTTCTCCTTTAAAGGAGGGAGGTTGCATTTGCTTGAGCAGGAGCTTCTTCTCCTGGATATCAGTGTAAAGCGCATTGGGAAGTGGAGGCTGATCGTCCTGGCCATCATTGTAAAAATAATTTTAAGATTACAAGATTCATACTTGCACAACACTTATTTTGCAGAGTAAAACATTGAAATTATTTTATTTTCAAATGTCTACAAGGACGAGTTTTATTACAAAGATCTGAGACTAATATAATTAGTCTTATTTGCCATTAAGTGAAATTCCTAGGCTTGACTATGACAGAAGGGTAGAGCGGTCCACATAGGTGAAGTATGGGGGTTCTGCCTCCTGTAATTTTTCTAAGACTCTAAAAACTGATGGTAAGGGTGGTAGACTCTAGATTGGGGTAGGTCCCAACACAGCTACTCTGTCAACACTTGGTCATACACCCAGCGATCCTTCCTGAGGTATGCGAATCCCATCTATAGTCACAGAGGTGTCGGCCCTTGGAGTACTGACGAACCAAAATAAACGGATCATCTTCAACTTTTCAATCCAACGAATCCGCTTTAGGTCGGTGGTAAGGTTCCCAATTCAATCCGCTCGGACGAAGAAATATCTTGGCCTGTGACTCCAAAAATCTCTACCCCATCCTCTTTCAATACGAGAGAAATGGGGGAGGAACATCTTCTCTAGTATCTCCACCATGGTGTCATGGAACTCGAAATTTGAGGAGTGACTAGCAGTCTAAAGATGCATTGCAAAACTAGAAACTTTGAGTAGGCATCTTCCTCTTCCTACAATCATTCAAACATCAATTCAATTTGTTTTTTTTGTAGGATGTTTTTATTAATTAGCATTATGTTAGGTAAAACATACATTACAAAACAGTCCTTAAATGGCAAGTCCTAGGAGCTAAGATCGGCTCTGATACCAATTATAAGGTTCCCCCTTCCAAAATAGGGAAAACACTTAAGATAGTCCACTAAGTCTTAACTTGGAGAAAATTTCCTATTCATCGACACCTTGACCATGTAGAGATTCAAGGATACGATTCATAGGTAAGACCTAGTCCTATCCCACAGGGGGAGCATGATCTTCTAAAAATCAAATCACCCTAGGGTAATTGATCATAAATTGGACAACTACTAGACTTGATTTCTAGAGGCAACGCTTTTTTCCTCATCCATGCAAGGCACAGCCCGCTGGCCTAGTCTTCTAGAATAGAGTTACCCAAGAACCTATTTATCTAGCATAGGGCTTTCACTTAATCTGTTGGAAAGCTACCCGACTAAGGAGTCCACCCATCCGTAGGATGGTGCCATCGGGGCATTCCATCCTCCCACTTTCCACCCTACTCACGCATCAATTTGTTTTCTAATTAATCCTACCACACTGTTTGACATAAATAAACATGTTTCTTAATTAAGGCCCTTTAAAACAGCCTTTTTTCACAATACAATAATGCTAAAGACAAGATTTTTTTTTATACATGAATCAATTTCATACAAGCCAAACCGGCTCTCTTATTCTTTTCCTTTATATACCACACCGATGATCTAGAATTCGGTGTTCCAGCCTCTTATATGCTGGGTAAAACCCTACGGGACCATACATCTGGCAAGGACTCAAGCCGGGCTTGTCGCCCTCTCAGGCCCCATCGCTCGATCCTCCCGCCCCCCTGAGAGGGATGTCTGCACACTAGGGTGGGCTTATTCACCGCACTAACCTGGGTCCTCTCAGAACTAGACAGCATCATAATCTCTTGCCTCAATCGGCAAACCTTATTCTCCCAATGGTATGAGGGATACCTTGGGCCATTCCTGGGCTTCACTAACGACGCCGCTCTTCTACACAAGCACGGAATGGAGTTAGCGTCAAAGCCAAGAAAAACTTGCACTCTTTAATTTCAATACAATTAATTGAAATTATTATCTTTAAAGATAATAATTTCAATACAATTAATTGAATACAACATCACTCAATTCGTAGCTTCATACAATTTTATTTCATTATTTTAAAAGGAAAAGATACACATTTATTAACACTAATATATAAAAAAAACTCTTCTTTAAAAGATAACCAAGCTACCTGGCCACCATTTCCTTGAGGAGATTGTAACGGGAGCATTGCGGCCGCATTGGGAGCATCTTCTCTAATCTCATTGTTGCGGGCTCCTCCTCCTCGAGGCAATATTCTTATATTTCTGGAATGGGGCCATCTTGGACATTGTCTTGTAGGGCTCGTTGTCACAGTCGAAACGCTCAAGTGAGATCTCAATTCTAAGATCGTTTGCTCACCGTATGAGCAAAAGACCACAGTGCATAAACCCTTTTGCTGAAGGGGAGAAGGGGCTGCTATAAGTCTCTTCACATAGGGGGCGGGGGGAAGGGGGGGGAGAGGGAGAGAGGGGGGGGGAGAAGAGTTAAGGACATTGTCTTCTAGCAAAAGGGGGGGGTTGAGGAGAGTTGACCTTATCTAAAAAGTGGCAACTAAGGTGGTGTTGAGAGGGGTGGCAGCAAGGGGCGGCTGTACTACAACAAGTACACTGCGCAGGAACAGAGCATAGGCTACGCAAAGGGGGGAGAAGAGTTAAGGACGTTGTCTTCTAGCAAGGGGGGGGTAGAGGAGAGTTGCCCTTATCTGAAAAGTGGCAAATGAGGGGGTGTTGAGAGGGGTGGCAGCAAGGGGCGCCTGTACTACAGCAAGTACACGGACGGCGGCACAACAGAGCATAGGCTACGCAGAAATGCTTGCTGCCTGTGGAGCACCCCGGGGTCTATATAGCTGTGGGGTACGGGTGTGGGTGCTACGTAAAACAAGGTCAAAAGGACGGTGTACCAATAAAGGCTATAGATCTATGTCCTGCATGACTCAGGGGGAAAGGTACGGTGGTGTGGTTAACAGGGAAAAGGGGTGGTACGCATATACCTTATCTGGTTAGAGGCAGCATGGGTGTCCACATAGTGGTGCGTTTGGACCACGTAGTGGACAGCCGACCTTTGGTTCTTGTGCGGCCATTGTACGGGCACCTTGGTAAGTGTGTACGGTTCAATTTTGGGGTGAGGACCCCAAAATTGTACGGGCACCCTGGTAAGTGTATACGGTTCAATTTTGGGGCGAGGACCCCAAATTTGTGGTGCCGACCTGTAAGATTCCTCCCTCTGGCTTTTGAGGTGTGCAGGTGTAAAAACCTCCCCTTCTAATCTTATAATTATTCCCCTCTCTGAAATAAAAGAAAGATCCTGTTTTCCCTTGTTTTGGCCTAGAGAGAGAAAATGTCTAGAGGAAGGTAATTAAAAATTAAGATATTTTTGGATATAAAAATCCTCCTAGTGTCTAAAATGGTTTTCCTTAAAACAAATATTCAAAAAGAAATTTCCAATGTGCAATTGAAATAAATTGAAATTAGGTAAAAAGGACCTTAGCCTAAGGGTCGAGTTTTTTTGAAATTTTTGAATTAAGGTTCCTATGGACCAATTAGGTTAATCCAAATGTAGGGAGGAGATAAATTGAAGAATAAAAGAAAATCCCGAGTAAATACTCACATAAGATGAAGAGTTGACTAAGGACAAGGTTATTAGTTAAAAAAGAAGAGATATTTAGAGGAAATGATGCATTTTTTACACCACTGTGGGGGAATTTCCCTCATGAAGGAGGTGCCTATTTCACATGTGTGGTTGAGTTTTAAGCTCACAAATAATGAGATATTTTCATCTCTACTCTCTCCTACTACAACTAGATCCAAAAAGTAAGCTAAACTGACCTAAAAATGGTCAAAAATTGACCAAACTGATCTAGAAAATTCTAGAATCAGTTTGCTTGGTTAGAGGCTCACTTTTTCCTATAAATGAAGCCTCCCCCTTTGTAAATGGTTAATAGTGTTTTATGCACTGCTACTCTACTCTTCCCCCTGAAGCGTGCTGGTCCAATGAAGGCTTGGTGCTTTCCCCAACCATAGTCCTTCTCTCTTCGTCGGCAGCCTGCAAGAAGGCTTCGAATTCTCAATTTGGGCCTTCTTCTCCAAGGCTGTTTGCGCTTCATCCTCAGCCTCCAACTTCTTATAAATCTCCACGTTTTGTCTTTTGGCATTCCAGCAGACAACGCCCAGAGCAGCTCATTCGCTGAGAGCTGAAGTCTCTGGAGAGATGCTGGGATCATCCCCGTTGGCATGTGCCTCTGGGTCGATAGCAGGCTCGACTGGTAACTCCTTGCACTGTGTCGTACACTGTTTCTCGTATTCCGTAGCCAAGGCCCCGCTCTAATTATTGGATAGTTTGTCCGGTCCTGTTTGTCGATTGGATTCAGTTTCTGAAGACCGAATGCCTGTGGCTGCAACCTCACTGCCCTCCACCTACTGCGAAGATTTGTCAGCTTCCCTGAAACGATTGGAGAGGGATTGCACCATCTGTTCTAGTGCCTTAAACTTCTCTTCGAGCATCAGAGCCAAAAACAGTGAATTTATTGATAATTCATTAGTTTTTGACCATTTTCTCTTCAAAAGAATTGGTGGCCACTCTTGTTGTTGCAAACAAGCGTAGATCCCTCAAACCATCAAGCCAAAGGAAAGCTCACAAAAATTCATGTAAGCTAAAAATCCTACTTTTTCTTTATTCCATTTAATGGTTTTCTTATTTTTGTTCTCTTTAAAATGAAAAATGGTGCTATGCCTTGTTGAAAAGGCTTTCCAACAAGGCTTTCCTCCTCTCTTCATTCTTGAATTCAGCCTTTCTTTATCCTAGACGTGTAATCATATTGTTTCTCTTTAAAAAGTGAAATTTGATTAGTTTAGAGTGCTTTAAACCATTTGGGATAATTTCTAAGTAACTTGAGAATGAAAAAAACTGAAAAATGGTCAGCTATACAAAGGAGGTTATGGCAAAATTTTCTTAAATTTTGTGAAATAAGTTTTATCTTTTATTATTCAAAAAGAGTAATCTCCACCGTTTGTGTATTCTAAAAGTGTTATTTTTATTCTATGCATAGAAAAATGCAGATTAGAAATATTTTTATAATAAAAGTGTTATTTTCATTAGAATTAATTTTTATGCATAGAGGGATGCATATTGGGAATATTTTGATTATAAAAGTGTTACTTTCATCAAAATTGATTTTTATGCATGAATAGATGCGTAAAAAAAATTTTTATTATAAAAGTGTTACTTTCATTAAAATTGAATTTATGGATAAATAAATGCATAAAAGAAATTTTTTATTATAAAAGCGTTACTTTCATTATTTTGACTTTTGCATAGAAAGATACATAGAGAAATTTTTTTTAATTTCAAAAGAGTTATTCTCATCAATTTTGATTTTATGCATAAGAAAGATGCATGAAGAAATTTATTTTTATTTCAAAAGAGTTATTCTCATCAATTTTGATTTTATGCATAAGAAAGATACATGAAGAAATTTATTTTTATTTCAAAGAGTTATTCTCATCACTTTTGATTTTATGCATAGAAAGATGCATAAAGAAATTTATTTTTATTTCAAAAGAGTTATTCTCATCAATTTTGATTTTATGCATAGAAAGATGAAAAAAAAATATATTTTTATTTCAAAAGAGTTATTCTCATTAAAATTGAATTTATGCATAGAAAGATGCATAAAAGATTTATTTTTATTTCAAAAGTGTTATTCTCCTTAAAATTGAATTTATGCATAGAAAGATGCATAAAAGATTTTTTTTATTTCAAAAGTGTTATTCTCCTTTAAATTGAATTTATGCATAAATAGATGCATAAAAGGATTTTTTATTATAAAAGCATTACTTTCATTAATTTTGATTTTATGCATAGAAAGATGCATAAAGAAATTTATTTTTATTTCAAAAGAGTTATTCTCATTAATTTTGATTTTATGCATAGAAAGATGCATAAAGATATTTATTTTTATTTCAAAAGAGTTATTCTATTTTATGCATAGAAAGATTCATAAGGAAGTTTATTTTTATTTCAAAAGAGACGTTATAATCATCAATTTTATTTTTATGCATAGAAAGATACATAACAAAATTAATTTTTATTTCAAAAGGGTTATTCTCATTAAAATTGAATTTATGCATGGAAAGATACATAGGATGATGTGGTTGATGTGGATGGATGTATGGATAATGTGGATTGATGTGTGGATGATGCGATTAGATGTGATATGATGTGGGAATGATATGATGTGATAGGGATCGATGAAGAAAATAAAATTGTGTGGTAAGATGAGAAAAGATGGGGACTAATGTGAAAGGATGCAAAGTAATGAGAAAAGATGGAAATATTGTTGGAACTGTATTTGTATGTGAAATCTGTTTTTGAATTACTGTTTTATATCAAGAATGCTGGGAAAGCATTTTGACCGTCTTGTGATTGAGGTCGTGGAGACCTATCTGTTAAAGTTGCAACTGCTAACGGAGAGTCAACGGAGGACGTCTCGCGTAGCAAGGTCAGCCAAGGTTTGAGCTTCCGGTACAGTGGATGAGGGTCAAGGAAGCGGCCTATGAGTGAAGCACTAGGTGACCTGTGAAAGATCCTAGAGGGTGCTGACCATATGGTGTTTGCGCTTTGGGTCGTTAAAGATACCCACAAGTACATCGGGGAAAATATTGGAACAAGGAGTAAGAGTTGTTTTCTAAATTTGGGCATGGATCTGGTTGATTGACCTTGCTAGTCCTCAAAAACGGATGAGTCCATGGCCCTTGTATATGGATCTGCTGGTTGATCTTGCTGATCTTCAACGGAGATTGCATCTGGATATTTTTATGTGATTATATTGTCGGGTACTATGAGCTAGGAACTATTGAAAAGGCCCCTGAGTGAACAGGTGGTGAGCGTTCTGGTTGCCAATGATGCCATAGGTACACCGATGAAGGAATGAATTGGAAATTAGGATTCAAGTGGATAATTGGAGGATTATGATCAGTAACACTATGGTTTCATTAAATGATTGTTTTAAAGATTGTTGAATCTGTGAAAAAGGTAAGTTCATATTGGGTGTGTAAGTGGTGTGACTAGTTTTATGTTTGCATGAATATCCGGCTAGGGGGCCTGGGAACTCTTTTCCTTGGTACCCAAGACAAAACCTAACCAAATTCCGGATTGGATCCCATCACTACAGTGGTTGGTGGGTGGTTGGCTAACCCATGGGCATGAGGCTAGATTGATGGATCCGTAAATCGAGACTCAATTTCTATATAGTACGATAGATGAGGTAAATCTTGGATAAAAATTGTTCTATGGAAAAGAATCAACGGCTCTGCCTCTCAATGAGGAAAAAAGTGTTGGTCTCTATTATCCAAGTACAATCTTTTCCCTGATTTGACTATGGGACTTACGGGTTTGGTCAGATCAGTTCAGTTAGTTCAGGCTTTTGACTACGTTAGAGAAAAGTTATCCTGGAGGAATCTCCCGTGCTTTCCGGACAAGGGAAGTTTTTTCGAGTTCGGTTTTGGAAGAACTGATGGATTAGTCTCTTGTCTGGATATCCGAGGGCTACAAGGCCCTGAGTGTGGGACCCTGCCCTGTGCAAGAAGTACTACTTCTGCTGCTAGCACCCCCAAATTCATTATGCAGTGGGGTCAGGGATCTTACATCACAGCAAATTGGCTAATGAGGATCAACCAAGAAGCCAAAAATGTCAAAAATTTATGAAGAAGTAGTAAAGGGTTGTAATTGTGTGATAAAATTCATACAAGTTGATATTCAAACTGAAATTCGTAAATTGGTAATTGGGTCTCCAGATGGAAGTACCACAATTGTATGGAATCCCTGACTTGCTTGAGGCCTAGACATGATGGTATTTACCTTATAGATCCAAGGACCGTGACTACCTGTATATATCGAGGGTATAAGTGCAGCTCTTTACGGGCAGTATATACGAGTAAATCTAAGACTTAAATTTATAAGCATGAGTACTATCGAGATGATGAATTCGAATGTGGTTGATATGATTTTAAATTCTTGTTGAGAACTGATGAGTTGAACTGGATTCTTATTGAAAAATAATGATTCCTGAATTTTGATTGAAATGTATTAAACTGAGCAAAACTACAATGAGGATGAATGGGACGAGTCCCTGTGATGATGTTCGTAAGCTGGAATGACGTTAATGACTTCAACAAATCACTATGAGATTAGTGGATTGTGCTGGCAGATTGCTACTGTTAACACTTAACCCAGTGGATTGAGTTAAAGGGTGTTAATTTAAAAATCTGTAAAATTAAAAATTTCCATGAAAGAATGTTCAGATAGAAATTTCGTTCTAATGGACCATTATTGTGATAAGGGTTTGAATGTTATGATCTGAGTGAATTGTTATCTAATGATGAGTTCTATATAAGGGATCTTTACCCAGGATTCTGTTGGGTTCTCCAGACTATAAGGAACCCTAGAATTAGTTGGATCTTAAGGAAATGAATTGTCCTCTAATGTTGCGAGATGAGGACATCTCGTGTTTTTTAAGTGGGGTAGGATGTAAGATTCCTCCCTCCGGCTTTTCAGGTGTGCAGTTGTAAGAACCTCCCCTTCTGATCTTATAATTATTCCCCTCTCTGAAATAAAAGAAAGATCCTATTTTACCCTGTTTTGGCCTAGAGAGAGAAAATATTCTACAGAGATATTATTCGATTTTTAGATATTTTTAGATGGAAAAATATCTCTTCTTATTAAAATAAATTCTGCCAAAATAGAAGTTCAAAAAGATTTTCAGAAGGTGCATTAGAAATCAATTATAATCTGTTTACAAAAGGCCTTATCCTAAGGGTCTAGATTTTTTAAAAATTTTAGATTAAGGTTAGAGGGGCCAATTAGATTAATCTAAATTTAGGGAGGAGATAAATTGAAGAAATAAAGAAAATCTCCCAAAAATGAGTAAATACTCACATAAGATGAAGAGTTGACTAAGGACAAGGATATTAGTTAAAAAAGAAAAGATATTTAGAGCCATGATGCATTTTTGACACCTTAGTGTGTGGGGGAATTTCCCTCATGAAGGAGGCGCCTATTTCACATGTGTGGTTGAGTTTTAAGCTCACAAATAATGAGATATTTTCATCTCTCCTCTCTCTTGCTTCAACTAGATCCAAAAGGTAAGCTAAACTGACCTAAAAATGGTCAAAAATTGACCAAACTGATCTGGAAAATTCTAGAATCAGTTTGCTTGGTTAGAGGCTCACTTTTTCCTATAAATGAAGCATCCCCCTTTGTAAATGGATAATAGTGTTTTATGCACTGTTACTCTACTTCTTCTTAGAGTCAAAAACTATGAATTTATTAATAATTCATTAGTTTTTGACCATTCCCTCTTCTAAAGAATTGGTGGCCACTCTTGTTGGCAAACAAGAGTAGATCCCTCAAACCATCAAGCCAAAGGAAAGCTCCCAAAAATTCATGTAAGTTAGAAATCCTACTTTTTCTTATTCCTTTTTAATGGTTTTCTATTTTTTTTTGTTTTAAAATGTAAAATGATGCTATTCCTTGGCTGGAAAGGCTTTCCCCCTCTCTTCTTCTTAAATTCAACCTTTCTCTTTCCTAGATAAGTAATCTAATTGTTGGAATTAAACTTTTCATATTGTTTCTCTTTTAAAAGTGAATTTGATTAGTTTAGAATGCTTTAAACCATTTGGGGATAATTTTTAAGTAAGTTAAGAATAGGAAAATTTGAAAAATGGTCAGCCATACAAAGGAGATTATGGTAAAATTTTCTTAAATTTTGTGAAATAAGTTTTATCTTTTGATATTCAAAAAGAGTAATCCCCATCGTTTGTGTATTCTAAAAGTATTATTTTTATTCTATGCATAGAAAAATGCATAGTAGAAATATTTTTATTATAAAAGTGTTATTTCTATTAAAATGGGAGATTTTTTTGCGAGCTTTTTTTTCTGACCTTTTTGGGGCAATGAACAAGTAGTCCGAGCTTTGCAAAGGACTAAGAACTTACTATAAGCAATGTAAAGGACCAAGAACTTACTTACATATAAATAACAAGCATTGAAAGATCAACAATATAAATTTCAGTCTTTTAAAGATCTAGTCCATAAAAATATTAATTACAAAGTCTTTTGATCCACATCATACTTATTGATATAATTACATATATACATATGAACCTCATACATATACACATACAAAATATACATATACATATACATACATGTAAGAGTTACCTACATACTAACATATATACATACATACATACATACATACTTTCTTACTTACTTAAATATAAAAAACAATCCTTTAAAGATAAAAAATGTATATACTGATATTTAAAGTTCCAAACCATGAAAATCTTAATACAAAGTCTTTTGATCCACATCATACTTATTGATATAATTATATATATACATATATCTACCTAAATTCATACACCTCGTACATATACATATACATACATACATACAAGAGCTACCTACGCGCACTAACATATATACATACATACATACTTTCTTACTTACTTAAATATAAAACACAATCTTTTAAAGATAAAAAATGTATATATCGATCTTTAAAGTTCCAAACCATGACAATCTCGATTACAAAGTCTTTTGATCCACAAATTATAGCATTCTTCTACGTGTCATCCCGACCTATCCTCTCATTATCCCGACCTATCCTCTAATGAGAAATCTCCCAGACATGCTTTGGCTACCTCCATGTCATTCTCTATCCCCATATAGTGCCTTTTTGACTCTTGGCATGCACATCCCAAGCCTCCACATCCCGCAAAAACATCCAAGACACCATCTCCTCCACTAGCCACCTACAATGAAATGCAATCATAAACGTGCATCTAAGTATTTTGAAAAAGTAGTCTCACCTAAAGAACATAGGAGATCTTTCTGCACCACCTCAAATGTAGTGCTCCAAAACCGTCGTGCGTTGGAATGGATGCTTCTTGTTCTTCTCAAAAATGAAATTTTGTTGAGTGTTGAATAACTTCTTTGAAACATTTTGCCCAGCCTCGCGATCAATAATAGGGACATGGCAATTTACTTGATAGAACATACTAAGCGCCAATGTATCCACCTACCATAATGAGGAAACATTATGTTTGGATATCCATACCACATAACATGTATACATAAAGGGAAATATTTGAGAGATTATGACTTACCCGTTCTCCATTCTCATACAAATAACTTGAATCCACATGAACAGACATTGTTCGATGCATGACCAATCCAACTTTCTTTCCCATGGAATATATTTTAGGAAGTTGATCCATTATACTCAAACACACAAACCAATCCTCATCAGCCACCACAAACAAACCAACAAAACTGAGTGGTGTGGCATGTATTAATGATGAAGAAACTTGATTCCATGAGGGACACCCATCCGTATCTACATCAACAACCTATAAACCTATAGAAAAGTCAGCCCATATGAGGCAAGCCACTGTATCTGAGGGAGCACCTCTATGAGATAGAGCCTTGGGAATCTTCATCAAGAATTCTTCCACACTACATAAAAGATTTATATGATGTTTGGTTTTGGTAAGTATAACTTGGAAAACTAATTATATGGTGAAATTATTATTTTTACCTATCTGAGCCCTCCCAAAGAGTGTGGACGTCTACCAGCAATATGTGTGAAAAACATCTCTCACCTGCAAGTAAACAAGACAAAAAATGAGATGCATTTCGAAAGCACACAATTCTCAAAATAAATTTGCGATGGAAAGTACTCTTACTAGTCATGTCCATGATGTCACGTTGTCTTGACACCTCTCCCTCTTGAAGATGCTCTGGAGGGTCTCTCTCTTGATCTTCATTTGTGGGGTCTCCCTCTTGAACATCATGCATAATTTCAAGACATCTCTTTGTTCACCTCTCACATTGACTGGGTCAAGTTTGTTGGCTGTGGGAAGGTATTCTAGAGTCTTCTTGAGTTGGGGGCTCTCTTTCAAGCTCAGATTGGTAATTCTTAAATTCTTCAAGAAATAGATCAAGATAATTTAGTAAAAAGGTAGAAATCCCTAGACCTTTTTGTATATGTATATGTATATAGGTTTATATGCATGTATATATATATGTATGTATATGTGTATATGTATGTATATATATACATATGTGTATGTATATGTGTATATATGTATGCATGTATATATATATATATATATATATATATATATATATATATATATATACATATAACATATGTATATGTATATGTATATGTATATGTATATGTATATGTACATGTATATGTATGTGTATGTGTATATGCATATGTATACGTATATTTATATGTATATGTATGTAGGTATGTATCTATGTATATGTATGTAGGTATGTATATATCAAAACTTAACAACGTTTCTTTAAAATCTGATATGCCAAACCTTAAATGTAACATGAACTATGTATGTACGTATGTATGTATGTATGTACAAATTTGTAAAAAATTTAGACAGCATCTTCTTTGCATTTTCTAAAAAATCCCAAAATAAACTTCAAAACTTAACAATGTTTCTTTAAATACTAACATGCCAAATCTTAAATGTAACATGAACTTTGTATGTATTCCTCCCATCCTGCACATCTCCCCCTTGCCCCCGGTGCCTGGACTCTGGCCGGATCAACGGGGGGCAAGGGGGGAGATCACACCTACCTGGACCGCCTCCACCTCCACCTCCATCTCCACCTCCACCTCCACCTCCACCTCCATCTCCATCTCCACCTCCACCTCCACCTCCATCTCCACCTCCATCTCCATCTCCACCTCCACCTCCACCTCCACCTTGCCCTCCACCTCCACCTCCATCTCCACCTCCACCGCCCCGTCGCCGCCGCCTCCTCACCACTCAGCCGCCTCCTCACCATCACTACCACCTCCACCGCCGCCGCCGGCCCTCTCAGCCCCCCTGAGGGACTCCTCCCATCCTACACATCTCCCCCCTTGCCCCCCGTTGCTCCGGAATGCCCAGGCACCCGGGGGATGGTCTGTTCTTGGCTCTGCCGGGTGCCTGGACGCCAGACCAATGAGGGGCAAGGGGGGAGATCACACCTGCCTGGACTGCCTCCACCTCCACCTCCATCTCCACCTCGCCCTCCACCTCCACCTCCATGTCCGCTGCCGCTGTCGGCCCTCTCAGCTCTCAGCTGCCTCGTCGACCCTCTCAGCCCCCCTCAGGGACTCCTCCCATCCTACACATCTCCCCCCTTGCCCCCTGTTGCTCCGCCCCCGGCACCCGGCAGTGCCAGGGGATGGTCTGTGTTGCTAGACCATCCCCCGACTCTGCCGGGTGCCTGGATTGGTGGCAGTAACAACGGGGGGCAAGGAGGGAGATCACACCTGCCTGGACCGCCTCCACCTCCACCTCCATCCCCACCTCTCACCTCGCCCTCCACCTCCACCTCCACCTCCACCTCCACCTCCATCGCCGCCGCCGCCGCCGCCTCTGCCGCCGCCTCCTCACCATCGCCGTCGGCCCTCTCAGCTCTCAACGGCCACCTCTTGCTCTCAGCTCTCAGCCGCCGGCCCTCTCAGCTCTTAGCCAGCCCTCTCAGCTCTTAGCCGTCAGCCCTCTCAGCTCTCAGCCGTCTCACCAATCGCCGCCACCTCCACCACCGCCACCGGCCGCCCTCTCAGCCCCCCCTCGCTGGGAACACTTCAAATTTTCAGAAAAGAGAACAGATGAGAATAGTGAGAGAAGTACTTGTTCGAAGTTCACAGATCTGTTGCAAAAGGCACGGAAGTCCAATCCTCAGCACAATGCATTAGATCGCTAGCTGAGTTGAGAGTCTCCATATGGATGATTAATACTGTTGGTTAGATGTAGATACATATAGGAGATAAATATAGGAACTCGAACTATAAACCTTGATGTTAATAATAATAATCGTCTACTATTTAAAGTATTTTTCCACTCCCTCCACATCCTTTAGGGTGTGTTCAGACGGTATCTAGGGTTGCTGGAGTGCTTACCTTCTTGGCCCAAGCTCAGAACTGGAGGAGAAGATCAAGATCTGCTGCCCCAAGCGTCACAGAGGTGGTCTCTATAGCCAGAGAAGATGGAAAAAACATAAACAAAAGCCTAAGAAAAAATAAGCAAGCCCATGCAGGAAAGAAGTGTTCCTTTCTAAGGAGATTGTATTAAAGTTTGCCACCTCCCTCCACATCCCTCCTTGTCAGAAAATCTCTCCACCTCTCTCTAGATTCTGTCTTCCTTTTCTCTCTCTGGTCTCGGTCTCTCTCTCTCTTTTCCTCTCTTATTCAAACTCAATGAAAAAATAGGGCCTATAGACAATTACATATTATTTTCATTTTAAAGGTTACTTACATATAAAAAACTAATATAAAAAGATACATATAATACTTAGAACCATGTATAATTTAAAACATACATATAATAAATTAATATAAAAAGATAACATTTAACTTAGAATTTTTATATATATTTATATATTTTTTATAAAAAAAATTTATCATGACCATTCTCAATCGTGATTGCTCCACCTTGTTTTATCATTTCAGCCGCCTTACCTGATAATGATTGATTCGGCCTAGATACCTGATCTTCTATTTTTGTTTTATAAAGTCCACCTGTTCCTTCGTTTTTTTATTTTCATTTCACATTTTCATCTCTCCTGTCCTTTCTGCATCTTCATATTGCCTTCCCTATGGAGCACACTGTGACCTTTGAGTGGGAGCTTGATGGGGGCTGCAGCAAAAAATCTCAAACTTTAATACTTCTCCACCAGACCACGCTTGTCAGTTATGGATATCTACAAGGGTTTCTACCTTCATCACACGCCCTTTCTGGAGTGAAAGCTACTAGGACCAATGGAAGCCTATAGGAAATCATCGCTCATTATGACATGGAGGGCAATAAAAACTACCTTGTAGATATTACTCAAAGTAAAACATATATGCTACAACGTAGTCCTTTCTATGCTGCTGATAGTCTTGATTCTAGTGCTAATGACATTGCCCAAGATGTCCCATGTTCATATCTCGAGCTCCTCCTCTAAGAGTGACTTAAATGGCTCAGCAACTATTTTGCAACCAGGTGAAGGCACAAGTAATCCAAAAAGTTCTAAGCACAATATCTATGAAGATGAATGTATTGCTTTTCAGAGAGTATAACCTTCTCTTCTACGTTCATTGCTCGAAAAAGTTACTCGAGTCATCCAAGTCTAGGAGGTGCCAAGACATTATGATGGTGATTCCATCCTAGAGTTTCCACCAACATATGGCAAAATAGGAAATATGGATGGAATGGAGCAAAAATATGATGGTCACCTATGGACACGTCCAGTAACATCAAACATGTCTATAAGTTGTACCGTGCGTATTAGCTATTGTGTTGGTGCTTTGGAGTGCCATAGGCTCAGCTGTCCTTTTTTACTTGAACAATAAAAGGTATAACAACACCTTCTTTCATGAACATCTAACAAAAAAGATTGCAGTTGGACTTCTGACAGAGGATGAGAAAACTAAAATAGTTTGTCACTTTTGTCGCAAAACTGCACACTGTGTGCAAGTGTGTACATGTGTTTGTGTATTACGTTGATGGCATGGAAGCGGTAAAGCTGTTTACGCCCTTATAGGGTGCCACACTTCCACACACGCATAAAAACACAGCAGAAAACCAGACCAAAGAGCATGAACAAGATTTTATATTTCAGATCTGGCTGTCACAACTTGTACTCAAACAAACAAAGAAACAAAAAGAACTCTCTGGCATCACCAAACACCAGCCAGCTAATCAAGAGAATATACAACTCTGGCCTGAGTCTCCAGAAGAGGTAGAAATCCACAAAAAACCACACACACACCCTCTCTCTCTGGCTCTTTGTGCCTGCAAACCACCACAAAAGATAAAAAAGATGTCTCTCCTCTGCGGCTCTCTTTCTGTCTTCCTATACATAGCCCTTCTTTTACATCTTGGCGGCCAGCTTCACACCCTTCTTTTGGCAACCCCTACCAGCACACTGCCAGTTCTCAAAGCAAAAACTTAAAGCAACTTCTTTGCCCTCACCAACCACTAGCCGTGTCCAATACAAAGCTAGGCACTCTGTGTCGCCTGCACAACAGCCAGCCCAAAACACATACACCAAGGTGGCTCCCCTCCACAGTACCTGCAATCTTTCTCCAGGCGGCAACTCCCCACGTTGTCTCACTTCTCTGTAGCCATGCTGTCCACTAGTTGCCAAGGTCCTTCACTGCTTTACTCTTTCCCTAGCCCACACAACCTGTATACTCGCACCACGCGGCCCATTTTCAACCCAAGGCTTACCAGCAGCCACCTCTGCGCTGTGCTCCAGCCGTGAGCTCTCCGCAGCAACAATACCCGCCAGGCTTTAAAGAAGCCTCTCCACAGCTTTCACAAGGTGGCCATACAACGCTTCTTCTCGCCAGCCTCTGCTCCGGTCTCTGCAGTGCCAGCAAGGCGTCTTCCTTGGACCCCAGTTCCACTTTTTAAGCAGCCAACCATGTACACAGAGGCCGCCTCCACACGGCTCCCTTCGTTGGTGATCCTCTCCTCATAGCCACTTCAGCGCTGCCACCAGACCTTGACCCAGGCATCCACTCCCTCTCTCTTCGCAGTGCCTCGCCACCTTCTCGAACATCTACTGGCGGCCAACCAAGCCTTCCATGTGGCTTTGCACAAATTGGCCACGTTTTTTATATCATTTTTTATTATTTCTTTTAAGGCCTATAAGATGGCCTCCTCAATACCTTCCAATTCCCACCAATTTAAAGGCAACAAAGGCCCTTTAACCTTTAAATTGCTCCCCATGCCTTCATACACTTGAATACAGCCTTTAATTGCCCACTCATATTCTTTGACGCGCACACACCGAGAGCTGCCAAACAGCTGATATTACCTGCAGAGCTGACCTTCAGTAGACCATGTTCCGGACAGGCCTGTACATGCTCACATCAAAACCATTTACTCTGTACACCTCGCAACGCTGTCAAAAGCAAAACCTTCACACATGCCATGCACACGTATGTACACATTATCAGCCTCTATTTTTGTCCACACAACGTAATGCCTCGTGACACAACTATTACAAGAATGATGCTCCACACTGGGTTGCATGAACATCTAGTTCAGCCAGGAACTTCAAGGTCGATGTTGGAGCACGTGAAAATGTTTGTTTCTCAAGTGTTGAAATCCCAGAGAAGTGTAGGTCCTCAAAAAATACAGATGGATATTGTGAAGGATATGTTGTTTTCCTCCATGATGAATCAAAATGATGAGCTACCTACTACAAGTATTGGGGATCATGAGCTCTGCAATTTTTTGGAGGAGTTGAGTCCTCTTCTTGTGGAAAACCAGAGGTGAGTATTCATTTTGTAACTTAATTATATTTGGATGTATTTTTCTACATTCGGTCCTCTCTTTTGTGAAATTATGTTTTTTAGGTTTAGATGCATTGTAACCCAGGAGAAAAGAAAATTGATGCTGGCAGGAGAGGGCTTTGATAGCATCCTTCTTATACAGAGAAGATCTTGCTATTCATTTATACAAGCTAGCCGTTTGCCAAGACAAGGTGGCCCTGATAATAAATGTTATATCTTTAAGATGTCTTTGTTGAGGACCAGCATCAGGCGTGGACTTGGTGAATCACATGCGGTGTGATAGTGGAGTGACTTGGCAAAGTTCGGGGTTTTGTTTGATCACACTCATCGAGTTTTTGGTTGGTCAACAATGGCTTGTCATGTTTACGACCCAAGGTGAGACTACGTACTTCTATTTTTTCCTTTCTTTCATTTACCTTGAATGATAGCTGATTGAAAAAAATTCTCTCCAAAGTCCTATAGTGTTCAATAGCTTCTACTCAGAGCAACGACATGCTGGTCCGGGAGGGCCAAAGGCTCAAATGATGTGGTTTTGTCCTTCAGATGTTTCACACACATGGCATGTAGATCCAAACATAATATACAAGCCATCATACCCAGATATGTGGAAAGTGGGATGTTGGGACCAACATAACTAGCCAAGAGGTAGAGAAATTAGTAAAGGCAGGGTTCAAGTTAGATGTTACTCATGAAGAACCTTTTGTGTCAGGGGTGGGAGAAACATCCACACAAGTAGCGGGCAACAAAGAAAGTGACAAGAGGCCACATGATGCTACACAAAATACAAAGAGATCAACCAAGTGGTGGCATTGGATTTCCAAAGAAGCAGAAAAGAGGATTGGAAGTGCCGAGGCCATGACAGCGATAGTCCTTAATGAGAGTGCAATGCAGCCATCCCCCTACTCTATTTTTCATTTGGCATGTGAGAGTGCAGAGGACTATTTTATATTAAGAGACTAAGGTTATGTAGAAGGGGAAGAGAAGGGTGTGAGTGTGAAGGGACTTAAGCAAGATAGTTTTCTTTTTGTGAGTCTCTCACCTCCACACACTTCTCTTCCCCTTCTACATAACCTTAGTCTCTTAATATTTTATACACATCAAGGTACAACCTTGGTGTACATGTCCTGATTTCATGCAAGGAGAATCTAGAGGAAAGTCTTACGTTGCATGTAAGCATATCTATTTTGTCTTCTTGCGAGTTTTGGGATTACATAAGAATGAGGATATGGTAATGCATCAACCGACACTATCACTAGAGGATGTGGGCAATATACTATCACGTCCTTGAAGCAAGGATGTTTGTGTCTATACTTAAGCTTTAATCAAGCCTTTCATGTTTGTGCCTACTTAAGCTTGTAAGGAAATGTGAAAATCTTTTTGTAAGAAAATTTGAACCCAATATTTTTGTCTTGCTTTGGGATGGAGTATACTGTCACGTACTCTAAAGTCTTAATGTAGGTAGCTTGCAATGCTATGGTAAAGGAGTTGTACCAACCATACATCTTTTAAGGAAATATGAACTCAATCTTTTTGTAAGAAAATATGAACCGGGTATACTTGTTTTTACTTGTGTTGAAATAAATATTGGTCTTTGAGTATGCATGAAAAGTTGAAGTATCCTTGTCATAAATTGTATGTATTGGAAGAAAGGTACATAGATAGGTATGTTTGTGCCTATAATTAAGTTTCTTTGACATAATATGTGTGTTTATATGTAGGAAGGTAGGTAGGTATGTAGGTAGGTAGGTAGGTATGTAGGTATGTATGTATGCATGCATGTATATGTTTGGGAGTATGCATGCATGTATGTATGTATGTATTGTACACATGTGTGTATATATGTATGTATGTATATATGTAGGAGGTAGGTAGGTATGTTTGAGAATATGCATGTATATATGTATGATGTATGTATGTATGTATGTGAATGTATTTATTTCTCTTTCATAAATACTTACTACATAAAAGCTCACCAAAATGTATCATTTTTCTTACAAGCTCGCATAAAACTATCTTATCTCCAAAAAGCTCGCCAAATAAAGCTCGCAAAAAAATCAAACTCTATTAAAATTAAATTCTATGCATACAAACATGCATATTGAATTTTTTTACTTTCAATCAATTTTGATTTTATGCATAGAAAGATGCATAAAGAATTTATTTTTTATTTCAAAAGAGTTATTCTCATCAATTTTGATTTTATGCATAGAAAGATGCATAAAGAATTTATTTTTATTTCAAAAGAGTTATTCTCATCAATTTTGATTTTATGCATAGAAAGATGCATAAAGAATTTATTTTTTATTTCAAAAGAGTTATTCTCATCAATTTTGATTTTATGCACAGAAAGATGCATAAAAATTTAATTTTTATTTTAAAAGAGTTATTCTCATCAATTTTGATTTTATGCATAGAAAGATGCATAAAGGAATTTATTTTTATTTTATTTTGAAAGTGTTATTTTCCTTAAAATTAAATTTATGCATAAATAGATGTATAAAGGGATTTTTATAGAAGTGTTATTCCCATTGAAGTTGATTTTTATAAAAGAATGAATGGATGGATAGATGTGATGTGAATCATATAAATGTGAATGAATAGATGGATAGATGTGATGTGAATTAGATAAATGTGAATGAATAGATGGATAGATGTGATGTGAGTCAGATAAATGTGAATGAATGGATGGATAGATATGATGTGAATCAGATAAATGTGAATGAATGGATGGATAGATGTGATGTGAATCAGGTAAATGTGAATGAATGGATGGATAGATGTGATGTGAATCAGGTAAATGTGAATGAATGGATGGATGGATGTGGATGTATGTGAAGAATAGAAGTGGATGTATGTGAAAGAATGGATGTGGATGTGTGTATGTGAAAGGATGGATGTGGATGTATGTGAAGAATAGAAGTGGATGTATATGAAAGAATAGAAGTGGATGTATGTGAAGAATAAAAGTGGATGTATCTGAAAGAATGGATGTGGATGTGTGTATAAGAAAGGATGGATGTGGATGTATGTGAAGAATAGAAGTGGATGTATGTGAAGAGTAGAAGTGGATGTATGTGAAAGAATGGATGTGGACGTATGTAATGAGAAAATATGTGATGAGAATGGGAATACATATGAAATAAATGAGAATCGATGTGGAACAATATGGAAAGACGAGAGTTCGTTATAGAAACTGTATTAATGAATTTTTTTAAATGACTGTTTTATGTCAAGAATGCTGGGGAAGCATTTTTACCGTCTTGTGAATGAGGTCATGGAGACCTAATCTCATAAAGTTGCAATAGCTCACACGGAGTGTCAATGGAGGACGTCTCGCGTAGCAAGGTCGTCGGCCGAGGTCTTGACCATCGACTTAAATGGTGAGCTTTCGTCGGTGTACGATGGATGAGGGACCAACACGAACGCGGCCTATGAGTGAAGCGCTAGGTGACCTGCTATGAAGGATCCTAGAGGGTGCTGACCATACACAGGCTCTGGGTCGCCGAAGATACCCACACGTGCGTCGGGGAAGATATTGGAACAAGGAGTAAGAGTTGTTTTCTAAATTCGGGCATGGATCTGGTTGATTGACCTTTCTAGTCCTCAACGGATGAGTCCATGGCTCTTTTATATGGATCTGTTGGTTGATCTTGCTGATCTTCAATGGAGATTCTATTTTGATTTTTATAAATGAAAATATTGCCGATTACTACGAGCTAGGAACTATCAAAATGGCCCCTGAGTGGGTGTTCTGGTTGCCAATGACTCCATAGGTACACCGATAAGGAAAAATTGGAAATTAGGATTCAACGGGATATTTTGGAGGATTATGATCAATGACACTATGGTTTCATTAAATGATTGTTTTAAAGACAACTGATTCTATGAAAAAGGCAATTTCATATTGGGTGTGTAAGTGGTGTGACTAGGTTTAAGTTTGCATGAATATCCGGCTAGAGGGCTTAGGAACTCTTTTCCCTTATACTCGGGATAAAACCTAACCAAATTCTTAAATGAATCCCATCACTAGAGTGGTTTGGTGGTTGGCTAACCCACAGGATTGAGGCTGGATTGATGGATCCCTAAAATGAGACTCAATTATGTTATGGTACGATAGATGAAGTAAATCTCCGATAAAAAATTATTCTATGGAAAAGAATCAATGGTTGTACCTCTAAATGAGGAAAAAAGTGTTGGTCTCTATGATCCAAGTGCAATCTTTTCCCTTGATTTAACTATGGGACTTACAGGTTCGGTCAGATCAGTTCACTTAGTTAAGGCTTTTGACAATGTTAGAGTAAAATTATCTTGGAGGAATCGCCCGTGCTTTCTGGGCGAGGGAAGTTTTCCCGGGTTCATGGTTTTGGAAGAATCGAGGGATTAGTCTCTTGTCCGGATATCTGTGGGTGAGGCCCCGAGTGAGGGACCCTGCTCCGAGCTACTTCCGCTGCTGCTAGCACCCCTGAATTCGTTGCGCGGTGGGGACAGGGATCTTTCATGCACAATAATCAAAGCATTAAGCTTCCCAGGTACCTTACAATAATAAGCTCTTGTTGCAAAAGCCTTTAGCCACAATGATCTTAGCATGGACGAGATCACTGGCCTAGTTTAACCTCACCTTGGCTCATACAACTCGAGTTTATTTCTTCTAACTTAAGGCACTTACAAACTACCCCCCTTTTCTTGGATGGGTAGGGAGATGGACATGAGAATGGGGGCATAAGAGTTTTCCCTCTTTTCTCATCTTTTTCCATTTTTCTCCGCCCTTCTCAAGCATAGTGGATTATGGTCATAAAAGGAAGGAGTTTTTAGCGACTTGATCATATTGGAAGGAGTGTTTAATGACTTCAACATCAAATGTACATGATATCGATTTATTCAAGTGCTTACCAAAGAGAGAGAAATTTTAGATTTGGCTAAGAAGGGAAAGTATATGCACGAGTTTAGACAAAGGACTTTCCAAATGGCAACTTATATTGATAAGTAAGGTGAATGCTTCAAAAATGATTTTGAAGCGAGTGTTCATCGTGTTACCTGTGTTATCACATCCTACATACATGATACATGCCACATGCTATGTAAGTATACAACTATGTTATAGTTCATTGTCCTCCATTTTCATTAATGAAAGTGCTGATCTAAATGGGGAAACCTTTTATAAAGAATCCTTGCACATCAACATGTTTAACTGACCCTAGTCATTGATGAAGTTAAGTGTTTTGACTATGGCAACACTTCTTCTATGCATATGCATGTGAATGGGGAGGGAGAAACACCATACACATGACAAGGAGGTGGCACGAGTCTATTCTTAATACTATAAGCATAAGGGAGGTAAGCATAAGGGAACATGTAATTTCCCCATTTAGATCAGCACTTTCATTAATGAAAATGGAGCCTGCACAACTCAGAAGCCGGAGGGAGGAATCTTACAACTTTATAGAACTACCCAAGACTATAGTTAAAATTTTGATTTTGATCAACCCTTTTAGAATTTCTAGAGTAATTGTTGAGAAGGAGATGGGTGTTGTAATTATTGAGTATAGAAGATACCTTTTATAAAGAATCCTTGCACATCAACATGTTAACTGACCCTAGTCATTGATGAAGTTAAGTGTTTTGACTATGGCAACACTTCTTCTATGCATATGCATGTGAATGGGGAGGGAGAAACACCATACACATGACAAGGAGGTGGCACGAGTCTATTCTTAGTACTATAAGCATAAGGGAGGTAAGCATAAGGGAACAAATAATTATAACACCCTTCTCCTTCTCAACAATTACTCTAGAAATTCTAAAAGGGTTGATCAAAATCAAAATTTTAACTATAGTCTTGGGTAGTTCTATAAAGCTGTAAGATTCCTCCCTTCGGCTTCTGAGTTGTGCAGGTGTAAGAATGTCCCCTTTTGGTCTTATAATTATTCCCCTCTTTGAAATAAAAGCAAGATCCTGTTTTGGCCTAGAGAGAGAAAATGTCTAGAGGGAGGTAATTCAAAATTGAGATATTTTTGGATATAAAAATCCTCCTAGTGTCTAAAATGGTTTCCCCTAAAATGGATATTCAAAAAGAAATTTCCAATGTGCAATTGGAATAAATTGAAATCAGGTAAAAAGGACCTTAGCCTAAGGGTCCAAATTTTTTAAAATTTTTGAATTAAGGTTTCTATGGACCAATTAGATTAATCCGAATGTAGGGAGAAGATAAATTGAAGAATAAAAGTAAATCCACCCATAAATGAGTAAATACTCACATAAGATGAAGAGTTGACTAAGGACAAGGTTATTAGGTAAAAAAGAAGAGATATTTAAAAGAAATGATGCATTTTTAACACCTCAATGTGGGGGAATTCCCCTCATGAAGGAGGCGCCTATTTCACATGTGTGGTTGAGTTTTAAACTCACAAATAATGAGATATTTTCATCTCTTCTCTCTCCTACTTCAACTAGATCCAAAAAGTTAGCTAAACTGACCTAAAAATGGTCAAAAATTGACTAAACTATTATGGAAAATTCTAGAATCATTTTGCTTGGTTAGAGGCTCACTTTTTCCTATAAATGAAGCCTCCCTCTTTGTAAATGGTTAATAGTGTTACTCTACTCCTCCTCCCCAGAGCCAAAAAGAGTGAATTTATAGATAATTCATTAGTTTTTGACCATTTCCTCTTCAAAAGGATTGGTGGCCACTCTTGTTGCAAACAAGAGCAGATCCCTCAAACCATCAAGCCAAAGGAAAGCTCACAAAAATTCATGTAAGGTAGAAATCCTACTTTTTTTTAATTCCATTTAATGGTTTTTTAATTTTTGTTTTCTTTAAAATGAAAAATGATGCTATGCCTTGTTGGAAAGGCTTTCCCCCTCAGAGTCTCTTCATTCTTGAATTCAGCTTTTCTTTATCCTAGATGTGTAATCAAATTGTTAGAATTAAACTTTTCATATTGTTTCTCTTTAAAAAGTGAAATTTGATCAGTTTAGAATGCTTTAAACCATTTGGGATAATTTCTAAGTAGCTCGAGTGAAAAAAATTAAAAAATGGTCAGCCATACAAAGGAGGTTATGGCGACATTTTCTTAAATTTTGTGAAATAAGTTTTATCTTTTATTATTCAAAAAGAGTAATCCCCACCGCTTGTGTATTCTAAAAGTGTTATTTTTATTCTATGCATACAAAAATTCATATTAGAAATATTTTTATAATAAAAGTGTTATTTTCATTAGAATTAATTTCTATGCATAGAAAGATGCATATTGGGAATATTTTGATTATAAATGTGTTACTTTCATAAAAATTAATTTTGTAAGGTTCCTCCCTCTAAAAATGGGAGAAACACTTAAGATAGTCCGCTAAGTCTTATCTTGGGAAAAAAAAAATTTCCTATTCATCGACACCTTGACCCTGTAGAGATTCAAGGATACACTTCATAGGTATGACCTAGCTCTATCCCGCAGGGGGAGCGTGATTTTCTAAACATCAAATCACCCATAGGACAATTGATCAAAAATTGGGCAACTACTACACTTGATTTCTAGAGACAACGCTTTTTTCCTCATCTTATGCAAGGCACAGCCGCTGACCTAGTCTTCTAGAATAGAGTTGCCCAAGAACCTAACTATCTAACGTAGGGCTTTCACTTAATTTGTTGGAAAACTATCCGACTAATCGGGTCCACCCATCCGTAGGATGGTGCCATCAGGGCATTCCATCCTCCCACTTTCCACCCTACTCACGCATCAATTTGTTTTCTGATTAATACTACCACACTGTTTGACATAAATAAACATATTCCTTAATTAGGGCCCTTCTTCACAAGGTTCGTTATAACAGCCTTCTTACACAATACAATCATACCAAAGACAAGATGCAATTATATAAAAAGTTTATACATGAATCCATTTCCATACAAGCCAATCCGGCTCTCTTATTCTTATTCTGCCGATGATCTAGAATTCGGCCTTCCAGCCTCTACATGCTGGGCAAAACCCTACGGGACCATACACCTCATCCTCGGCCGCTGGCGAGGACTCAAGCCGGCCTGTCGCCCTCTCAGGCTCCATCGCTCGATCCTCCCGCCCCTCAGAGGGATGTCTGCACACTAGGGTGGGCTTATTTACCGCACTAGCCTGGGCCCTCAGAACTAGGCAGCCTCATAATCTCTCGCCTCAATCGGCGATCCTTATTCTCCCAAAGGTATGAGGGATACCTTGGACCATTCTCGGGCTTTGCTAATGACGCCGCCCGGCTACACAAGCACGGAACGGGGTTAGCGTTGAAGCCAAAAAAAAATCTTGAATTCCAAAGATAACAACTTCAATGCAATTTTCTAAGTATAGCATTCACAATTCATGAAGATAGCAATTTCAACGCAATTTATCGAAAACAACATCACATAATTCGTAATTTCATATAATTTTTATGTCCTCATTTTAAAAGAAAAAGACACCATTCATTAATACTAATTTAAGAAAAAATCTCTTCTTTTGAAAATTAACCAAGCTAACCTGGCCACTGTTTCCTTGATGGACTTGAAAAGGGAGGACTGGAGCCGCATTGGGCACATCTCCCTCCATCTCGTTGTTACGTGCGCCTCTTGAGGCAATATTTTGCCGTCTCCGGGATGAGGCCATCCTAGGCGTCGCTTTGTAGAGCTCGTTGCTGCGATCGAAACGCTTCAGTCGGATCTGAATTCCGAGCTCGTTTGCTCACCGTATGAGCAAAAGAATATGGCGCACGAACCCTCGCTTGAGTCAAAAAACCCTTACTAAAGTCTACGCAAATGGGGGGGGGGGGGAATTGTGAGATGTCCTTAAGCCCAAAGGCAAAAACGTGGAGAGGGCTGGGAGGGGTGGCTGCAAGCCTCTCTGTAAGTCTATTCACACGGGGGGGGAGAAGAGTTAAGGACACTGGCCCATGGCAAGAGGAGGATGGAGGAAAATTGGCTTACAGCAAGTACGCTACGGCGGTACGGACGGCAGCACAACAGGGCATACGCTACACAGAAGGGCGTGCCGACTGAGGAGCACCCCGGGGGTTTATATAGCTGAGGGGTGAGGGTACGGGCGCTACGCAAAGCAAGGACGAAAGGACGGTGTACCTTCAAAGGCTATGGATCAGTGGCCTGCATGGGTCTACGGGGAAGGTACGGTGTCGGTTGTCTGGGAAAGGAGTGGTACGCATGTATCTTATCCGGTCTGGGTGTCCGCTTAAGGGTACGCGTGGACCATACAGTGGACGGCCGTCCTTTGGTTCTTGGGTGGCCATTGTACGGGCGCCCTAGTAAGTGTGTACGGACCAAATTTTGGGACAGGGTACCCAAATTTGGGGCGCCCGCCTCGATTTGCGTGCCGGACCGCCCCGGGGGGCGAAAATTTTTTTTGTCCGGGAGGTTCTCCTGGTCGCAGGGGTTCAGACCGTTCGTCAATCGGACGTGCGGTCGTGCATTTATTAAGGTTTAAAGGTCGCCGTTTTTTTTAACTAAAATGATTAAAATTAGTGTATAGGCTTGATCCGGTGTCCGTTTTGGATGCTGTAAAATCCTATATTAGGGTAAAATCGCGCGCAGATTCCAAATTTGGGCTCAGAATTTGAAGATTCTAAGTAGAAATGACTCAAATAATAAAATCATTGATATTTATACCATAAAAACTCATAATTACATGGACATTTCTTTATTAGTGAAGATGGGTACGTTACATCCTTCCCCCCTGTATGTCCTCATCTCGTCATGAATTGGGGATAATCCTTTAAGAGTGTAGCTTCATCTTCCCAAGTTGCATCCTCTTCAGGGTAATCTTTCCACTGAACTAGATGTTCTACAAGAGTTCTATTTCGGACTTGCCTTTCCCTAGAGTCTATGATGCTACTGGGCTGTAATTCAAGGACTCCTTGAGTAGGGATTACAACTTGTTCATCATCAAGAATATGATCGAGACTGGGGACATATGGTTTTAATAAACTTACATGAAATACATTATGGACTTTGATATGGGCTGGGAGTTGGAGTTTATAGGCACTTTTACCTAGACACTTGATAACTGTATAAGGACCACAATACCTAGGGCTGAGCTTCTTATATTTCCCAAGTGATAGAGAACTTCGTTTGGGTCGCACCCGTAGAAGAACTTTGTCTCCTTCCTTGAAGATCCTTTCAGACCTCTTGTTGTCAGCATAATGCTTTTGTCGATCTTGGGCAGCTTTAATATCCTTTTGGATAGCCTTGGTTTGTTCCTCCATTTCTTCGAGCATTTTCCTGGATGCCTCAACTCTTATGGTTGGATCAGAGAAATTTAGAGGAGACATGCATTCTTGCCCATAGAGTGCCTTGAATGGTGACATTCCTATGCTTTGATGATAAGATGCATTGTAGGCGAATTCTACCAGAGGAAGGTATTGAATCCACCTTCTGGGTTCCCGTCCACAGTATGCTCTGAGAATGTCTTCAATTACTTGATTGACTCTTTCAGTCTGGCCATCGGTCTCTGGATGATAAGCTGTGCTAAAGCAAAGTTGAGTCCCCAGAGCTTGAAATAGAGACTGCCAGAATTTTGAGGTGAAGTCAGAATCCCGATCACTTACTATCCTTTTTGGGAGACCATGAAGTTTGAGGACTTCCTTGATGAATATTCGAGCAACATCAAAAGCTTTGAAGGTCTTTTTTGCTGGTATAAGGTGAGCTACTTTGGTAAGTAAGTCCACTACTACTAGAATGGAGTCATATCCTCCTTGAACAGTGGGGAGACTTGTGACAAAATCCATACTAATGCACTCCCACTTCATTTGGGGAATATCTAAGGGTTGAAGCTTTCCAGGCATCTTGACCCTTTCAGCCTTGATCCTTTGGCATGAGAGACATTGTTTCAAGTACCGAAGCACATCATTTTTCAAGCCTACCCAATGAAAGCTCCTTCTTACCGCATTTAATGTTTTTGCATAACCTGGGTGTCCTGCAGCAGGGCTATCATGGGCTTCATGGAGGATTAGTTTCTTTAAAGCAGGATCCTTAGGGATACATAGCCTGTGATTGAAGTAGAGGCTTCCTTCATGAGTGGAGTATCCCTTGATTAGATTCTTCTCTTTCTCTGAACGTCCCCCTTCTTCTACTAACTTTATCATCCTTTGATAATCTGGGTCATGAGATGAGACTTCTTCCACCTTGACCAGTATGGGATTATTTGGCATTGAAATTGCATTCAAGAAAGATTTGCGGCTAAGTGCATCAGCTACCACATTATCTTTCCCAGGGCGGAATTTGATGTCGAAATCATATTCTTGTAGAATTTCAATCCATCTCCTTTGCCGCATGTTGAGGTTAGGCTGGGTGAAGATCCACTTTAGACTTTTGTGGTCAGTTACAAGCTGGAATTTGCCTCCCAAGAGATAATGTCTCCATAATTTGAGGCAATGAACAACTGCTAAGAGTTCCAAATCATGGGTGGCATAGTTTGCTATATGAGATGTGATGTCATGTGAATTAGGATGTAAATGAATGAATAGGATGTGAATGAATGTGATAACATGTGAATCGGATGTAAATGAATAGATGAGATGTGATGTCATGTGAATCAGGATGTAAATGAATGATATAGGATGTGAATGAATGTGATAACATGTGAATCGAATGTGAATAAACGATAAGGGACGTGAATGAATGTGTTAGCATGTGAAGAATCGGGATGTGAATGAATGAGATGTGATGTGAAATGGATATGATAAGATGCGATGTAAAATGGATAGATGTTAATGTATGTGAAGTGATGAGATGTATGGGTAGATGCAAGTAGATGAGATTTGATGAGGATAAATGAGGAAATAAGTGATGAGATAGAAGAAGATGTGATTAGATGAGAATGGGAATAGAAAAAGATGTGATGTGAGGATTGATCACCACAAACTCTAGACACATGTACATATATTTGTTGATGATATATATTGACGTATGTTTGTTGCATCACTGAATTTGTCTATTGTTAAACAATTAATTATTTGTCATCAGTAAGTTAATTAGCCTAAGTATCTGCGAGAACGTTATTTATTTATCTTTACGTTTAAAAAAAAACAAACCCTAAACAAGGAAAGAGGCGAGGCCACGTTGTAACACATCAAAAGAAGCAAAAGATTGGTAAGCATCAACAATTTCTCAAAAGCTCTTAGAAAGCTAGATAGAGACAAATCAGAATCTTTATCACAGTTCCAGTGACTGTTTTTCTATGTTAGGCTCTAATATTAACAAGCTTTTGATTTTCATAATTTCTGCAGAGGTCCTAGATTCTACGCTACGTATCAACTCAAGCTAACTTTCAAGCTTAAAGATCCAAACTATGAAGTTTCAAAGCACGTGATTTCAAAGTATCAAGCTCAACATAAGCTATTACGATTACAATACCATGTACCATGTACCAATTGCAAGTACGAGGTTTCAACATGATACCAAATCAAGTACCAAGTGTCAAGCAAAAATCTGAGAGGTGTTTTGGGCTTGTGTACATATGGAATGCATGGCATGTGAAGAGCTTTGCCCTGGAATGCCTTGGCAGACGTACAGGGTGGATGATTTTGTTTTGGGCTTGTTACAGGTTTGTCCGAAGTGTGCTTTGCTGGAGATGATATCAGCCATTTGGTACAGGTTTGTCCGAAGTGTGCTTTGCTTGTTACAGGTTTGTCCGAAGTGTGCTTTGCTGGAGATGATATCAGCCATTTGGTAGCTCTGAATGTGTACGCGTCCAAAATGGAAATGGGCACTTGTAGTCATATTTGAAGTGTGCATGGAAGCATGGGCAATTAATTATTGAGGGGACCAAGGTTGACTTGAATATAGTGTGAAAAGGAAGGTTTGAGGGTGGTAGATTCTTCCAGAAAAGCAAACGTCCAAGGTGGCGGTGGTGGCGGGCACGTGAAATAGACGAGGGCTATGACAACTGGAAAGCAGGAGGGTTCTTCTAGAAGGTGGTCGTGCCGGGGATGGATAAAAGAGCCAAAGGAGCGAGTGGTGTGAGGCGGTTGGGGAGCGCAGGAGAGCGGTCGCCCCGCAGA
Source organism: Cibotium barometz (assembly GCF_041138505.1). Classification (NCBI taxonomy): domain Eukaryota; kingdom Viridiplantae; phylum Streptophyta; class Polypodiopsida; order Cyatheales; family Cibotiaceae; genus Cibotium; species Cibotium barometz. Next base: position 35,564,254 of record NC_141091.1, read on the forward strand.
GCAGAGGAATGAGAGAGGTGCTCTTGTTGGGAGGCCACCTCTGAAGCTGGTAGCGCAGGGGCGCAAAGGAAGAGTTGAGGGTTGCTTCGGTGCTGGCAGCAACCAGAAGACGCCGAAGGGTTGGTGGACGGCGTGGCTGACGGCGCAAGGGAAGAGAGGCTGGTGGCCAGTTGAGGATCGCCACGAAGAGAGTGAGAAGCTGGCGGCGGCTGCAGAGACAAGTGGGGGTCGCCGGTGGTTAGCGAGCAGACAGAGCAGCAGCCATTTTTTTTTGTGTGTGGTTAGCGCAGCCGGATGCGCAAGAGAGGTGATGCTGGTTGGGTTTTTGGGTAGCCGGCAGTGAACTGACGCAAGCAAAGGCAAGAGACGTAGCCGTTTCAGAGAGTGTTGGCGACACACACAGAAGTGATGGGCTGCAGGAAGTCGAGGGTTGCTGGTGGGGTGCCCTCTGAAGAGAGAGAGAGTGGCCGAGTTCTTTCTAGTGTGGTTGGCACAGCCACGGACGCTACTGGTGGCTGGTCGTTTCGTGTATGGTTGCCATCAGGAGAGAGAGTGCAGTGCAGAGAAGTGTTGATGGGTTGTGTGGTTGAAGAGGCTTGGTCGTCAGATGCAAGGTTGTAATTCCTGAGGTTGTGAGGCCGTGGTCAAATTCCCTTGGCAGTAAATCTAAGCCAGAGTGTTTTTATGGTTGTGTGAGTAAGGCTTCTGTGTCGGAAGAAGCTTGTATGAAGTGTTGATTGGGAATTTAATTGGTAGGTGATTACTTGTCTATGGTGCCCCTATTTTGTGCTATCTTTCTGGTATGGGCGGTGTGGTGAGTTTTGTGAGAGAAGTGTTCCAGCCATTGGCTGGTGGTGCCCCCGTTCGTGGTGTTTTTTTCCAAGGCTGTTGGAGGGATAGCTATAGAGGCAGGTGATTCTGTGTCCGGAATTTCTGATAGCTTTCTGGTGCCCCCACCACTGAGGAGAGCTCAGGTATTGTTGCAGATTTTCATGATGTGGTCTTATCCAGAATTTCATGGCAGGAAAGGTGAAGATGTGTTTGACTTTTTGGAGCAAAGGGAGTTGGCATGTATTAGCAATCATGTTACAGATGAAGAGCAGGTTTTGAGGTTAATAAAGATTTTCTTGAAGGGAGATGCCCGAAGCTGGCTTAAAGATTTTGAAGCACAGGATGCGGCATATGAGCTACACGGTGTTTTGACCTTAGACAGGTTGAAAGAAGGCCTTTTGCATTTTCAACAAGCAGAGGAGCCTAGTGTGCTTTGGCAGGAGTTGAGCATCTTGAAGCAGGTCCATGGGCAATCACTGGATGATTTTGTGAAGGTATTTACATGTCTATGGGGTAAGTGGTGTACGACATTAAAGCAGGAAGTTCCTCCTATGTTTCTGAAGAAAAGCTTGTTTATTGATGGTTTGCTACCCCATTTGAAGGTCACGGTTGAGTTAAAGAATCCCAAGTCATTTGATGATGCAGTTAGGGTTGCTAGGGAAAAGGAAGGCAAGATTTTGAAGCAGATGGAGATGGGTATTTATCCGTATAAAGGTGTTGTGTCTGCAAGGGATATGCATGTAAATTTGGTTGAGGTGGATAAGAGTTCTATGCAAAGTTTGATTAGACAGGAACCTCAAAGGCCTATACAGGTGCAAAGGGGGATGTTCTATGTGCCTTCTGATTTTTTTTCAAAGTCTTTAAAGCAGGTGAAGGTGGATGAAAAGCAGGTGAAGGAGCAAAGTGAGGATCTGTGTTTGATGAATGATGTGGACATAGTTAAGGCTTTCCCTATTGATCTTACAATTGAAACTAAGGATGCGCATGTTGAAAAGCAAGATGAGGAATCTAGGTCAAGGTTTGAGACTTTTGCAGATGAGGAGTTGCCAGTGGATTCTTCTTTGGATTGGGATGTCATGGCTGTACATGACAGTGATTTGGAATGCTCTATTGAAGATCATTTGCATTCGGATCTGGATGACATGCATGCACAGGGAAGCAAAGAGGATGATGCCTTGGGATTGGCTGATGATAAGAAGGAAGAAGAGTTGGATACAGAATGCTTTGAGGATGATTCTTTGCCAGATTCTACAAGGGAGGAGGATGGGGTAGAGACTTGTGATGAAGTGAAGATGGTTTACAATGCGGATATGGAGAGCATGGAGGAAGATCCTATTGTTATGGATTTTCTTAGACAGCTTGATGGTGGTATGGTACCTGCGATGAATGATGTGGATGTTTTTCCATTTGATGCATTATGTGCTGGGGAGTCTTTGGAACATGATACTAGGGGGGGTTGGCAACACTCAAGAAGATATGCATGTAGATTGGGCTGATGAAGAGCATTGTGATGAGAGTATTGTGCTTGAGGATGATATGTGGGAAGTTGCTAGCCTTGATGAACAGGAGCCAGAGATGGACATGGATGCTGATATGGTTCAGAGTATAACTAAGGCTTCTTTGCATATTGCTGAAATGCTAAAGACAAAGTCCATGGATGACAAAGATTCTGAACCAGTTGAGCTGTATGGTTGTGAAGAGATGCCTATTCTACAAGAGTTGGAAGTGCTTGTGGACACTGCTGTTAGAAAAGATGTGGATTTTTGTGTGCATAAAGGTCAGAATGCTGGAACTTGGCCTTCACTGGTATTGATGAATTGGGTGCTAAATGTTGCAATGCCATAGGTTTTGAAGACAGGGAGGTTTGTTGTGGGTGAAGTGTTCTTTCATGGTTTATTTGAAGAGCAAAGGCTTGAGGGTGATGCTATGTGGTCAGAGTCTGTGAATGCTTATCAATTAATGGATGGACAAAAATGAATTTGTGGCACATATGGTTGATGTTTGGTATGTAGTGATGCAGCCATTGTTTTTCACAGATGCTGGGAAATGGGATGGTGAGTTACAGCTGTTTCCTTTTGATCCTAGTGGATAGCTATTGGATTTTATCTTTTTGCTGCTGAGCATAAATGCTCTAGCAGATGGGGGGGTTGGCAAAGTATGTCAGGCAAAAATCTGAGAGGTGTTTTGGGCTTATGTACATATGGAATGCATGGCATGTGAAGAGCTTTGCCCTGGAATGCCTTGGCAGATGTACAGGGTGGATGGTTTTGTTTTGGGCTTGTTACAGGTTTGTCCGAAGTGTGCTTTGCTAGAGATGATATCAGCCATTTGGTAGCTTTGAATGTGTACACGTCCAAAATGGAAATGGGCACTCGTAGGTCGTATTTGAAGTGTGCATGGAAGCATGGGCAATTAATTATTGAGGGGACCAAGGTTGCCTTGAATATAGTGTGAAAAGGAAGGTTTGAGGGTGGCAGATTCTTCTAGAAAAGCAAACGTCCAAGGTGGCGGTGGCGGGCACGTGAAATAGACGAGGGCTGTGACAACTGGAAGCAGGTGGGTTCTTCCAGAAGGTGGTCGTGCTGGCGATGGATAAAAGAGCCAAAGGAGCGAGTGGTGTGAGGCGGCTAGGGAGCATAGGAGAGCGGCCACAGAGCAGAGGAATGAGAGAGGTGCTCTTGTTGGGAGGCCACCTCTGAAGCTAGTAGCGCAGGGGCGCAAAGGAAGAGTTGAGGGTTGCTGTGGTGATGGCGGCAACCGGAAGACGTCGACAGGGTTGGTGGACGGCGTGGCTGGCAGTGCAAGGGAAGAGAGGCTGGTGGCCAGTTGAGGATTGCCACGAAGAGAGTGAGAAGCTGGCGGCTGCTGCAGAGACAAGTGGGGGTCGTCGATGGTTAGCGAGCAGATAGAGCAGTGGCCGTTTTTTTTTGTGTGGTTAGCGCAGCCAGATGTGCAAGAGAGGTGATGCTGGTTGGGTTTTTGGGTAGTCGGCGGCGGCGGCGGCGGTGACTGACGCAAGTGAAGGCAAGAGAGGTAGCCGTTTCAGAGAGTGTTGGCGACACACATAGAAGTGATAGGCTGCAGGGAAGTCGAGGGTTGCTGGTGAGGCGCCCTCTGAAGAGAGAGAGAGTGGCTGGGTTCTTTCTGGTGTGGTTGGCACAGCCACGGACGCTACTGGTGGCTCGTCGTTTCGTGTATGGTTGCCGTCAGGAGAGAGAGTGCAGTGCAGAGAAGTGTTGATGGGTTGTGTGGTTGAAGAGGCTTGGTCGTCAGACGCAAGGTTGTAATTCTTAAGGTTGTGAGGCCGTGGTCGAATTCCCTTGGCAGTAAATCCAAGCCAAAGTGTTTGTATGGTTGTGTGAGTAAGGCTTCTGTGTCGGAAGAAGCTTGTATGAAGTGTTGATTTGGAATTTAATTGGTGGGTGATTACTTGTCTATGGTGCCCCTATTTTGTGCTGTCTTTCTGGTATGGGTGGTGTGGTGAGTTTTGTGAGAGAAGTGTTCCAGCCATTGGCTGGTGGTGCCCCCGTTCGTGGTGTTTTTTTCCAAGGCTGTTGGAGGGACAACTATAGAGGTAGGTGATTCCGTGTCCGGAATTTCTGACACCAAGTACCGAGTACCGAGTACCAAGTACCAAATCTAACCCTCTCTCCTTGTTGATGATACCCACGGGCTTCAAGCTCTACCTGCCGGCTACTATCACACCTGGTAGCTACAACTATGGAGTTTAATGGCCCTCCTTATATACAGGAAAGCATGCATGTAGGACGACCAGCCAGACAGTCTTGTGGAGAGGAAAAATGTGACAGGGAAAAAGTGTGTGCATATGTGGTACAATGGGCAGTGCCCAGGACTGTAACTCTAACAAGAAATAGTACTGCTTGAGTCTAGAAGAGCTTCATGAGAACTAGACGCTATTTGAACAGGCAACAGACTCTGGAGCTCATGGTAGGCTACCTTCAAAATTTCCAAGAGGGTCCCTCCCCTCACGAGCTCCTAATAAAACGAAGAGAGAGAGTGTGCACTGTGCGTGTGTGTATGATATATATATATATATATATATATATATATATATATATATATATATATAATGTCTATATGTGTGTCGGGGAGAGAGAGTGTGAGTGACAGGTATATAGAGTCTAATTTTTATTTAATTTAAAGTTTCAATTTCAAAAATTAACAATAAAAGAGAGCTAGATAGCGCTGTTTACCATAATTCATGTTCGTTTATGCCCGGTCTGACTAATCTTTGCAAAAACAATGACAGCACCGAGTACAATCACAATTGCAAGGAAGCAAGTAGCAAAGAGAGAGAGAGCAATACTAGATAGAGCTAGAGAAAGAGAGAGAGAGGCGCTAATAAGAGTATGTATATATATAATCCTATTGGTATAAATTTATCGGCTAGCCGTTTTTTCCCGTTGCGTGGGCGTCGCATAAGCGACGTCGCTTATGCGACGCAGTCGTCTCATCGCTTAAGCGACCTTTTCGTTGCTTATGTGATGGTTGAGAAAATTTTTTAATAAAAAATTGACGCTTATGCGACGTAAAACATCGCTACAATAGTCGCTAACAGCATCGTATAAGCGACGTACCGCAACGACGCCAGTAGCGACTCTAAATAGCGTCGCTTATACGACGAAAAAGAGTCGCCCCTGTACACCCAATGGCTAGTAGTGACATATCATCACATCTATTTACCTCTCATTCTCATCACTTCTATTCTCATCACATCCATCCATCCATTCATTCCCATCTATCTGATTTGCATCACATATCATCACATCTATTTACCTTTCATTCTCATCACTTCTATTCTCATCTCACATCCATCCTCTATTCATTCTCATCTATCTTATTCATATCACATCTTATCACATCTATTTATGGAATGTAAGAGAATTCTTATTTTTTATATAAAGATTCTTTACGCATCTATATATGCAGAAGAAGAACTTCAATGGGAAATAACACTTTTATAAAAATTTGTTTATGCATAAATTCAATTTTAAGGAGAATAACACTTTCAAAATAAAAATAAATCTTTTATGATCCTTCTATGCGTAAATTCAATTTTAATGAGAATAACTCTTTTGAAATAAAAATAAATTTCTTTATGCATCTTTCTATGCATAAAATCAAAATTGATGAGAATAACTTTTGAAATAAAAATAAATTTCTTTATGTATCTTTCTATGCATAAAATCAAAATTTGATGAAAGTAACGCTTTTATAAAAAAAATTTCTTTTATGCATCTATTTATGCATAAATTCAATTTTAATGAAAGTAACACTTTTATAATAAAAAAATCTTTTATGCATCTATTTATGCATAAAAATCAATTTTGATGAAAGTAACACTTTTATAATAAAAAAAATCTTTTATGCATCTAATTATGCATAAAAATCAATTTTGATGAAAGTAACACTTTTATAATAAAAAAATTCTTTTATGCATCTATTTATGCATAAAAATCAATTTTGATGAAAGTAATACTTTTATAATCAAAATATTCCCAATATGCATCTTTCTATGCATAGAAATTAATTCTAATGAAAATAACACTTCATTTTTCTATGCATAGAATAAAAATAACACTTTTAGAATACACAAGCAGTGTGGGGATTACTCTTTTTGAATAATAAAAGATAAAACTTATTTCACAAAATTTAAGAAAATTTTGTCATAACCTCCTTTGTATGGCTGACCATTTTTCAAATTTTTTCATTCTCAAGTTACATAGAAATTATCCCAAATGGTTGAAAGCATTCTAAACTAATCAAATTCTATTTTTTAAAAGAGAAACAATATGAAAAGTTTAATTCTAACAATTTGATTACACATCTAGGATAAAGAAAGGCTGAATTCAAGAATGAAGAAGGGGGAAAAGCCTTTCCAACAAGCCATAGCATCATTTTTCATTTTAAAGAAAACAAGAATTAGAAAACCATTAAATGGAATTTCAAAAAAGTAGGATTTCTAGCTTACATAAATTTTTGTGAGCTTTCCTTTGGCTTGATGGTTTAAGGGATCTACTCTTGTTTGCAACAAGAGTGGCCACCAATTCTTTTGAAGAGGAAATGGTCAAAAACTAATGAATTATCAATAAATTCACTATTTTTTGGCTCTGGGGAGGAGTAGAGTAACAGTGCATAAAACACTATTAACCATTTACAAAGGCGGAGGCTTTGTTTATAGAAAAAAGTGAGCCTCTAACCAAGCAACTTGATTCTAGAATTTTCCAGATCAGTTTGGTCAATTTTGACCATTTTTAGGTCAGTTTAGCTTACTTTTTGGATCTAGTTGAAGCAAGAGAGAGGAGAGATGAAAATATCTCATTATTTGTGAGTTTAAAACTCAACCACACATGTGAAATAGGTGCCTCCCTTATGAGGGGAATTCCCCCCACACTGAGGTGTCAAAAATGCATCATTTCTTCTAAATTTTTCTTCTTTTTTAACTAATAACCTTGTCCTTAGTCAACTCTTCATCTTATGTGAGTATTTGCTCATTTTTAGGAGGATTTTCTTTTATTCTTCAATTTATCTCCTCCCTACATTTGGATTAATCTAATTGGTCCATAGGAATCTTAATTCAAAAATTTCAAAAAATCTAGACTCTTAAGCTAAAGTCCTTTTTACCTGATTTCAATTTATTCCAATTGCATATTGGATTTTTTTTTTTTGAATATCTGTTTCAAGGAAAACCATTTTAGACACCATGAGGATTTTTATATCCAAAAACATCTCAATTTTGAATTACCTCCCTCTAGATAGTTTCTCTCTCTAGGCCAAAACAAGGTAAAACAGGATCTTTCTTTTATTTCAAAGAGGGGAATAATTATAAGATCAGAAGGGGAGGTTTTCACACCTAAACACCTCAAAAGCCAGAGGGAGGAATCTTACATCCTACCCCACTTAAAAAATGTGAGATGTCCTCATCTCGCAAAATTAGAGGAGAACTCTTTTCCTTAAGATCCAACTGATTCTGGGGTTCCTTATAGTCTGGTGAACCCAACAAAATCTTGGGATAAAGCAAATCGTATCATTCAAATCCTTATCACAATAATGGTCCATTACACCGAATTTTCTATCTAAACAGTCCTTCATGGAAATTTTTAATTATACAGATTTTTAATTTGACATCCCTTAACTTGATTCACTAGGTCAAATGTTAAGAGCAGCAATCTGCCAACATAATCCACTAATCTCATAGTGATTTGCTGAAGTCAATAACGTCATTCCAGCTACAAACATCATCACAGGGACTCGTCCCATTCATCCTCATTGTGGTTTTACTTAGTTTATTACATTTCAACCAAAATTCAAGAATCTTCATTTTTCAATCAGAATCCAAATCAACTCATCGTTTCTCAACCAGAATTTAAAATCATATCAACCACATTTGAATTCATCATCTGGATAGTATTAATGCTTATAATTTCAAGTCTTAGATTTACTCGTATATACAGCCAATAAAGAGCTACAATTATACCCTCGGTATATACGGGTAGTCACGGTCCTTGGAACTATAAGGTAAATACCATCATGTCTAGGTCACAAGCAAGTCAGGGATTCCATTACTTCCATCTGAAGACCCAATTACCAATTTACGAATTTCAGTTTGAATATCAATTCGTATGAATTTTTTCACACAATTACAACCTTTTACTGCTTCTTCATAAATTTTTGACATTTTTGGCTTCTCGATTGATCCTCATTAGCCAATTCGCTTTGATACCAGCTGTAAGGTCCCTATCCCCACCGTGCAACGAATTCAGGGGTTCTAGTAGCGGAATTAGCACTTCTTGTACGAGGTAGGGTCTCACACTTAGGGCCTCACCCCCACGGATTTTCGGACAAGAGACTAATCCATCGGTTCTTCCAAAACCAATCCCGAAAATGCTTCCCTTGCCCGGAAAGCACGGTTTCTCCAGGATAACTTTTCCCAAACGTAGTCAAAAGCCTTAACTAACTGAACTGATCTAACCAAACCCGTAAGTACCAAATCAGATTAGGAAAAAGATTGCACTTGGATCATAGAAACCAAATTATGCTTTTTTCCTCATTGAGAGGCACAACTGTTGATTCTTTTCCATAGAACAATTTTTGTCCAGGATTTACTTCATCTATCGTACCATAACACAATTGAGTCTCAATTTAAGGATCCATCAGCCCAGCCTAACCCCATCCAGTCCTGTGGGTTAGCCAACCGCCCAAGACAACTACCTAACCACTGTAGTGATGGGATCCAATTAAGAATTTGGTTAGGTTTTGTCCCGAGTACCAGGGAAAAGAGTTCCCAGGCCCCCTAGCCAGATATTCATGCAAACTTGAAACTAGTCACACCACTTACACCCAATATGAAATTGCCTTTTTCTCAACATCAGCTATCTTTAAAATAATCATTCAATGAAACCATTGTGTCATTTACCACAATCCTCAAAATCCCTGGTTGAATCCTTATTTCCAAAATCTTCGGTTGAATCCTTATTTCCAATTATTCCTTCATCGGTGTACCTATGGCTTGGCAACCAGAAAGCTCACCACCTATTCACTCAGGGGCCTTTTCGATAGTTTCTAGCTCATAGTAACCGGCAATATATTCACATATCAAAATGGAATCTCCGTTGATTATCAGCAAGATCAACCAACGGATCCATATAAAAGAGCCATGGACTCATCCGTTTGAGGACCAGCAAGGTCAACCAACCAGATCCATGCCCAAATTCAAAAAACAACTCTTACTCCTTGTTCCAATATCCTCCCCGACATACGTGTGGGTATCTTTGGCCACCTAGAGCCCAAGCACCGTATGGTCAGCACCCTCTAAGATCCTTTGCAGGTCACCTAGCGCTTCACTCATAGGCTGCTTCCTTGGCCCCTCATCCACTGTACCGGAATCTCACCATTTAAATCAAACCGAGGCTGGTCAAGACCTTAGCCGACCTTGCTACGCGAGACGTCCTCCGTTGACTCTCTATCACTAGTTGCAACTTTGACAGATAGGTCTCCACGACCTCATTCACAAGACGGTCAAAATGCTTCCCCAACATTCTTGATATAAAACAGTCATTTAAAAGCAGATTTCACATACAAATACAATTCCAACAATATTTCCATTTTTTCTCATCACTCCACATCCTTTCACATTAGTCCCCATCTTTTCTCATCTTCCCATAATTTTTTTTTCTTCATCGATCCCTATCACATCACATCATTCCCACATCAAATCACATCCAATCGCATCATCCACATATCAATCCACATCATCCATACATCCATCCACATCATCCATACATCCATCCACATCATCCACACCAATCCACATCATCCATCCACACCAATCCATACATCCATCCACATCAATCCACATTATCCACACATCCATCCACCAATCCATACATCCATCCACATCAATCCACATTATCCACACATCCATCCACATCTTCCACATCATCCATACATCCATCCCCATCAATCCACATTATCCACACATCCATACATCCATCCACATCAATCCACATCATCCATATATCCATCCACATCAATCCACATTATCCATACATCCATACATCCATCCACATCAATCCACATTATCCACACATCAATCTATATCATCCATACACCCATCCTCGTCATCAATCTATACGTCAATCCACATTACCCACACATCAATCCACATCATCCATATATCCATCCACATCATTTACATCAACCCACATTACTCACACATCAATCCATATCATCCATACATCCATCCACATCCATATCATCCATACATCCATCCACATCATCCACATCAATCTACATTATCCACTCATCCATCCACATCAATCCACATTATCCACACATCCATCCACATCTTCCATACATCCATCCTAATCAATCCATATGTCAATCCACATTACCCACACATCAATCCACATCATCCATACATGCATCCACATCATTTACACCAATCCACATCATCCATACATCCATCCACATCAATCCACATTATCCACACATCCATCCACATCTTCTATACATCCATTCACATTAATCCACACGTTATTCCACATCATCCATCCACATCAATCCACATTATCCACACATCAATCCACATCATCCATACATCTATCCTCATCAATCCATACGTCAATCCACATTACCCACACATCAATCCACATCATCCATACATCCATCCACATCAATCCACATTATCCACTCATCCATCCACATCCATTTCATAAGTATTCCCATTCTCATCTAATCACATCTTTTTCTATCTCATCACTTATTTCTTGATTTATCCTCATCAGATCACATCTACTTGCATCTACCCATATATCTCATCACTTCACATACATTAACATCTATCCAGTTTACATGTCATCTTATCACATCCATTTCACATTACATCTCATTCATTCATATCTCGATTCACATAATAACACATTCATTCACGTCCCTTATCGTTCATTCACATCCCGATTCACATGTTATCACATTCATTCACATCCTATATCATTCATTTACATCTTGATTCATGTGACATCACATCTCATCTATTCATTTACATTTATCTGATTCGCATCACATATCATCACATCTATTTACCTTTCATTCTCATCACTTCTATTCTCATCACATCCATCCATCCATTCTTTCCCATCTATTTGATTCGCATTACATCTCATCACATCTATTCACCTCACATTCTCGTCACTCTTATTCTCATCGCATCCATCCATTCATTCATTCCCATCTCATCGCATCCATTCATTCCCATCTCATCGCATCTATCCATCCATTCATTCCCATCTATCTGATTCGCATCACATATCATCACATCTATTTACCTCTCATTCTCATCACATCCATCCATCCATTCTTTCCCATCTATCTGATTCGCATCCCATCTTATCACATCTATTTACCTCTCATTCTCATCACTTCTATTCTCATCACATCCATCCATCCATTCATTCCCATCTATTTGATTCGCATCACATATCATCACATCTATTTACCTTTCACTCTCATCACTTCTATTCTCATCACATCCATCCTCTATTCATTCTCATCTATTTGATTCACATCACATCTTATCACATCTATTTATAGAATGTAAGAGACTTCTTATTTTTGATATAAAGATTCTTTACGTATCTATTTATGCATAAGAACAACTTTAGTGGGAAAAGACACTTTTATAAAAATCCGTTTATGTATCTATTTATGCATAAATTCATTTTTAAGGAGAATAACACTTTCAAAATAAAAATAAATCTTTATGCATCTTTTTATGCATAAATTCAATTTTAATGAGAATAACTCTTTTGAAATAAAAATAAATTTCTTTATGCATCTTTCTGTGCATAAAATCAAAATTGATGAGAATAACTCTTTTGAAATAAAAATAAATTTCTTTATGCATCTTTCTATGCATAAAATCAAAATTTGATGCAAGGAATGCTTTTATAAAAAATTCTTTTATGCATCTATGTATGCATAAATTCAATTTTAATGAAAGTTACACTTTATAATTAAAAAAATCTTTTATGCATCTATTTATGCATAAAAATCAATTTTGATGAAAGCAACACTTTTATAATTCAAAATTCTTTTATGCATCTATTTATGCATAAAAATTTGTAACGTACCCATCTTCACTAATAAAGAAATGTCCATGTAATTATGAGTTTTTATGGTATAAATATCAATGATTTTATTATTTGAGTCATTTCTACTTAGAATCTTCAAATTCTTAGCCCAAATTTGGAATCTGCGCGCGATTTTACCCTAATATAGGATTTTACAGCATCCAAAACGGACACCGGATCAAGCCTATACGCTAATTTTAATCATTTTAGTTAAAAAAATGGCGACCTTTAAACCTTAATAAATGCACGACCGCACGTCCGATTGACGAACGGTCTGAACCCCTGCGACCAGGAGAACCTCCGGACAAAAAAAAATTTCGCCCCCAGGGCGGTCCGGCACGCAAATCGAGGCGAGCGCCCCAAATTTGGGTACCCTGCCCCAAAATTTGGTCCGTACACACTTACTAGGGCGCCCGTACAATGGCCGCCCAAGAACCAAAGGACGGCCGCCCACTGTATGGTCCACACGTACCCTTAAGCGGACACCCAGACCGGATAAGGTATATGCGTACCACTCCTTTCCCAGACAACCGACACCGTACCTTCCCCGTAGACCCATGCAAGCCACTGATCCATAGCCTTTGAAGGTACACCGTCCTTTCGTCCTTGCTTTGCGTAGCGCCCGTACCCTCACCCCTCAGCTATATAAACCCCCGGGGTGCTCCTCAGTCGGCACGCCCTTCTGTGTAGCGTATGCCCTGTTGTGCTGCCGTCCGTACCGCCGTAGCGTACTTGCTGCAAGTACAGCCGCCCTTGCAGCCACCCCTCTCACACCCCCTCATTTGGCTCTTTTCAGATAAGCCAATTTTTCTCCATCCTCCTCTTGCCATGGGCCAGTGTCCTTAACTCTTCTCCCCCCCCCGTGTGAATAGACTTACAGAGAGGCTTGCAGCCACCCCTCCCAGCCCTCTCCACGTTTTTGCCTTTGGGCTTAAGGACATCTCACAATTCCTCCCCCCCCCCATTTGCGTAGACTTTAGTAAGGGTTTTTTGACTCAAGCGAGGGTTCGTGCGTCATATTCTTTTGCTCATACGGTGAGCAAACAAGCTCAGAATTCAGATCCGACTGAAGCGTTTCGATCGCAGCAGCGAGCTCTACAAGGCGACGCCTAGGATGGCCTCATCCCAGAGACGGCAAAATATTGCCTCAAGAGGCACACGTAACAACGAGATGGAGGGAGATGCGCCCAATGCGGCTCCAGTCCTCCCTTTTCAAGTCCCTCAAGGAAACGGTGGCCAGGTTAGCTTGGTTAATTTTCAAAAGAAGAGATTTTTCCTTAAATTAGTATTAATGAATGGTGTCTTTTTCTTTTAAAATGAGGACATAAAAATTATATGAAGTTGTTTTCGATAAATTGCGTTGAAATTACTATCTTCATGAATTGTGAATGCTATACTTAGAAAATTGCATTGAAGTTGTTATCTTTGGAATTCAAGATTTTTTTTTGGCTTCAACGCTAACCCCGTTCCGTGCTTGTGTAGCCGGGCGGCGTCATTAGCAAAGCCCGGGAATGGTCCAAGGTATCCCTCATACCTTTGGGAGAATAAGGATCGCCGATTGAGGCGAGAGACTATGAGGCTGCCTAGTTCTGAGGGCCCAGGCTAGTGCGTTAAATAAGCCCACCCTAGTGTGCAGACATCCCTCTGAGGGGCGGGAGGATCGAGCGATGGAGCCTGAGAGGGCGACAGGCTGGCTTGAGTCCTCGCCAGCGGCCGACGATGAGGTGTATGGTCCCGTAGGGTTTTGCCCAGCATGTAGAGGCTGGAAGGCCGAATTCTAGATCATCGGCAGAATAAGAATAAGAGAGCCGGATTGGCTTGTATGGAAATGGATTCATGTATAAACTTTTTATATAATTGCATCTTGTCTTTGGTATGATTGTATTGTGTAAGAAGGCTGTTATAACGAACCTTGTGAAGAAGGGCCCTAATTAAGGAATATGTTTATTTATGTCAAACAGTGTGGTAGTATTAATCAGAAAACAAATTGATGCGTGAGTAGGGTGGAAAGTGGGAGGATGGAATGCCCTGATGGCACCATCCTACGGATGGGTGGACCCGATTAGTCGGGTAGCTTTCTAACAAATTAAGTGAAAGCCCTACGTTAGATAGTTAGGTTCTTAGGCAACTCTATTCTAGAAGACTAGGTCAGCGGCTATGCCTTGCATAAGATGAGGAAAAAAGCGTTGTCTCTAGAAATCAAGTCTAGTAGTTGCCCAATTTTTGATCAATTGCCCTATGGGTGATTTGATGTTTAGAAAATCACGCTCCCCCTGCGGGATAGAGCTAGGTCATACCTATGAAGCGTATCCTTGAATCTCTACAGGGTCAAGGTGTCGATGAATAGGAAATTTTTTTTTCCCAAGATAAGACTTAGCGGACTATCTTAAGTGTTTCTCCCATTTTTAGAGGGAGGAACCTTACAATTGGTATCAGAGCAAGTTTGGCTCCTAGGAATTGCAGTTTAAGGACTGTTTTGTAATAAATGTTTTACCTAACGTAATGCTAATTAGTAAAGATATCCTACTTAAACAAATAAGTGAAATTGATGTTTGAATGATTGTAGGAAGAGGAAGATGCCTACTCCAAATTTCTAGTTTTCCAATGCATCTTCGAGACTGCTAGTCACTCCTCGAATTTCGAGTTTCGCGACACCATGGTGCAGATATTAGAGAAGATATCCCTCCCTCATTTCTCTCGTATTCAGAGAGGATGGGGTAGAGATTTCTGGAGTCATGGGCCGAGATACTTCATCATCCGAGCAGATCAGATTGGGAACCTCACCACCGACCTTAAGCGGATTCGTTGGATTGAGAAACTGAAGATGATCCGCTTATTTTGGTTCGTCGGTACCCCCAGGGCCGACACCTCGGTGACTATAGATGGGGTTCGCATACCTCAGGATCGTTGGGTGTATGACAAGGTGATGCAGGTCTTACCTGCTGATAGAGTAGCAGTGTTGGGACCTACCCCAATCCCGAGTTTACCACCCTTACCATCAGTTTTTAGAGTCTTAGAAACTACAGCGGAACCCCCATATTTCACCTATGTGGACTGCTCCACCCTTATGTCATAGTCAAGCCTAGGAATTTCCCTTCATAGCAAATAAGACTGATTATAGTCTCAGAACTTTGTAATAAAACTTGTCCTTGTAAATATTTGGTAATAAAATAATTTCAATGGTTTTACTCTCCAAAAATTAAGCGTTGTACAAATATGAATCTTGTAATCTTAAAAATTGTTTTTACGATGATGGCCAGGACGACCACCCTCCACTTCCCAATGCGCTTTATACCGATACCCAAGAGAAGAAGCTCCTGCTCAAGAAAATGCAACCTCCCTCCTTTAAAGAAGAAGGTTCAAAGGTTGAGAAGGATGCTGAAGTCTGGATTGAGGCGATGGACGATTATTTCTCTACTGCCGGTACTGGAGTAGCAAATCAGTCTATGCTCGCACGGTTTCGCCTCACTGGAGATGCTAAACTCTGGTGGAAACAGTGGTGCCGTGACAAGGAAGTCACCGAGCATTCTCAAACGTGGGAAGACATCAAGCAGGCAGTGAAGGAAAGATATCTTCCTCCATCCCATGAATCCATTAAGATGAATGAGTTCTTTAGTCTTAGACAGTGCAGCTTAACTCTTAAGGACTACTATTCCAAATTCATTACCCTTCGGAAGTATGCCCCAGCTATGACTACTTCCCAGCAAGTGGCTCGTTTCTGCCAAGGGCTAAATGAACCCCTAGATTCCCGCCTTGAAGCAATGAGGCCAAGCACATTACAGGATGCTCTCATACGAGCTAAGCCCCTTGTGAAAGAAATGAAGGCTAACAAACCGAAGAATCAAAAGAGATCTTACCCTAAGGCAAACCTTAGAGATCAACCCTACAAGAAACCTCAACAGAATTTTCCCTACTACAACAGAGGGTGACAAGGCAACTCTTTTGCCCCCCGCACGTATGCTGCTTCTTTCAGAGAAGGCCCTCTGTGTTTTGAGTGCAATGAGCCGGGACACTTTAGAGCCAACTGTCCCAAGATGGCAACATCATTCCCCCAAGGTAACAGAGGAAATCAAGGCCGTGGAACCCCTACCCACTTCACATTTATCTAATTCACATCACATATCATCATGTCTATTTACCTTTCATTCTCATCACTTCTATTCTCATCACATCTATCCATCCATTCTTTTCCCATCTATTTGATTCGCATTACATCTCATGACATCTATTCACATCACATTCTCGTCACTACTATTCTCATCGCATCCATCCATCCATTCATTCCCATCTATCTGATTTTCATCACATATCATCACATCTATTTACCTCTCATTCTCATCACTTCTATTCTCATCACATCCATCCATCCATTCTTTCCCATCTATCTGATTCGCATCCCATCTCATCACATCTATTTACATCACATTCTTGTCATTCCTATTCACATCGCATCCATCCATCCATTCATTCCCATCATCATCACATCTATTTACCTCTCATTCTCATCACTTCTATTCTCATCACATCCATCCATTCTTTCCCATCTATGTGATTCCCATCCCATCACACCCATCCATCCCTTCATTCCCATCTATCTGATTCGCATCCCATCTCATTACATCTATTTACCTCGCATTCTCATCACTTCTATTCTCATCACATCCATCCATCCATTCATTCCCATCTATCTAATTCGCATCATCCCATCTCATCACATCTATTCAAATCACATTCTCGTCACTCCTATTCTCATTGCATCCATCCATTCATTCCCATCTATCTAGTTCGCATCACATCTATTTACCTCTCATTCTCATCACTTCTATTCTCATCACATCCATCCATTCATCCATCCATCCATTCATTCCCATCTATCTAGTTCGCATCACATCTATTTACCTCTCATTCTCATCACTTCTATTCTCATCACATCCATCCATTCTTTCCCATCTATCTGATTCGCATCCCATCTCATCACATCGATTTACCTCTCATTCTCATCACTTCTATTCTCATCACATCCATCCATCCATTCATTCCCATCTATCTGATTTGCATCCCATCTCATCACATCTATTTACCTCTCATTCTCATCACTTCTATTCTCATCACATCCATCCTCTATTCATTCTCATCTATTTGATTTGCATCCCATCTCATCTCATCTATTTACCTCTCATTCTCACCACTTCTATTCTCTTCACATTTATCCATCCATTCATTCCCATCTATCTGATTCACATCCCATCTCATCACATCTATTTACCTCTCATTCTCATCACTTCTATTCTCATCACATCCATCCATTCATCCATTCATTCATTCATTCGCATCTATCTAATTTGCATCCCATCTCATCACATCTATTTACCTCATTCTCATCACTTCTATTCTCATCACATCCATCCTCTATTCATTCTCATCTATCTGATTCGCATCCCATCTGATCACATCTATCTTCTATTCATTCTCATCACATCCATCCTTTATTCATTCTCATCTATCTGATTCGCATCCCATCTCATCACATCTATTTATCTCTCATTCTCATCACTTCTATTCTCATCACATCCATCCTCTATTCATTCTCATCTATCTGATTCATATCCCATCTCATCACATCTATTTACCTCTCATTCTCATCACTTCTATTCTCATCACATCCATCTTTCATTCATTCTCATCTATCTGATTCATATCACATCTTATCACATCTATTTACCTCTCATTCTCATCACTTCTACTCTCATCACATCCATCCATCCATTCATTCCCATCTATCTGATTCATATCACATCTTATCACATCTATTTATTGAATGTAAGAGAATTCTTATTTTTGATATAAAGATTCTTTATGTATCTATTTATGCATAAATTCAATTTTAAGGAGAATAACACTTTCGAAATAAAAATAAATCTTTTATGCATCTTTCTATGCATAAATTCAATTTTAATGAGAATAGCTCTTTTGAAATAAAAATAAATTTCTTTATACATCTTTCTATGCATAAAATCAAAATTGATGAGAATAACTCTTTTGAAATAAAAATAAATTTCTTTATGCATCTTTCTATATGCATAAAATCAAAATTGAATGAGAATGACTTTTTTGAAATAATAATAAATTTCTTTATGCATCTTTCTATGCATAAAATCAAAATTGATGAGAATAACTCTTTTGAAGTAAAAATAAATTTCTTTATGCATCTTTCTAATTATAAAATTAAAATTGATGGACTCCTTGTTCCAATATCTTCCCCGACGTACATGTGGGTATCTTCGACGCGGCGAGAGCCCGAGCATCGTATGGTCAGCACCCTCTAGGATCCTTCACACGTCACCTAGCGCTTCACTCATAGGCTGTTTCCTTGGTCCCTCATCCACTATACCAGAAGCTCACCATTGAAATCAAGACCTTGGCCCACGACCTTGCTATGTGAGATGTTCTCCGTTGACTCTCCGTCCTCAGCAGTTGTTGCAACTTTAACAAATAGGTCTCCACGACCTCATTCACAAGACGGTCAAAATGTTTCCCTAGCATTCTTCACATAAAACAATCATTTAAAAATAGATTTCACATACAAATACAGTTCTAACAATATTTCCATTTTTTTCTCATCACTCCACATCCTTTCACATTAGTCCCCATCTTTTCTCATCTTCCCACAATTTTTTTTTCATTGATCCCTATCACATCATACCATTCCCACATCAAATCATATCCAATCGCATCATCCACATATCAATCCACATCATCCATACATCCGTCCACATCATCCACACCAATCCACATCATCCGTACATCCATCCACATCAATTCACATTATCCACACATCCATCCACATCAATCCACATGTCAATCCACATGTCAATCCACATCATCCATACATCCATCCACATCAATCCACATTATCCATTCATCAATCGACACGTCAATCCACATTACCCACACATCAATCCACATCATCCATACATCCATCCACGTCAATTCACATTAGGCACACATCAATCCATATCATCCATACATCCATTCACGTCAATCCACATTACTCACACATCAATCCATATCATCCATCCATCCACATCAATCCACATTACCCACACATCATCCATACATCCATCCACATCAATCCACATTACCCACACATCAATCCACATTACTCACACATCAATCCATATCATCCATCCATCCACATCAATCCACATTACCCACACATCATCCAGACATCCATCCACATCAATCCACATTACCCACACATCAATTCACATTCATTTCATAAGTATTCCCATTCTCATCTTACCCACACATCAATCCACATTCATTTCATAAGTATTCCCATTCACATCTAATCACATCTTTTTCTATCTCATCACTTATTTTCATTTCATCCTGATTTATATGACATCACATCTCATCTATTCATTCACATTTATCTGATTTGCATCACATATCATCATGTCTATTTACCTTTCATTCTCATCACTTCTATTCATTCACATTTATCTGATTTGCATCACATATCATCACGTCTATTTACCTTTCATTCTCTCATCACTTCTATTCTCATTTATCTGATTTGCATCACATATCATCACGTCTATTTACCTTTCATTCTCTCATCACTTCTATTCTCATCACATCCATCCATCCATTCTTTCCCATCTATCTGATTCGCATTACATCTCATCACATCTATTCACATCACATTCTCGTCCAATCTATTCACATCACATTCTCGTCACTCCTATTCTCATTGCATCCATCCATCCATTCATTCCCATCTATCTGATTCGCATCACATATCATCACATCTATTTGCCTCTCATTTTCATCACTTCTATTCTCATCACATCCATCCATCCATTCTTTCCCATCTATCTGATTCACATCCCATCTCATCACATCTATTTACCTCTCAATCTCATCACTTCTATTCTCAACACATCCATCCATCCATTCATTCCCATCTATCTGATTCGCATCCAATATCATCACATCTATTTACCTCTCATTCTCATCATTTCTATTCTCATCACATCCATCCATCCATTCATTCCCATCTATCTGATTCGCATCCCATCTCATCACATCACATTCTCGTCACTCCTATTCTCATCGCATCCATCCATCCATTCATTCCCATCTATCTCATTCGCATTACATATCATCATATCTATTTACCTCTCATTCTCATCACTTCTATTCTCATCACATCCATCCATCCATTCTTTCCCATCTATTTCATTCACATCCCATCTCATCACATCTATTTACCTCTCATTCTCATCACTTCTATTCTCATCACATCCATACATTCCCATCTATCTGATTCGCATCCCATCTCATCACATTTATTTACGTCTCATTCTCATCACTTCTATTCTCATCATATCCATCCTCTATTCATTCTCATCTATTTGATTCGCATCCCATCTCATCACATCTATTTACCTCTCATTCTCATCACTTCTATGCTCATCACATCCATCCATCCATTCATTTCCATTTATCTAATTCCCATACCATCTCATCACATCTATTTACTTCTCATTCTCATCACATCTATTTACTTCTCATTCTCATCACTTCTATTCTCATCGCATCCATTCATTCGCATCTATCTTATTCCCATCCCATCTCATCACATCTATTTACCTCTCATTCTCATCACATCCATTCATTCCCATCTATCTGATTTTCATCACATATCATCACATCTATTTATCTCTCATTCTCACCACTTGTATTCTCTTCACATCCATCCTCTATTCATTTTCATCTATCTGATTCGCATCCCATCCCATCACATCTATTTACCTCTCATTCTCATCACTTCTATTCTCATCACATCCATCCTCTATTCATTCTCCTCTATCTGATTCATATCACATCTTATCACATCTTATCACATCTATTTACCTCCCATTCTCATCACTTCTATTCTCATCACATCCATCCATCGATTCATTCCCATGTATCTGATTTATATCACATCTTATCACATCTATTTATAGAATGTAAGAGAATTCTTTTTTTATATATAAAGATTCTTTACACATCTATTTATGCATAAGAATAACACTTTTACAAAATTTCATTTATGCATCTATTTATGCATAAATTCAATTTTAAGGAGAATAACACTTTCGAAATAAAAATAAATCTTTTATGCATCTTTCTATGCATAAATTCAATTTTAATGAGAATAACTCTTTTGAAATAAAAATAAATTTCTTTATGCATCTTTCTATGCATAAAATCAAAATTGATGAGAATAACTCTTTTGAAATAAAAATAAATTTCTTTCTAAGCATAAAATAAAAATTGATGAGAATAACTCTTTTGAAGTAAAAATAAATTTCTTTATGCATCTTTCTATGCATAAAATCAAAATTGATGAGAATAACTCTTTTGAAATAAAAATAAATTTCTTTATGCGTCTTTCTATGCATAAAATCAAAATTTGATGAAAGTAACTCTTTTATAAAAAAATAAATTCTTTTATGCATCTATTTATGCATAAATTTAATTTTAAAGAAAGTAACACTTTATAATCAAAATATTCCCAATATGCACCTTGAATTGCATAGAAATTAATTCTAATGAAAAAAACACTTTTATTATAAAAATATTTCTAATATGCATTTTTCTATGCATAGAATAAAAATAACACTTTTAGAATACACAAGCGGTGGGGATTACTCTTTTTGAATAATAAAAGATAAAACTTATTTCACAAAATTTAAGAAAATTTTGCCATAACCTCCTTTGTGTGGTTGACCATTTTTCAATTTTTTTCATTCTCAAGTTACTTAGAAATTATCCCAAATGGTTTAAAGCATTCTAAACTAATCAAATTTCACTTTTTAAAGAGAAACAATATGAAAAGTTTAATTCTAACAATTTGATTACACATCTAAGATAAAGAAAGGCTGAATTCAAGAATGAAGAGAGGGGGAAAGTCTTTCCAACAAGGCATAGCATGATTTTTCATATTAAAGAAAACAAAAATTAGAAAACCATTAAATGGAATAAAGAAAAAGTAGGATTTCTAGCTTACATGAATTTTTGTGAGCTTTCCTTTGGCTTGATGGTTTGAGGGATCTACTCTTGTTTGCAACAAGAGTGGCCACCAATTCTTTTGAAGAGGAAATGGTCAAAAACTAATGAATTATCAATAAATTCACTGTTGACATAAAACAGTCATTTAAAAATAGATTTCACATACAAATATAGTTCCAACAATATTTCCATTTTTTTCTCATCACTCCACATCCTTTCACATTAGTCCCCATCTTTTCTCATCTTCCCACAAATTGTTTTTTCATCGATCCCTATCACATCATATCATTCCCACATCAAATCATATCCAATTGCATCATCTACACATCAATCCACATCATCCATAAATCTGTCCACATCATCCACACCAATCCACATCATCCATACATCCATCCACATCAATCCACATTATCCACACATCCATCCACATCTTCTATACATCCATCCACATCAATCCACACGTCAATCCACATCATCCATACATCCATCCACATCAATCCACATTATCCACTCATCCATCCACATCAATCCACATGATGCCAATCCACATTACCCACACATCAATCCACATCATCCATACATCCATCCACGTCAATCCACATTACCCACACATTAATCCATATCATCCATGCATCCATTAACATCAATCCACATTACTCACACATCAATCCATATCATCCATACATCCATCCACATCCATCCACATTATCCACTCATCCATCCACATCAATCCACATTACCCACACATCAATCCACATTCATTTCATAAGTATTCCCATTCTCATCTAGTCACATCATTTTTTATCTCATCACTTATTTCCTCATTTATCCTCATCAGATCACATCTACTTGCATCTACCCATACATCTCATCACTTCACATATATTAACATCTATCCAGTTTACATCGCATCTTGTCACATCCATTTCACATCACATATCTCATTCATTCACATCCCGATTCACATGCTAACACATTCATTCATGTCCCTTATCGTTCATTCACATCCAATTCACATGTCATCACATTCATTCACATCCTATATCATTCATTTACATCCTGATTCATATGACATCACATCTCATCTTTTCATTCACATTTATCTGATTCGCATCACATATCATCACATCTATTTACCTTTCATTCTTCTCATCACTTCTATTCTAATCACATCCATCCATCCATTCCTTCCCATCTATCTGATTCGCATTACATCTCATCACAACGAAAGTCTTACAACCTAAGCCTAAATATATATCACTACCATGATCAAGGCCTAACTAGGAGAAGAGGAAGGGCTTGAAGGTGTTGTAGTGATCGTATATGCTCCCATAGAACTCCAAGTTGAAGGCCTTGAAGAATGCTTACAATCACTCTCTTGATAGTCGATTGGGTTAGTTGATCAAGCTCCGTAGTGCTACTAACATCGTCTTCACATGGCCAAGTTAACTTGGCCATGTGAGCTTGATGGTGTTGTAGTGGTCATATATGCTCCCATAGAACTCCAAGTTAAAGGCCTTTAAGTCAATGCTTACAATCACTCTCTTGATGGTTGATTGGGTTCGTATATTAAGCTCCTTAGTGCTACTAAATTCGTCTTCACATGGTCAAGTTAACTTGGTTAGGGAAGCATTGAATTATTCCTTTTTGCATGAAAGATGCGCATATGTATTTCATTCCCACAATGAAAGCCTGTTGATAGAAGGCTGATGTGGAGACTAAGTTTTGACTAATTTTGGCCTAGTTAAAAAATAGTGGTCCAGTTACATTAATTTCTCTCAGCCATGTTAACTTCACTACCCCCAGAGGAAAGGGTTGTTAACCCCATCCATAGCTCGTCTATTGGGAAGCACCTTCAACATAAGTGTTGGTGACGTTAGGATTCAACACACCATATAGTCATAGCTAGTTTTTACTAGCAAATCGTGATCACAAACATGATAAAACTCGATTTATGGGGCATAGAATCATGTTCCCTTTAAACCTCAATCACACTAAAGCTCATTTTGGTAGGTTCCATAAACAGTGTGACAAGTTGCAAAGTTTGAATAAAATAAGCTGGTGGGATTGTGATCAAGGTGGGAAGTACCGATCACAATTCCACCATCCTCCCACCAAACCCCACTAGTGCAATAATTCCACAAGGTGGGAACATAGCCTCAAAGAGAGAAAAATTACGTACTTTCGAGTGCAAACTCCCCTTTGTTGATTACCCCCATTAAAAGGAATGAAAGTAAAGTATTGTGGACGTTTGTGAATTAGGCCTAAGCAAGCATTTAGTTAGGACACTCAATTTGCAATGTCTAAAGGGGAAGCCTACATCCCATCAACATGGAAAATACCCATTGGTCATGTAAATTGGGTGTGCGAGAAACTAAATATCAATCATACATTATCTACCTTTAAAATTTTTATGAATTAACTAGATCATGCCACAACACAACACTAGAACACATAGCTAACACATCAAAACACCTTGAAAGTTAAAAATTTGAATTTGGTTCAATAGAAAACAAATAATATGTAGATGCATCATCAAATTAATACAACCCATAAGGGGATTTCTTATTCTCTCTTTGAAAAATTAGAATTGTACCTATGGTTTCTCATGTACATTTTAAATGTATATTGGGAGGAATGGGAGTAGATTAACATGTTTATTGAGGTGTAACATGGCTAGCCTAGTCAATGAATTACTTATTAAAGGAATTAAACTATGTTGAGGCACAACATGGCTAGCCTAGGCAGTGAATTACATATTAAAGAAATTAAACTATGTTGTTTAACCATAATATGCTTAGAAATCACACAAGACTTCATCATTTATGTTGACACAATGATTAGGAAATATATTGCATATAATAGCACTAAAATGGTAAATTATTTGTTCTCATTGTTGTTATAAATGAGAACAAATTAAATAAACTATGTAGCACTAATTGGTCACTAATTTGTTCTCATTGTTCCTACAAAGGAAAAAAAACAAACTTTTTAAATGACAAGTGATTGATGCAAACCAAGGCATTCACAATAATAACAAGTCAACTATTCATCCTTAGTAGTCCCACCAACAAACATAGATAGCTTTATGGAACTACCTACGACTATAGTTAAAATTTTGATTTTAATCAACCCTATTAGAATTTCAAGAGTAATTGTTAAGAAGGAGATAAGTGTTGTAATTATTGAATATAGAAGAAACCTTTTATAGAGAATCCTTGCACATCATTATGTTAACCGACCCCAGTCATTGATGAAGTTAAGTGTTTTGACTATGGCAACACTTCTTCTATGCATATGCATGTGAATGGGGAGGGAGAAACACCATACACATGATGAGTAGGTGGCATGAGTCTATTCTTAGTACTATAAGCATAAGGGAGGTAAGCATAAGGGAACATGTCATTTCCCCATTTAGATCAGCACTTTCATTAATGAAAATGGAGGACAATGAACTATAACATAGTTGTATACTTACATAGCATGTGGCATGTAGCATGTGTGTAGGATGTGATAACACAGTTAACATGATGAACACTCGCTTCAAAAGCAATTTTGAAGCATTCGCCCTACTTATCAATATAAGTTGCCATTTGGGAAGTCCTTTGTCTAAACTCATGTATATACTTTCCCTTCTTAGCCAAATCTAAAATTTCTCGCTTTTTGGTAAGCACTTGAATAAATCAATATCATGTACAATGGATGTTGAAGTCATTAAACACTCCTTTCAATATGATCAAGTCGCTAAAAACTCCTTCCTTTTATGACCAATAATCCACTATGCTTTGAGAAGGGCGGAGAAAAATGGGAAAAGATGAGAAAAGAGGGAAAACTCTTATGCCCCCATTCTCATGTCCATCTCCCTACCCATCCAAGAAAAGGGGGTAGTTTGTAAGGGCCTCAAGTTAGAAACAATAAGCTCGAGTTGTGTGAGCCAAGGTGAGGTTAAACTAGGCCAATGATCTCGTCCATCCTAAGATCATTGTGGTTAAAGGCTTTTGAAAGGGCTTATTATTGTAAGGTACCTGGGAAGCTTAATGCTTTGATTATTGTGCAAATTGTGGCAAAGTAGAGCAATGAGATTATGGTTAGATGGGGGGGATGGGGCTATTGATATTGCTCTTGAAGATGTGGATGTGCTTAAAGGACTCCAGTACATGCTTGAACAAGTTAGTCAAAGTGATGCCAAACATGTAAAGGTTCTACATGTGAACAGTGTTGCCAAATCAAGAAGGGAAATTGCCACTGAAGTTGTTCTTGTTTGACATTAGCTTTCCTTTTGAGATGGGCCTCAAACAGCTAGGTTGGGATGTATACACAATAATCCAACGAAAGCCTTACAACCTAAGCCTAAATATATATCACTACCATGATCAAGGCCTAACTAGGAGAAGAGGAAGGGCTTGAAGGTGTTGTAGTGGTCGTATATGCTCCCATAGAGCTCCAAGTTGAAGGCCTTTAAGTGAATGCTTACAATCACTCTCTTGATGGTTGATTGGGTTCGTATATCAAGCTCCTTAGTGCTACTAACATCGTCTTCACATGGCCAAGTTAACTTGGTTGTGGAAGCATTGAATTATTACTTTTTGCATGAAAGATGCGCATATGTATTTCATTCCCACAATGAAAGCCTGTTGATAGAAGGCTGATGTGGAGACTAAGTTTTGACTAATTTTGGCCTAGTTAAAAAATAGTGGTCTAGTTACATTAATTTCTCTCACAGCCAAGTTAACTTCACCGCCCCCAGAGGAAAGGGTTGTTAACCGCATCCATAGCTCATCTATTGGGAAGCACCTTCAACATGAGTGTTGGTGACGCTAGGATTCAACACACCATATAGTCATAGCCAGTTTTTACTAGCAAATCATCTTTATGCTGCATGAACACAAACATGATAAAACTCGATTTATGGGGCATAGAATCATGTTCCCTTTAAACCTCAATCGCACTAAAGCTCATTTTGGTAGGTTCCATAAATAGTGTGACAAGTTGCAAAGTTTGAATAAAATAAGCTAGTGGGATTGTGATCGAGGTGGGAAGTACCGATCACAATTCCACCATCCTCCCACCAAACCCCACTAGTGCAATAATTCCACAAGGTGGGAACATAGCCTCAAAGAGAGAAAAGTTGCATACTTTCTAGTGCAAACTCCCCTTTGATTAGCCCGATTAAAAAAGGAATGAAAGTACAGTATTGTGGATGTTTGTGAATTAGGCCTAAGCAAGCATTTAGTTAGGACACTCAATTTGCAATGTCTAAAGGGGAAGCCTACATGCCTTAAAAATGGCAAATACTCGCTGGTCATGTAAAATGGGAGCGATGGCATGTGTGTAACTAGCCTAATTCTCACTTTGGTCACTTGTGAGAAACTAAATATCAATCATACATTATTTACCTTTAAATTTTTTATGAATTAACTAGATCATGCCACATCACAACACTAGAACACATAGCTAACACATCAAAACACCTTGAAAGTTAAAAATTTGAATTTGGTCTAATAGAAAACAAATAATATGTAGATGCATCATCAAATTAATAGAACCCATAAGGGGATTTCTTATTCTCTCTTTGAAAAATTAGAATCGTACCTATGGTTTCTCATAAACATTTTGAATGTATATTGGGAGGAATGGGAGTAGATTAACATGTTTATTGAGGCATAACATGGCTAGCCTAGTCAATGAATTACTTATTGAAGAAATAAAACTATGTTGAGGCACAACATGGCCAGCCTAGTCAGTGAATTACATATTAAAGAAATTAAACTATGTTGTTTAACCATGATATGCTTAGAAATCACACAAGCCTTCATCAATTATGTTGACACAATGATTAGGAAATATATTGCATATAATAGCACTAAAATGGTAAATGATTTGTTCTCATTGTTGTTATAAATGAGAACAAAATAAATAAACTATGTAGCACTAATTGGTCACTAATTTGTTCTCATTGTTCCTACAAAGGAAAAAAATAAACTTTTTAAATGACAAGTGATTGATGCAAACCAATTCACAATAATAACAAGTTAGCTATTCATCCTTAGTGGTGCCGCCAAGGAATATAGATGGCTTTATAGAACTACCTAAGACTATAAACAATAATAACAAGCCAACTATTCATCCTTAGTGGTGGTGCCACCAAGAAACATGGCTTTCCATAATTACCTAAGACTATAGTTTATAAAAATGATTCACAATAATAACAAGTCAACTATTCATCCTTAGTGGTCCCACCAACAAAGATAGATAGTTTTATGGAACTACCTAAGACTATAGTTAAAAATTTGATTTTGATCAACCCTATTAGAATTTCGAGAGTAAGTGTTGAGAAGGAGATGGGTGTTGTAATTATTGAATATAGAAGAAACCTTTTATAGAGAATCCTTGCACATCAACATGTTACCCGACCCCACTCATTGATGACGTTAAGTGTTTTGACTATGGCAACACTTCTTCTATGCAATGCATGTGAATGGGGAGGGAGAAACACCATACACATGACAAGGAGGTGGCAAGAGTCTATTCTTAGTACTATAAGCATAAGGGAACATGTCATTTCCCCATTTAGATCAGCACTTTCATTAATGAAAATGGAGGACAATGAACTATAACATAGTTGTATACTTACATAGCATGTGGCATGTAGCATGTATGTAGGATGTGATAACACAGTGAACACGATGAACACTCGCCTCAAAGTCAATTTTGAAGCATTCACCCTACTTATCAATATAAGTTGCCATTTGGGAAGTCCTTTGTCTAAACTCGTGTATATACTTTCCCTTCTTAGCCAAATCTAAAATTTCTCTCTCTTTGGTAAGCACTTGAATAAATCAATATCATGTACAATGGATGTTGAAGTCATTAAACACTCCTTCCAATATGATCAAGTCGCTAAAAACTCCTTCCTTTTATGACCAATAATCCACTGTGCTTGAGAAGGGCGGAGAAAAATGGGAAAAGATGAGAAAAGAGGGAAAACTGTTATGCCCCCATTCTCATGTCCATCTCCCCACCCATCCAAGAAAAGTGGGGTAGTTTGTAAGTGCCTTAAGTTAGAAGAAATAATCTCGAGTTGTGTGAGCCAAGGTGAGGTTAAACTAGGCCAGTGATCTCGTCCATGCTAAGATCATTGTGGCTAAAGGCTTTTGCAAGAGCTTATTATTGTAAGGTACTTGGGCAGCTTAATGCTTTGATTATTGTGCAAATTATGGTAAAGTAGAGCAATGAGATTATGATTAGACGAGTTGAGGACTTTGTCAAAGATCTTGTTAATAGCTAGGCCTACATTGTAGAGGTTGGAGAGGAGGCCAAAGGAGGGGGGGATGGGGCTATTGATATTGTTCTTGAAGATGTGGATGTGCTTAAAGGACTCCAATACATGCTTGAACAAGTTAGTCAGGAAAGTGATGCCAAACATGTAAAGGTTCTACATGTGAACAATGTTGCCAAATGAGGAAGGGAAATTGTCAGTGAAGTTTTTCTTGTTTGACATTAGCTTTCCTTTTGAGATTGTGAGATCCATGTCCCCAGCGCATAACGAATTCAGGGGTGCTAGCATCGGAAGTAGCACTTCTTGTGCGGGGCAAGGTCCCTCACTCGGGGCCTCACCACGGATATCCAGACAGAGACTAATCCATCGGTTCTTCCAAAACTGATCTCGAAAAAACTTTGCTTGCCCGGAAAGCACGGGCGATTCCTCCATGATAACTTTTCTCTAACATAGTCAAAAGCCTTAACTAACAGAACTGATCTGCGCAAACCCATAAGTCCCATAGTCTGATTAGGGAAAAGATTGCACTTGGATCATAGAGGCCAATGCTTTTTTCCTCATTAAGAGGAACTGCCGTTGATTCTTTTCCATAAAACAATTTTTTCTAGGATCTACTTCATCTATCGTACCATAACAGAATTGAGTCTAGGATCTACTTCTAGGATCTACTTCATCTATCGTACCATAACAGAATTGAGTCTCAAATTAGGAATCCTTCATCGGTGTACCTATGGCATCATTGGCAACCAGAACGCTCACCACCTATCCACTCAGGGGCCTTTTCGATAGTTCCTAGCTCATAGTAACCAGTAATATATTCACATATCAAAATGGAATCTCTGTTGAAGGTCAACAAGATCAACCGATGGATCCATATAAAAGGGCCATGGACTCATCCGTTGAGGACAGCAAGGTCAATCAACCACATCCATACCCGAACTAAGAAAACAACTCTTACTCCTTGTTCCAATATCTTCCAGGATGCACGTGTGGGTATCGTCGGGGTGACCCAGAGCTCGAGCACCATATGGTCAGCACCCTCTAGGATCCTTCACAGGTGACCTAGCGCTTCACTCATAGGCCGCTTCCTTGGTCCCTTATCCACCGTACCGGAAGCTCACCATTTTAATCGAATCAAGGCTGGTCAAGACCTCGGCTGACCTTGCTATGCGAGACGTCCTCCATTAACTCTCCGTCAGCTGTTGCAACTTAATTGATTAGGTCTTCTCATGACCTCATTCACAAGACGGTCAAAATGCTTCCCCAAAATTCTTGACATAAAACATTAATTTAAAAACAGGTCATAAATACAGTTTCTATAACGAACTCTCGGTTCTATAAAAAAGATTCAACGATTGTGCCTCTTATAATGAGGAAAAAAGCGTTGGTCTCTATGATCCAAGTGTAATCCTTTCTGTGATATGACTATAGGACTTACGGGTTTGATCAGATCAGTTCTGTTAGTTAAGGCTTTTGACTATGCTAGAGAAAAGTTATCATGGAGGAATCGCCCGTGCTTTCCGGGCAAGGGAAGTTTTTCCGAGTTCGGTTTTGGAAGAACCAATGGATTAGTCTCTGTCCGGATATCTGTGGGGGGGGCGAGGCCCCGAGTGAGGGACCCTGCCCCACGCAGGAAGTGTTACTTTCGTTGTGCTGCTAGCACCCTTGAATTCGTTGCGCAGTGGGGATAGGGATCTCACAGCTGGTATCAGAGCAAATTTGGCTAATGTGGATGAATCAAGAAGCCAAAAATGTCAAAAATTTATGAAGAAGCAATAAAAGGTTGTAATTGTGTGATAAAATTCATACAAATTGTTATTCAGACTGAAATTCATAAATTGATAATTGGGTCTTCAGATGGAAGTACTGCAGTTATATGGAATCCCTAACTTGCTTGAGGCCTAGACATGATGGTATTTACCTTATAGTTCCAAGGACCATGACTACCCGTATATATCAAGGGTACAACAGCAGCTCTTTACTGGCAGGTATATACGAGTAAATCTAAGATCTTGAAATTGTAAGATTCCTCCCCAGCCTCTCAAGATGTCCAGCATCTTCCCCTGTAATCAAATCCCTCTTCAGAAATATAAAAGATCTTGTTTCTACCAGTTTTGGCCTAGAGAGAGAAAATATTCTAGAAAGAGAATATTCAGATTTTAAATATTTTTGGATAGAAAAATATCTCATCTTATTAAAATAAGTCCCCCTGAAACAAAAAATCAAAAAGATTTTCAGAAGGTGCATTAGAAATTAAGTATAATCTGTTCAAGAGGCATTATCCTGGGGGGTGAAGATTTTTTCGAAATTTTAAATTAAGATTCCTATGGACCAATAAGATTCATCCAAATGTAGGAAGGAGATAAATAGAAGAATAAAAGGAAAATCCCCCAAAAATGAGTAAATACTCACATAAGATGAAGAGTTGACTAAGGACAAGGTTAATAGTTAAAAAAGAGAGATATTTAGGTGAAATGATGCATTTTTGACACCTCTGCATAGGAGAATTTCCCTCATGAAGGAGGCGCCTATTTCACATGCTTGAATGATTTTTAAACTCCCAAATAATGGGATATATTTATCTCTCCTCTTTCCTGTTTCAACTAGATCCAAAAAGTGAGCAAAACTGATCTAAAAATGGTCAAAAATTGACCAAACTCATCTGGAAATTTCTAGAACCAGTTGGCTTGTTTAGAAGCTCATTTTTTCCTATAAATAGAAGCCTTCCCCTTTGTTGAAACTCAATAGTGTTTTGCACTGTTACCCTGTCTCTCCCAAGTGCCAGAAAACTATGAATTTACTCATAATTCATTAGTTTTTCGATCTTCCCTCTTCCAAAAGATTGGCAGCCACTCTTGTCTCAAACAAGAGTTGAACCCTCAAACCATCAAGTCAAAGGAAAGCTCTCAAATTCATTAGTAAGTTGGTGATTCTCTCTTTTCCATTTATTTTATGGTTTTTTATGCTTTTTGTCTTCTCTTCATTGCAAATGATGTTATGCCTCATTGCAACAAAAGGCATTCCCCTCTCTTCTCTAGTAAATCCAACCATTCTTCTTCCTAGGAGAATGATTAATGAATAAAATCAAGTTTTTCATAATGTTTCTCTTAAATAAGTAGAAAAATGTTGGTTAGGCTGTAATCAGTGGAGTTTTAATAATCAAACTAGAAAATCTTAGGATTACGCTAGGATTTGAGTAGATAATAAATTCCCTGATAAAATTCTCGATTGAGTGGATCAACGGCTGTGCCTAATCTTGATTAGGAAAAAAGCGTTGAATTGCTCAGATGATCAAATTATATCAGTGATAGTTTCCTTCTATCTGGTTTATTCAGGTGGAGGATAGTTTAGATTTTGATCTCGTTAGAAAACTCGTTAAGAAAAATTCAAAAAGGTGGAATCGTCCCCGCTTTCCAGGCATGGGATATTTTCTTGGTTTCGGTTTTCGGAGTGACCACCAACCTAGTCTCGTGCCCGGACACTCGTGGGTGAGGCCCCGAGTGAGAAACCCTGCCCCGCGCATGAGGGGACTGCTTCCGCTGTCAGCTACCAGGAATCCGATGCGCGGAGGGGGCAGAGAGATCTCCTAGAAATTATAAGCTAAAATGCTATCCAGATGATGAATTTGAATGTGGTTGATATGATTTTAAAATTTTGATTGAGAACTGATGAGTTGAATTGGATTCTAATTGAAAAATGATGATTCCTAAATTTTTGGTTGAAAAGCTAAACTGAGCAAAAGCACAATGAGTGTGAGGATGAATTGGACAAGTCCCTGTGTTGATGTTCGTAACTAGAATGACGATAATGACTTCAGCAAATCACTATGAGATTAGTGGATTGTGCTGGCAGGTTGCTACTGTTAACTCTTGACCCAATAGATCAAGTTAAGGGATGACAAATTAAAAATCTATAAAATTAAAATCCCCCATGGAGTACTGTTCAGATGGAAATTTTGGTCTAATAGACCATTATTGTGTTAAAGATATGAATGATATGATCTGAATGAATTGTTATCTGATAATGCATCTTTATTTCACGATTCTGTGGGGAGCCAACCTATCTAAAGAATCCCAGAATCAGATGAATAAAAAATCAGATTTGAATCATAAATAAAGGGACTTAACAATATTTTTCGTATTGATGGGAACATGGATTGAGGTCGTCCTAGTAGAAATGATAACCCCCAACTCAACGAGGAAGAGCTCGACTTGGATGTTCATAAAACTCTTCATAGTTTGCAGTAGCCTGGGCCTTTCAAGGGTGAAGGGGAAAACTTGGGCGAGGCTGTGGAGAAGTGGATCGAAGCAATGGAAGAGTACTTTGACATCACTGGGTACAATGAGAGGAGCAAAATGGCTCTTGCAAGGCTGAAGATAGTAGAAACAGCTAGAGTGGCATGGAGAAACCACTGCAAGACAAACCGTCTGGATCAGAATACCCAGACATGGAATGATCTCAAAATTTACCTAAGGACGAGGTTCTATCCTCCCGGCTTTTTGGAAACAAAGATGAACGAATTCTTAGAGCTATTGAAGTAAATCACCAAGCATTTGCTCTCCTCCTCAAATACTCGCCACTACTAAATGAAGAACAGCTGGATGGCGAGGTTCATGAACGAACCTTTGAATATTTTGGTGAAGAACGCCAAGCCAGTTTCCATGGCCTATGCAGTGCGGATGGTGAAGGATTTCTCCAAGGTCTTTAGTGTCAAGCTCCCACCACCAAAGCAACACCGTAACCTTTCAAAAGGTTTTTAGTTCCTAACGGTGATTCCAACCTTCCACCGCCTAAGAGATATCAGGGTCAAGCCCATGATATGGGAAGTTTCAGAATGGAAGAAATGTCCTTTTCTCAAAACTCAATTCCCTGGAATTCAACTTCAAAAGTTCCACCCTTGAACAAGGGAGTGAAATGCTATAACTGTCAAGGATTTGGACATCGTAGTATGGATTGTCCAACTCCTTTTGGATCAAGGTTTTCAAGGCAGGGATATCAGGGATCAAGATTCCAGACTCCAGCTCCTTCCTTCCAGAGTAATCAGGTTTCTATCCGCCAAAATCAGGGAAATCCCAGAGATAGACCCTCTAACCAACCCACAGTAATGCAAGACCTCTGCCTCAAAATAGGGAAAGTCAAAGAGAGTTGTTTTCAAATCGGTCGTCCACTTCCAAGGCAGTAACGCTGGAAGTGATTGAAGAAGAAGAAGGAGATGAAGATGAAAGATATCATGCTTTACTTGCAAGATGAGGACATCTCACATTTTTTAAGTGGGGTAGGATGTAAGATTCCTCCCCCAGCCCCTCAAGATGTCCAGTTTCTCTCCTTGTAATCAATCCCCTTTTTAGAATAATAATAGATCTTGTTTCTCTCTATTTTGGCCTAGAGAGAGAAAATATTCTAGAGAGAGATAATTCAGTTTCTAGATATCTTTGGATGGAAAAATATCCCTTCTTATTAAAATGATTTCCTTTGAAATAGAAATTCAAAAAGAACTTTCAAGTGTATAATTGGAATAAATTGAAAATAGGTAAAAAGGACCTTAGTCTGAGAGTCCAGATTTTTTGAAAATTTTGGATTAAGGTTCCTATGACCAATAAGATTAATCCAAATGTAGGGAGGAGATAAATTGAATAATAAAAGAAAAATCCCCCAAAAATGAGTAAATACTCACATAAGATGAAGAGTTGACTAAAAACAAGGTTTATTAGTTAAAAACGAAGAGATATTTAGAGAGGAAATGATGCATTTTTGACACCTTAGTGTGGGGAATTCCCCTCATGAAGGAGGTGCCTATTTCACATGTGTGGATGAGTTTTAAACTCACAAAAAATGAGATATTTTCATCTCTCCTCTCTCCTGTTTCAACTAGATCAAAAAAGTAAGCTAAAGTGACCTAAAAATGAGATATTTTCATCTCTCCTCTCTCCTGTTTCAACTAGATCCAAAAAGTAAGCTAAAGTGACCTAAAAATGGTCCAAAAAAAAGTGACCAAACTGATCTGGAAAACTCTAAAATCAGTTTGCTTGGTTAGAGGCTTACTTTTTCCTATTAATAGAAGTCTCCCCCTTTTAAAATGTTCATAGTGTTTATGCACTGTTACTCTACTCCTCCCCAGAGTCAAATACATTGAATTCATTTGATAATTCAATTATTTTTTACTAAATCCTTTCCAAAAGAACTAGTGGCCACTCTAGTTGCAAACAAGAGTAGAACCCTCAATCCCTCAAGCAAAGAAAAGCTTACAAACTCCATGTAAGCTTAATTCTTACTTATTGTTTTTTACTAAATCCTTTCCAAAAGAACTAGTGGCCACTCTAGTTGCAAACAAGAGTAGAACCCTCAATCCCTCAAGCAAAGGAAAGCTTACAAACTCCATGTAAGCTTAATTCTTACTTATTGTGAATTTTAAATCTATGGTTTTCTTAAATTTTATGCTTTGAAAATGTTTGAATTAAAATCTAATGCTATGCCTTGATGGAAAATGTTTGAATTAAAATCTAATGCTATGCCTTGATGGAAAGGCCACCCCCTTCTCTTCTTTACAATTCAGCCCTTCTTAGTCCTAGAAAGTTTAATTAAATGATTGATTAAACTCTTTTCATTGTTAACTCTCTTAATTTTTAGAAAATGGAGTAGATTAGAGATATTAGAATTCAAATTGGATTAATTCAAGTCATAAATCGAATGTTAAAATTGAGAAATGGTGAGCCATACAAAGGAGGTTATGGTAAAATTTTCTTAAATTTTGTGGAACTAAAGTTTATCATTAGGTTATTCTAAAAGAGTAATTTCTTCCGTTTGTGTATTCTAAAAGATTTATTTTTATTTCAAAAGTGTCATTCTCATTAAAATTAAATTTATGCATAGAAAGATGCATAAAAGAATTATTTTTCTTTCAAAAGTGTTATTCCCATTAAAATTGAATTTATGCATAGAAAGATGCATAAAAGAATTATTTTTATTTCAAAAGTATTATTCTCATTAAAATTAAATTTATGCATAGAAAGATGCATAAAAGATTTATTTTTTTATTTCAAAATAGTTATTCTTATTAATTTTGATTTTATGCATAGAAAGATGCATAAAGGAATTTATTTTTATTTCAAAAGAGTTATTCTCATTAATTTTGATTTAATGCATAGAAAGATGCATAAAGGAATTTATTTTTATTTCAAAAGAGTTATTCTCATTAATTCTGAATTTATGGCATAAAAAGATGCATAAAGGAATTTATTTTTATATCAAAAGTTTTATTCAAATTAAAATTTGATTTTATGCATAGAAAGATGCATAAAAGATTTATTTTTATTCCAAAAGTGTTATTTTTAAAATTGAATTTATGCATAGAAAGATACATGAAAGATTATTATTTTTTCAAAAGTGTTACTCCCATTAAAATTGAATTTATGCATAAAAAGATGCATAAAGGATTTATTTTTATTCCAAAAGTGTTAATTTCATTCAAATTGGTTTTATGCATAGAAAGATGCATAAAGGATTTATTTTTATTTTAAAAGTTTTTTTTCCTTAAAACTTGAATTTATGCAGAAATAGATGCATAAAAGGATTTTGTTAAAAGTGTTATTCCTACACTGAAGTTGATTTTATGCATAAACAAATGCGTAAAGAACCTTTATATCAAAAATTAGAATTCTCTTAAATTCTATGTTTAAACGAATGTGATGATAATAGATGTGATGAGATGTGATGAGAATCACACAGATGTGAATGAATGGATGGATGGATGTGATATGAATAGAAGTGATGAGAATGTGATGTGGATAGATGTGATGAGATGTGATGTGAATCAGATAGATGGGAATGGATACGATGTGATGTGTATAGAGGTGATGAGAATGTGAGGTGGATAGATGTGATGAGATGCGATGTGAATCAAATAAATGTGAATGAAAGGATGAGATGTGATGTCATGTGAATCAGAATATAAATGAGTGATATGTGATGTGAGTGAATGTATGTGATGATCATGAATGTGAATGTGTATGTGAGGAATGGATGTGAAAGAGTGGATAACGATATGTATGAGAAGAATGGATGTGAATGTGTATGTGAAGAATGGATGTGAATGAGTATGTGAAGAATGGATGTGGATGTATTTGAAAGAACGGATATAGATATGTATGTGAAAGAATGTGATGTGATGTGACATGAATATATGTGGATGTGAAGTGATACATATGAATGTATGGATAGATATGAGTAGTTGTACATGTGAACGATTGGATGGATGTGGACGAATGAGATGAGATGTGTATGAATATATGTGGATGTGAAGTGATACATATGAATGTATGGATAGATATGAGTAGTTGTACATGTGAACGATTGGATGGATGTGGACGAATGAGATGAGATGTGTATGAATAAGATATGATGTGGATAGAAGTGATGTGATATAATGGTGATGAGAATGAATATGGTGGATATGAATGAATGTGAATGTGATGGATATGAATGAATGTGAATGTGATGGATATGAATGAACGTGATGTGATGGGATGTGAATCGGGATAGATGCTAAGTTACACGAAACGTTTCTGGCAAGGAAACGTCGAACATCGAAACGGCAAAGGAAACGGTGAGCATAGGTAGTAGGAAACGTCGGGGGTAGGATGAGTTTTAACATGACATTAAAGAACATTATATTGAAAATTGACATAGGCAAAAAGAATAAAGAAATCTCAAATTTCATAGATCAAGACATTGGAGTCAAGTCTTCTACATCAACTTGTTGCTCAGACCATTCATCTATGGGATCTTCTTCTATGACATCCCATTGATGACATGGACCCATCTTATATGATGAATCTTTTCGAGACATGAATTCTGCTGTCTTCTGGTTCCCACTTGTGTCCACGGACTTCTTGAACAATACTCCATGAGAGTTTGACACCATGAAATTAAGCAAAGGCCTCTTCGCTGTATCTGTCCACCCATCTGAAATGATGGAGCAGCCATACTCCGCCCAACTTGCCTCCACTGGACAGAGGGAAGTAGAGTAAAGGACAAACCATTAGCATAGAAACAGCGAGCCACTGCCTCGTCCACTTCTTCTCTAGACGCATTTTGAAACATACTTTCCACCGAAGGCTGCGACAAGGATTGCTTCCCGGATGCATGTGTAGCATGAGTGATCTTCTGCTTCTTTTTGCTAGCACTTTCATGCTCTTCTCTAGCCATACGTGCCTTGTCTTCTGGTGAAACCTTCGAACAAAGTTGGATCCCCTCCTTTGTGATCCCCAACAAATGTGCGCGCACACAAGGATAGGATCCTCCAAACTCTCGATTACAAAATGAGCAAGCCCATTTTTTGGTCCCACCTTTACCAAATGCACCTTTCTCTGTCACGTACTTCCATAAAGGCTCCGGAGAATGTGGTGTTTTTACCCGAAACCCTATTGGTGGAGGACCTTGTGAAGCAGATGGTGAGGAAAACATATTGTGGCGAGGTTCAAGAAAATAGCGGTGCTCTCCTTCGGGTGATTGGTGGAAAAGCAGTGTCCTGTTTGTTAGCACACAACCACTCTGGTAAGAGTATGATGCTCGGACACTTGCACTTGCGGGCTCTCTCTCGGATGGCGTGGTCAAGGGATAGATAGCCTCTAATGATAAGTGGACACTTGCAATGCTCAAAGATCACAGTACATGGCGCACAATCAAAGCAGAAGCACTCTTTCCTAGGATTTCTACCTCAGACTGTTTCTCCAGTGACATTGGAGGCAGACATGGTGATGGAGAGAGAGAGAGAGAGAGAGAGAAAGAGAGTACAAATGCTGAAGTGGTTTGCCCATTTATGTAGACAATGCTTGGTCCAAGTCTTGCTTCGCATTGTTGACAGACGACGATGGCGCCAGACGACGCAACGCACAGAGACGACGCAACGCGCAGAAAACATGCATTTTAATTCTATGCGTTAAAAAACTAACGTGTCACTTACGCAAAACGAAAAAGCCCAAAAAAAAATTTAAATTATTGAGGCGATTTAACACGTGGCAGAAAAATAACGTGTCCCGTTTCTTGCACGTTTTCGCGTATTAGAAACGTTTGCCGCTGCAGGAAACGCTGAAATGGCGTTTCCGCCTGCGGCGTAGTCGTTTCCTGCAACCCTGGATAGATGTGAGGTAAAATGAATGGATGAGTTGTGAGTAAATGTGATGTGGTCTGAATAGACGAGATGTGAATGAGATGTGAATGGATGAGTTGTGAGTAAATGTGATGTGGTCTTAATGGATGAGTTGTGAGTAAATGTGATGTGGCCTGAATGGATGAGATGTGAATGAGATGTGAATGAATGTGATGTGATGAGATGTGAATATGGGTAAATGCAAGTGGATGAGATGTGGATATGGGTAGATGCGAGTGGATGAGATCTGATGAGGATAAATTGAGGAAGATGTGATGAGATGAAAATGATGTGATTGGATGAGAATAGGAATACTTGTGAAATGGTTGTGGAATTAAATAATTTGGTTGATGTGGAACAATGTGGAAAGACGAGAGTTTGTTAATTATAAAAATTATATTTAAGACCTATTTTTAAATGAATGTTTTATGTCAAGAATGCTAGGGAAGCATTTTGACCGTCTTGTGAATGAGGTCATGGAGACCTAATCAATTAAGTTGCAACAGCTAACAGAGAGTCAATGGATGATGTCTCACGTAGCAATGTCGATCGAGGTCTTGACTAGCCTCAGTTCCATTAAAATGGTTAGCTTCTAGTACGGTGGATGAGGAACTAAGGAAGCAGCCTATGAGTGAAGCGTTAGGTCACCTGTGAAGGATCTTAGAGGGTGCTAACCATACGGTGCTCGATCTCTAGGTCACTGATGATACCCACAAGTGCATCGTAGAAGATATTGGAACAAGGAGTAAGAGTTGTTTTCTAAATTTGGGTATGGATCTGGTTGATTGACCTTGCTGGTCCTCAACGTATGAGTCCATGGCCCTTTTATATGGATCCGTCGGTTGATCTTGCTGATCTTCGACGGAGTTTCCATTTTGATATGTGAATATATTGCCGGTTACTATGAGCTAGGATCTATCAAAAAGGCCCCTTAGTGGATAGGTGGGTGAGCGTTGTGGTTGCCAATGATGCTATAGGTACACCGATGGAATGATTGG
This sequence comes from Cibotium barometz, assembly GCF_041138505.1. Taxonomy (NCBI): domain Eukaryota; kingdom Viridiplantae; phylum Streptophyta; class Polypodiopsida; order Cyatheales; family Cibotiaceae; genus Cibotium; species Cibotium barometz. Next base: position 35,605,225 of record NC_141091.1, read on the forward strand.
AAATAAGGATTTAACCAGAGATTTTGAGAATTATGATCAATGACTCAATGGTTTCATTAAATGATTGTTTTCAAAGATAGCTGGTTTTATTAAATGATTGTTTTTAAAGATAGTTGGTTTCATTAAATGATTGTTTTTAAAGATAGCTAATTGTTTTTAAAAAAAGGTTATTTTGTGAAAAAGACGAATTCATATTGGGTGTGTAAGTGGTGTGACTAGTTTTAAGTTTGCATGAATATCTGGTTAGCGGGCCTGGGAACTCTTTTCCTTGGTACTCGGGACAAAACCTAACCAAATTCCTAATTGGATCCTATCACTACATTGGTTGGGCGGTTGGCTAACCCATGGGACTGGATGGGGTTAGACTGGACAAATGGATCCCTAATTTGAGACTCAATTCTGTTATGGTATGATAGATGAAGTAAATCCTGGATAAAAATTGTTCTATAAAAAGAATCAATGGATGTGCCGCTTAATGAGGAAAAAAACATTGGTCTCTATGATCCAAGTGAAATCTTTTCCCTAATCTGACTATGGGACTTACGGGTTTGATCAGATCAGTTCTGTTGGTTAAGGCTTTTGACTATGTTAGAGAAAAGTTATCATGGAGGAATCGCCCATGCTTTCCGGGCAAAGAAAGTTTTTTCGGGTTCGATTTTGGAAGAACCGATGGATTAGTCTCTCTCCAGATATCCGTGGGGGCGAGGCCCCAAGTCAGGGACCCTACCCCGCACAAGAAGTGCTACTTTCGCTAGCACCCCTGAATTTGTTGTGCGATGGGGGTGCGGTGGGGATAAGGATCTCACAGCTGGTATCAGAGAAAATTTGGCTAATGTGGATCAACCAAGAAGCCAAAAATGTCAAAAATTTATGAAGAAGCAGTAATAAAAGGTTGTAATTGTGTGATAAAATTCATACAAATTGTTATTCAGACTGAAATTCATAAATTGGTAATTGGGTCTTCAGATGGAAGTACTGCAATTTTATGGAATCCCTAACTTGCTTGAGGCCTAGACATGATGGTATTTACCTTATAGTTCCAAGGACCGTGACTACCCGTATATACTGAGGATATAACTGCAGCTCTTTATTGACAGTATATATGAGTAAATCTAAGATCTTGAAATTATAAGTTAAAATGCTATCCAGATGATGAATTCGAATGTGGTTGATATGATTTTAAAATTCAGATTGAGAACTGATGAGTTGAATTGGATTCTGATTGAAAAATGATGATTCTTGAATTTTTTGGTTGAAAAGCGATAAACCGAGCAAAACCACAATGAGGATGAATGGGATGAGTCCCTATGTTGATGTTCGTAGCTAGAATGACGATAGAGATTAGTGGATTGTGCTGGCAGATTGCTACTATTAACTCTTGACCCAATAGATCAAGTTAAGAGATGACAAATTAAAAATCTATAAAATTGAAATCCCCCATGGAGTACTGTTCAAATGGAAATTTTGGTCTAATAGACCATTATTGTGTTAAAGATATGAATGATATGTTCTGAATGAATTGTTATCTGATAATGCGAGTATCTTTATCCCACGTTTCTATGGGGAGCCGACCTATCTTAAGAACCCCAAAATCAGATTTGAATCATAAATAAAGGGACTTAACAAGATTTTTCGTATTGATAGAAACATGGATCGAGGTCGTCATGGTAGAAATGATAACCCCCAACTCAATGAGGAAGAGCTCGACTGGGATGTTCACAAAACTCTTCATAGTGCACAGCCTTGGCCTTTCAAGGGTGAAGGGGAAAACTTGGGCGAGGCTGTGGAGAAATGGATCAAAGCAATGGAAGAGTACTTTGATGTCACCGGGTACAATGAGAAGAGCAAAATGGCTCTTGCAAGGCTGAAGATAGTAGAAATAGCCAGAGTGGCATGGAAAAACAACTAAGAGACAAACCGTCTAGATCGGAATACCCAGACATGGAATGATCTCAAAATTTACCTAAGGACGAGATTCTATCCTCCCGGCTTTTTGGAAACAAAGATGAACGAATTCTTAGAGCTAACCCACGGGAGCAAAACTATTGAAGTATATCACCAGCATTCGCTCTCCTCCTCAAATACTCACCCCCACCACTGAATGAAGAATAGCATTCGGGGACTGAATGAACCTTTGAATATTTTGGTGAAGAACGCCAAGCCAATTTCCATGGAGCCGAAGCAGTGCGAATGGCGAAGGATTTCTCCAAGGGCTTTAATGTCAAGGTCCCACCAAAGCCATCACCATCACCTTTCAAAAGGTTTTTAGTTCCTGAAGGTGATTCCAACCTTCCACTGCCTAAGAGATATCAGGGTCAAGCCCAGGATATGGGAAGTTTCAAAATGGAAGAAATGTCCTTTTCTCGAAACTCAATCCCCTGGAATTCAACTTCAGAAGTTCCACCCTTGAACAAGGGAGTGAAATGCTATAACTGTCAAGGATTTGTACATCGCAGTATGGATTGTCCAACTCCTTTTGGATCAAGGTTTTTAGGGTAGGAAAATCAGGGATCAAGATTCTAGACTCTAGCTCCTTCCTTCCAGAGTAATCAGGTTTCTATCCACCGCCGCAAAAATCAGGGAAATCCCAGAGATAGACCCTCTAACCAACCCACAGTTTCAAACCAAAGTAATTCCAGATCTTTACCTCGAAATAGGGGAAGTCAAAGAGAGTTGTTCCCAAATCAGCCGTCCACTTCTAAGGCAGTAACGTTAGAAGTGATTGAAGAAGAAGATGAAGATGAAGATGAAAGAGATCATACTTCACTTGCGAGATGAGTACATCTCGCATTTTTTAAGTGGGGTATGATGTAAGATTCCTCCCCCATCCCCCTCAAGATGACCAATTTCTCTCCCTATAATCAATCCCCTTTTCAGAATAATAACAGATCTTGTTTCTCTTTGTTTTGGCCTAGAGAGAGAAAATATTCTAGAGAGAGATAATTCAGTTTCTAGATATCTTTGGATGGAAAAATATCCCTTTTTATTAAAATGATTTTCGCTGAAATAGAAATTCAAAAAGAACTTTCCAGTGTGCAATTAGAATAAATTGAAAATAGGTAAAAAGGATCTTAGCCTCAGAGTCTCGATTTTCTGAAAATTTTGGATTAAGGCTCCTATGAAGCAATAAGATTAATCCAAATGTAGGGAGGAGATAAATTGAACAATAAAAGAAAAATCCCCCAAAAATGAGAATACTCACATAAGATGAAGAGTTGACTAAGGACAAGGTTTATTAATTAAAAAAGAAGAGATATTCAGATAGGAAATGTTGCATTTTTGACACCTCAGTGTGGGGGATTCCCCTCATGAAGGAGGCGCCTATTTCACATGTGTGGATGAGTTTTAAACTCACAAATAATGAGATATTTTCATCTCTCCTCTCTCCTGTTTCAACTAGATCCAAAAAGTAAGCTAAACTGACCTAAAAATAGTCAAAAAGTGACCAAACTAATCTGAAAAATTCTAGAATCAGTTTGCTTGGTTAGAGGCTCACTTTTTCCTATAAACAGAAGCCTCCCCTTGTAAAAGGTTAATAGTGTTTATGCACTTTTACTCTACTCCTCCCCAGAGTCAAATACATTGAATTCACTTGATAATTCAATTGTTTTTGACTAAATCCTTTCCAAAAGAACTGGTGGCCACTCTAGTTGCAAACAAGAGTAGAACCCTCAATCCCTCAAGCTAAAGAAAAGCTTACAAACTCCATGTAAGCTTAATTCTTACTTATTGTGAATTTTAAATCTATGGTTTTCTTAAATTTTATGCTTTGAAAATGTTTGAATTAAAATTTGATGCTATGCCTTGATGGAAAGGCCACCCCCTTCTCTTCTTTACAATTCAGCCCTTCTTAATCCTAGAAAGTTTAATTAAATGATTGATTAAACTCTTTTCATTATTTACTCTCTTAATTTTAAAAAAATGGAGTAGATTAGAGATATTAGAATTCAAATTGGATTAATTCAAGTCGTAAATCGCCATATCCACATCCACATTCATACATCCACATCCACATCCATACATCCATTTTCACATCCACATCCACATCCATACATCCATTTTCACATCCATATCCACATCCACATCCACATCCATACATCCATTTTCACATCCACATCCACATCTATACATCCATTTTCACATCCACATTCATACATCCATATCCACATCCACATCCACATTCACATTCATACATCCACATCCACATCTACATTCATACATCCACACATCCATTTTCACATCCACATTCATACATCCATTTTCACATCCACATTCATACATCTATATCCACATCCACATTCATACATCCACATCCACATTCACATTCATACATCCACATCCACATCTACATTCATACATCCACACATCCATTTCCACATCCACATTAATGGTCAGCCACACAAAGGAGGTTATGGTAAAATTTTCTTAAATTTTGTGGAACTAAAGTTTATCATTAGGTTATTCTAAAAGAGTAATTCCTTCCATTTGTGTATTCTAAAAGATTTATTTTTATTTCAAAAGTGTCATTCCCATTAAAATTGAATTTATGCATAGAAAGATGCATAAAAGAATTATTTTTATTTCAAAAGTGTTATTCCCATTAAAATTGAATTTATGCATAGAAAGATGCATAAAAGAATTAATTTTATTTCAAAAGTGTTATTCCATTAAAATTGATTTTATGCATAGAAAGATGCATAAAAGATTTATTTTTTTATTTCAAGAGTTATTCTCATTAATTTTGATTCTATGCATAGAAAGATGCATAAAGGAATTTATTTTATTTCAAAAGAGTTATTCTCATTAATTTTGATTCTATGCATAGAAAGATGCATAAAGGAATTTATTTTTATTTCAAAAGAGTTATTCTCATTAATTTTGATTTCATGCATAGAAAGATGCATAAAGGAATTTATTTTTATATCAAAAGTTTTATTCAAATTAAAATTTGATTTTATGCATAGAAAGATGCATAAAAGATTTATTTTTATTCTAAAAGTGTTATTTTCATTAAAATTGAATTTTTGCATAGAAAGATGCATGAAAGATTATTTTTATTTCAAAAGTGTTACTGCCATTAAAATTGAATTTATGCATAGAAAGATGCATAAAGGATTTATTTTTATTTCAAAAGTGCTAATTTCATTAAAATTGATTTTATGCATAGAAAGCTACATAAAGGATTTATTTTTATTTTAAAAATTTTTTTCCTTAAAATTTAAATTTATGCATAAATAGATTCATAAAAGGATTTTGTTAAAAGTGTTATTCCCACACTGAAGTTGATTTTATGCATAAACAAATGCGTAAAGAATCTTTATATCAAAAATTAGAATTCTCTTAAATTCTATGTTTAAACTAATGTGATGAGAATAGATGTGATGAGATGTGATGAGAATCAGACAGATGTGAATGAATGGATGGATGGATGTGATAAGAATAGAAGTGATGAGAATGTGATGTGGATAGATGTAATGTGAATCAGATAGGTGGGAATGGATGGATGTGAATAGAGGTGATGAGAATGTGAGGTGGATAGATGTGATGAGATGCGATGTGAATTAAATAAATGTGAATGAATGGATGAGATGTGATGTCATGTGAATCAGAATATAAATGAATGATATGGGATGTGAGTGAATGTATGTGATGATAATGAATGTGAATGTGTATGTGAGGAATGGATGTGAAAGAATGGATAAGGATGTGTATGAGAAGAATGGATGTGAATGTGTATGTGAAGAATGGATGTGAATGAGTGTGAAAGAATGGATGTGGATGTATGTGAAAGAACGGATACAGATGTGTATGTGAAAGAACGGATACAGATGTGTATGTGAAAGAATGTGATGTGATGTGACATGAATATATGTGGATGTGAAGTGATAGATATGAATGTATGGATAGATATGAGTAGTCGTACATGTGAACGATTGGATAGATGTTGATGAATGAGATATGATGTAGCTAGAAGTGATGTGATATAATGGTAATGAGAATGAATGTGATGGATATAATGGTGATGAGAATGAATGTGATGGATATGAATGAATGTGAATATGATGGATATGAATGAGCGTGATGTGATGGGATGTGAATCGGGATAGATGTGAGGTAAAATGAATGGATGAGTTGTGAGTGAATGTGATGTGGTCTGAATGGATGAGATGTGAATGAATGTGATGTGATGAGATGTGGATATGGGTTGAGGAAGATGTGATGGGATGAAAATGATGTGATTGGATGAGAATAGGAATACTTATGAAATGGTTGTGAAATTAAATAATGTGGTTGATGTGGAACAATGTGGAAAGACGAGAGTTCGTTATAGAAACTATATTTATGACTTGTTTTTAAATAAATGTTTTATGTCAAGAATGCTAGGGAAGCAATTTGACCGTCTTGTGAATGAGGTCATGGAGACCTAATCAATTAAGTTGCAACAGCTGATGGAGAGTCAATGGATGATGTCTCGCGTAGCAAGATCGGCCGAGGTCTTGACCAGCCTCAGTTCGATTAAAATGGCGAGCTTCCAGTACGGTGGATGAGGGACCAAGGAAGCGGCCTATGAGTACAGCGCTAGGTCACCTCCTGCGAAGTATCCTAGAGGGTGCTGACCATACAGTGCTCGGTCTCTCGGTCGCCGCGACGATACCCACACGTGCGTCGTGAAAGATATTGGAACAAGGAGTAAGAGTTGTTTTCTGAATTCGGGTATAGATCTAGTTGATTGACCTTGCTAGTCCTCAATGGATGAGTCCATGGCCCTTTTATATGGATCCATCGGTTGATCTTGCTGATCTTCAACAGAGTTTCCATTTTGATATGTGAATATATTTCCGGTTACTATGAGCTAGGAACTACCCCAGAATCATTTGAATCATAAAATAAAGGGACTTAACAAGATTTTTCATATTGATAGGAACATGGATCGAGGTCGTCGTGGTAGAAATGATAGAGCTTGACTTGGATGTTTGTAAAACTTTTCATAGTTCACAGCTTCTCCTTTCAAGGGTAAAGGGAAAGACTTGGGCGAGGCTGTGGAGAAGTGGATCGAAGCAATGGAAGAGTACTTTGATGTCACCGGGTACAACGAGAAGAGCCAAATGGCTCTTGCAAGGCTAAAGATAGTAGAAACAACCAGAGTGGCATGGAGAAACCACTGCAATACAAACCGTCTGGATTGGAATACCTAGACATGGAATGATCTCAAAATTTACCTAAGGACGAGGTTCTGTCCTCCCAGCTTTTTGGTGGAAACAAAGATGAACGAATTCTTAGAGCTAACCCAGAGGAGCAGAACTATTGAAGTATATCACCAAGCGTTCGCTCTCCTCCTCAAATACTCGCCACACCACTGAATGAAGAACAGCTGATGGTGGCCAGGTTTATTCGGGGCTAAATGAACCTTTGAATATTTTGGTGAAGAACGCCAAGCTAGTTTCCATGGCCGAAGCAGTGCGGATGGCAAAGGATTTCTCCAAGGCCTTTAATGTTAAGGTCCCACCAAAGCCATCACCATCACCTTTCAAAAGGTTTTTAGTTCTTGAAGGTGATTCTAACCTTCCACTGCCTAAGAGATATCAAGGTCAAGCCCAGGATATGGGAAGTTTCAGAATGGAGGAAATGTCCTTTTTGCAAAACTCCATCCCCTCAACTTCAGAAGTTCCACCCTTGAACAAGGGAGTGAAATACTATAACTATCAAGGATTTGGACATCGCATTATGGATTGTCCAACTCCTTTTGGATCAAGGTTTTCAGGGTAAGGAAATTAGGGATCAAGATTCCAGACTCCAGTTTCTTCCTTCCAGAGTAATCAGGTTTCTATCCGTCAAAATCAGGGAAATCCCAGAGATAGACCCTTTAACGAACCCACAGTTTGAAACCAAAGTAATGCAAGACCTCTGCCTCAGAATAGGGGAAGTCAAAAAGAGTTATTCCCAAATCGGCCGTCGACTTTCTTGTTTCTCTCCTGTTTTAGCCTAGAGAGAGAAAATATTCTAGAGAGAGATAATTCAGTTTCTAGATATCTTTGGATGGAAAAATATCCCTTCTTATTAAAATGATTTCCCCTGAAACATAAATTCAAAAAGAACTTTCCAGTGTGCAATTGGAATAAATTGAAAATAGGTAAAAAGAACCTTAGCCTGAGAGTCCAGATTTTCTGAAAATTTTGGATTAGGGCTCCTATGGTCCAATAAGATTAGGGCTCCTATGGACCAATAAGATTAATCCAAATGTAGGGAGGAGATAAATTGAAGGATAAAAGAAAAATACCCCAAAAATTTTAGATTAGGGCTCCTATGGACCAATAAGATTAATCCAAATGTAGGGAGGAGATAAATTGAAGGATAAAAGAAAAATACCCCAAAAATGAATAAATACTCACATAAGATGAAAAGTTGACTAAGGACAAGGTTTAGTTAAAAAAGAAGAGATATTCAGATAGGAAATGATGCATTTTTGACACCTCAGTGTGGGGAATTCCCCTCATGAAGGAGGCGCCTATTTCACATGTGTGGATGAGTTTTAAACTCACAAATAATGAGATATTTTCATCTCTCCTCTCTCCTATTTCAACTAGATCCAAAAAGTAAGCTAAACTAATCTACAAATGGTCAAAAAGTGACCAAACTAATCTAAAAATTTCTAGAATTAGTTTGCTTGGTTAGAGGCTCACTTTTTCTTAAAAACAGAAGCCTCCCCCTTGTAAAGGGTTAATAGTGTTTATGAACTTTTACTCTACTCCTCCCCAGAGTCAAATACATTGAATTCACTTGATAATTCAATTGTTTTTGACTAAATCCTTTCCAAAATAACTGGTGGCCACTCTTGTTGTTTTGCAAACAAGAGTAGAACCCTCAATCCCTCACGCTAAAGAAAAGCTTACAAACTCCATGTAAGCTTAATTCTTACTTATTGTGAATTTTAAATCTATGGTTTTCTTAAATTTTATGCTTTGAAAATGTTTGAATTAAAATCTAATGCTATGCCTTGATGGAAAGGCCACCCCCTTCTCTTCTTTACAATTCAGCCCTTCTTAATCCTAGAAAGTTTAATTAAATGATTTATTAAACTCTTTTCATTGTTTACTCTCTTAATTTTAAGAAAATGGAGAAGATTAGAGATATTAGAATTCAAATTGGATTAATTCAAGTCATAAATTGAATGTTAAAATTGAGAAATGGTCAGCCATACAAAGGAGGTTATGGTAAAATTTTCTTAAATTTTGTGAAACTAAAGTTTATCATTAGGTTATTCGAAAAGAGTAATTCCTTCCGTTTGTGTATTATAAAAGATTTATTTTTATTTCAAAAGTGTGATTCCCATTAAAATTAAATTTATGCATAGAAAGAGGCATAAAAGAATTTTTTTTATTTCAAAATTGTTATTCCCATTAAAATTGAATTTATGCATAGAAAGGTGCATAAAAGAATTAGTTTTATTTCAAAAGTGTTCTTCCCATTAAAATTGAATTTATGCATAGAAAGATGCATAAATGTATTATTTTTTATTTCAAAAGAGTTATTCTCATTAATTTTGATTTTATGCATATAAAGATGCATAAAGGAATTTATTTTTATTTCAAAAGAGTTATTCTCATTAATTTTGATTTTATGCATAGAAAGATGCATAAAGAAATTTATTTTTATTTCAAAAGAGTTATTCTCATTAATTTTGATTTTATGCATAGAAAGATGCATAAAGGAATTTATTTTTATTTCAAAAGAATTATTCTCATTAATTTTGATTTTATGCATAGAAAGATGCATAAAGGAATTTATTTTTATATCAAAAGTTTTATTCAAATTAAAATTTGATTTTATGCATAGAAAGATGCATAGAAGATTTATTTTTATTCCAAAAGTGTTATTTTCATTAAAATTGAATTTATGCTTAGAAAGATGCATAAAAGGATTATTTTTATTTCAAAAGTGTTATTCCCATTAAAATTAAATTTATGCATAGAAAGATGCATAAAGGATTTATTTTTATTTCAAAAGCGTTAATTTCATTAAAATTGATTTATGCATAAATGATTTATTTTTATTTAAAAAGTGTTATTTTTCTTAAAAATTAAATTTATGCATAAATAGATGCATAAAAGGATTTTGTTAAAAGTGTTATTCCCACTAAAGTTGATTTTATGCATAAATAGATGCGTAAAGAATCTTTACATCAAAAATTAGAATTCTCTTAAATTCTATGTTTAAACGAATGTGATGAGAATCAGACAGATGTGAATGAATGGATGGATGGATGTGATATGAATAGAAGTGATGAGAATGTGATGTGGATAGATGTGATGAGATGTGATATGAATAGAAGTGATGAGAATGTGATGTGGATAGATGTGATGAGATGTGATGTGAATCAGATAGATGGGAATGGATGGATGGATGGATGTGATGTGAATAGAGGTGATGAGAATGTGAGGTGGATAGATGTGATGAGATGTGATGTGAATCAGATAAATGTGAATGAATGGATGAGATGTGATGTCATGTGAATATCAGAATATAAATGAATGATATGGGATATGAGTTAATGTATGTGATGATAATGAATGTGAATGTGTATGTGAGGAATGGATATGTGAATGAGTATGTGAAAGAATGGATAAGGATGTGTATGAGAAGAATGGATGTGAATGTGTATGTGAAGAATGGATGTGAATGAGTATGTGAAAGAATGGATGTGGATGTATGTGAAAGGACGGATATAGATGTGTATGTGAAAGAATGTGATGTGATGTGACATGAATATATGTGGATGTGAACTGATAGATATGAATGTATGGATAGATATGAGTAGTCGTACATGTGAATGATTGGATGGATGTGGATGAACGAGATGAGATGTGTATGAATGAGATATGATGTGGATAGAAGTGATGTGATATAATGGTGATGAGAATGAATGTGATGGATATGAATGAACGTGAATGTGATGGATATGGGATGTGAAGATGGATATGAATGTGAACGTGATGTGATGGGATGTGAATGACATGTGAGGTAAAATAAATAGATGAGTTGTGAATGACATGTGAGGTAAAATGAATAGATGAGATGTGAGTGAATGTGATGTGGTCTGAATGGATGAGATGTGAATGAATGTGATGTGATGAGATGTGGATATGGGTACAAGTGCATGAGATTTGATGAGATGGGTAGATGCGAGTGCATGAGATTTGATGAGGATAAATTGAGGAAGATGTGATGAGATGAAAATGATGTGATTGGATGAGAATAGGAATACTTGTGAAATGGTTGTGGAATTAAATAATGTGGTTGATGTGGAACAATGTGTAAAGACGATTTTGTCCAAGATTTACTTCATCTATCGTACCATAACAGAATTGAGTCTCAAATCAGGGATCCATCAGTCCAGTCTAGCCCCATCCATTCCCATGGGTTAGCCAACCGCCCACAGCCAACCGCCCAACCAATGTAGTGATGGGATCCAATTAGGAATTCAGTTAGGTTTTGTCTCGGGTACCAGGGAAAAGATTTCCTAGGCCCTCTAACCGGATATTCATGCAAACTTAAAACTAGTCACACCACTTACACACGCAATATGAATTTGCCTTTTTTCACAGAATCAGCTATCTTTAAAAACAATCATTTAATGAAACCATTGAGTCACTGATCATAATCCTCAAAATCTCTCATTAAATCCTTATTTCCAATCATTCCTTCATCGGTGTACCTATGGCATCATTGGCAACCACCAGAACGCTCACACCTATCCACTCAGGGGCCTTTTCGATAGTTCCTAGCTCATAGTAGTTACTAGCAATATATTCACATATGGACTCATCCGTTGAGGACCAGCAAGGTCAATCAACTAGATCCATACCCAAATTCAGAAAACAACTCTTACTCCTTGTTCCAATATCTTCCACGACGTACTTGTGGGTATCGTCGGCGACCCAGAGACCGAGCATTGTATGGTCAGCACCCTCTAGGATCCTTCGCAAGTGACCTAGCGCTTTACTCATAGGCCGGTTCCTTGGTCCCTCATCCACCGTACTGGAAGCTCACCATTTTAATCGAACTGAGGCTGGTCAAGACCTCGGCTGACCTTGCTACGCAAGATGTCCTCCATTGACTCTCTGTCAACTGTTGCAACTTAATTGATTAGGTCTCTATGACCTTATTCACAAGACCGTCAAATTGCTTCCCCAGCATTCTTGACATAAAACGTTCATTTAAAAACATGTCATGAATACAGTTTCTATAAAACGAACTCTTGTCTTTCCACATTGTTCCACATCAACCACATTATTTAATTCCACAACCATTTCACAAGTATTCCTATTCTCATCCAATCACATCATTTTCATCCAATCACATCTTCCTCAATTTATCCTCATCAGATCTCATCCACTCGCATCATCTACCCATATCCACATCTCATCACATCACATTCATTCACATCTCATCCATTCAGACCACATCACATTCACTCACAACTCATCCATTCAGACCACATCACATTCACTCACAACTCATCCATTCATTTTACCTCACATCTATCCCGATTCACATCACGTTCATTCATATCCATCACATTCACATTCATTCATATCCATCACATTCATTCTAATCCTCACCATATCACGTCACTTCTATCCACATCATATCTCATTCAAAACACATCTCATCTCATCTCATCCACATCCATCCAATCATTCACATGTACGACTACTCATATCTATCCATACATTCATATCTATCACTTCACATCCACATATATATGTATGTCACATCACATCACATTCTTTCACATACACATCAAAATCCTTCACATACATCCACATCCATTCTTCACATACACATTCACATCCATTCTTCTCATACACATCTTTATCCATTCTTTCACATTCATTCCTCACATACACATTCACATTCATTATCATCATATACATTCACTCACATCCCATATCATTCATTTATATTCTGATTCACATGACATCACATCTCATCCATTCATTCACATTTATCTGACTCACATCGCATCTCATCACATCTATCCAGCTCACATTCTCATCACCTCTATTCACATCACATCCATCCATCCATCCATTCCCATCTATCTGATTCACATCACATCTATCCACATCACATTCTCATCACTTTTATTCACATCACATCCATCCATCCATCCATTCCCATCTATCTGATTCACCTCACATCCATCCATTCCCATCTATCTGATTCACATCACATCTATCCACATCACATTCTCATTACTTCTATTCATATCACATCCATCCATTCACATTTGTCTGATTCTCATCACATCTATTCTCATCACATTGGTTTAAACATCTATTTATGATATAAAGATTCTTTACGCATCTATTTATGCATAAAATCAACTTCAGTATGGGAATAACACTTTTAACAAAATTCTTTTACGCATCTATTTATGCATAAAATCAACTTCAGTATGGGAATAACACTTTTAACAAAATCCTTTTATGCATCTATTTATGCATAAATTCAAATTTTAGGAAAAATAAAACTTTTAAAATAAAAAAATCCTTTATACATCTTTCTATGCATAAAATCAATTTTAATGAAATTAACACTTTTGGAATAAAAATAAATCCTTTATGCATCTTTCTATGCATAATTGGAGTAACACTTTTGAAATAAAAATAATCTTTCATGCATCTTTCTATGCATAAATTCAATTTTAATGAAAATAACACTTTTAGAATAAAAATAAAACTTTTATACATCTTTCTATGCATAAAATCAAATTTTAACGAGAATAAAACTTTTGATATAAAAATAAATTCCTTTATGCATCTTTCTATGCATAAAATCAAAATTAATGAGAATAACTCTTTTGAAATAAAAATAAATTCCTTTATGCATCTTTCTATGCATAAAATCAAAATTAATGAGAATGACTCTTTTGAAATAAAAATAAATTCCTTTATGCATCTTTATGAGCATAAAATCAAAATTAATGAGAATAACTCTTTTGAATAAAAATAAATTTCTTTATGTATCTTTCTATTCATAAAATCAAAATTAATGAGAATAACTCTTTTGAAATAAAAAAATAGATCTTTTATGCATCTTTCTATGCATAAATTCAATTTTAATGGGAATAACACTTTTGAAATAAAAATAATTCTTTTATGCATCTTTCTATGCATAAATTCAATTTTGATGGGAATAACAATTTTGAAATAAAAATAATTCTTTTAGGCATCTTTCTATGCATAAATTCAATTTTAATGGGAATGACACTTTTGAAATAAAAATAAATCTTTTAGAATACACAAATGGAAGGAATTACTCTTTTAGAATAACCTAATGATAAATTTTAGTTCCACAAAATTTAAGAAAATTTTGCCATAACCTCCTTTGTATGGCTCACCATTTCTCAATTTTAACATTCAATTTATGACTTGAATTAATTCAATTTGAATTCTAGTATCTCTAATCTTCTCCATTTTCTAAAAATTAAGAGAGTAAACAATGAAAAGAGTTTAATCAATCATTTAATTAAACTTTCTAAGATTAAGAAGGGCTGAATTGTAAAGAAGAGAAGGGGGTGGCCTTTCCATCAAGGCATAGCATCAGATTTTAATTCAAACATTTTCAAAGCATAAACATCAGATTTTAATTCAAACATTTTCAAAGCATAAAATTTAAGAAAACCATAGATTTAAAATTCACAATAAGTAAGAATTAGTCAAAAACAATTGAGTTATCAAGTGAATTCAATGTATTTGACTCTGAGGAGGAGTAGAGTAACATTGCATAAACACTATTAACTTTTTACAAGGGGGAGGCTTCTATTTATAGGAAAAAGTGAGCCTCTAACCAAGCAAACAGATTCTAGAATTTTCCAAATCAGTTTGGTCACTTTTTGACCATTTTTAGGTCAGTTTAGCTTACTTTTTGAATCTAGTTGAAAAAGGAGAGAGGAGAGATGAAAATATCTCATTATTTGTGAGTTTAAAACTCATCCACACATGTGAAATAGGCGCCTCCTTTATGAGGGGAATTCCCCACACTGAGGTGTCAAAAATGCATCATTTCCTCTAAATATCTCTTCTTTTTTAACTAATAAACCTTGTTTTTAGTCAACTCTTAATCTTATGTACGTATTTACTCATTTTTGGGGGATTTTCCTTTTATTATTCAATTTATCTCCTCCCTACATTTGGATTAATCTTATTAGTCACAAGAACCTTAATCCAAAATTTTCAGGCTAAGGTCCTTTTTACCTATTTTCAATTTATTCCAATTGCACACTGGAAAGTTCTTTTTGAATTTCTATTTCAAGGGAAATCATTTTAATAAGAAGGGACTCTCAGGCTAAGGTCCTTTCTACCTATTTTCAATTTATTCCAATTGTACACTGGAAAGTTCTTTTTGAATTTCTATTTCAAGGGAAATCATTTTAATAAGAAGGGATATTTTTTCATCCAAAGATATCTAGAAACTGAATTACCTCTCTCTATAATATTTTCTCTCTCTAGGACAAAACAGAGAAAAACAAGATCTATTATTATTCTAAAAAGGGGATTGATTATAGGGAGAGAAACTGGACATCTTGAGGGACTGGGGGAGGAATCTTACATCCTACCCCACTTAAAAAATGCGAGATGTCCTCATCTTGCAGCAGAGGTGAAGTATGATCTCTGTCATCTTCATCTTCTTCTTCTTCTTCTTCAATCACTTCCAGCATTACTGCCTTGGAAGTGGACGGCCGATTTGGGAACAACTCTCTTTGACTTTTCCTATTCTGAGGCAGAGGTCTTGCATTACTTTGGTTTGAAAGTGTGGGTTAGTTATTAGAGGATCTATCTCTCGGATTTCCCTGATTTTGGCGAGATAGAAACCTGATTACTCTGGAAGAAAGGAGCTAGAGTCTAGAATTTTGATCCCTGATTTCCTTGCCCTAAAAACCTTGATCCAAAATAAGTTGGACAATCCATACTGCGATGTCCAAATCCTTGACAGTTATAGCATTTCACTCCCTTGTTCAAGGGTGGAACTTCTGAAGTTGAATTCCAGGGGATGAGTTTCGGGAAAAGGATATTTCTTCCATTCTGAAACTTCCCATATCCTGGGCTTGACCCTGATATCTCTTAGGGATGGAAGGTTGGAATTACCTTCAGGAACTAAAACCTTTGAAAGGTGATGGTGCTGGCTTTGGTGGGACCTTGACATTAAAGGCCTTGGAGAAATCCTTCCCCATCCGCACTACTTCGGCCATGGAAACTGGCTTGGCGTTCTTCACCAAAATATTCAAAGGTCCGTTTAGTCCCCGAATAAACTTGGCCATCAGCTGTTCTTCATTCTCAGCGACGGTGGGGGTAAGTATTTGAGGAGGAGAGCGAACGCTTGGTGATATACTTCAATAGTTCTGCTTCCCTGGGTTAGCTCTTAGAATTTGTTCATCTTTGTTTCCAAAAAGGTGGGAGGACAGAACCTCGTCCTTAGGTAGATTTTGAGATCATTCCATGTCTGGGTATTTCGATCCAGACGGTTTGTCTCGCACTAGTTTCTCCATGCCACTTTGGCTGTTTCTACTATCTTCAGCCTTGCAAGAGCCATTTTGCTCTTCTCATTGTACCTGGTGACATCAAAGTAGTCTTCCATTGCTTTAATCCACTTCTCCACAGCCTTGCCCAAGTTTTTCCCTTCACCCTTTGAAAGGCCCAGGTTGTGAACTATAAAGAGCGATTTTTGATTTATCTACTTCTGGGTCTATTAGACCAAAATTTCCATCTGAACAGTACTCCATGGGGGATTTCAATTTTATAGATTTTTAATTTGTCATCCCTTAACTTGATCTACTGGGTCAAGAGTTAACAGTAGCAATCTGCCAGCACAATCCACTAATCTCATAGTGATTTGTTGAAGTCATTATCATCATTCTAGTTATACGAACATCAACATAGGGACTCGTCCCATTCTTCCTCATTGTGGTTTTACTCAGTTTATTGCTTTTCAACCAAAAACTCAGGAATCATCATTGAGAGAAGCAAGATGGCTCTCACCAGGTTAAAGATTATGGAAACGGCTAGGGTCGCTTGGAGGAATCACTACAAGACTAACCGTCTCGACCAAAATACCCAGACCTGGACAGATCTTAAAGCTTACCTCAGGAAGAGGTTTTGTCCTCCGGGCTTCCTTGAAACCAAAATGAATGAATTCTTAGAACTGAAGCAAGATACCCAGACAATTGAAGAGTATCATCAAGCCTTTGCCCTTCTCCTCAAATATTCCCCGCAATCAGATGAAGAGCAGCTGATGGCCACATTCATTCTAGGAATGAACGAGCCATTGGACACCTTAGTGAAGAATGCCAAACCTGTCTCAATGGGGCCGAAGCAGTAAGAATGGCAAAGGACTTTGCCAAAGCCTTTGTTGTTAAGGTCTCGCCGCCGCCAAAGCCTACAACCTCTAACTTTTAAAGATTCCAAACCCCGGGAAGTACTTCAACTTTCCTCCCCCAAAGAGGCAGCAAAGCCCAAATCAGAATCAGGATACTGGGAGATTCAGAAGTGAAGGAAGACCCTTCTCACAGAACACTTTCTCAAGATCCCCACCTCTTTCTTCAAGGATTCAAAGGGATGAGCTCAGAAGTGAGAACCAGTGTTTTGGATGCCAAGGTTTTGGTCACCACAGCTGAAAGACTGCCCGTCGACTCCTACCATGTCAAGGGGAAAGGGAAGTCAAGGACCGAGAGTGCAGAGACCAGCCCCTTCCTATCAGTCAATCGTCTCGCCCAAATCACGAAAATCCCAGGAGAACTCCAGCTTAGCCATCTGCCTCTGTTCAAAGTAGCCTCAGAACTCCTTCCCAGAATTGAGGCAACCAAAGAGAAAGAGTTCTACCTCAGACTGTAGTAGCTAAAGTAGTCACAAAAGCAGAGGTAGTGGAAGAGGAAAGAGGACAGATTTATGCTACAATTGAAAACCAAGGGCCAAATCGCCAATTCTCAATCATCCATACTCTAGCTGAGTATCAAGGTAAGCCTTTTAAGCTTCTGATTGATTCAGGCCAGTATTCATTCTTTCATTTTCCTAGGATGCTTGCGTAAGCTAGTCTTAGAGCTGAAATCAGGGAAACCTATGCAAGTTGAATTGGCTAGTGGGAAGATTCTTTTCACTCACCTTGAGACAGATCATATTCAGTTCAATCTAGATGGGAATTTAACTGACTATCAGTTCAGAGTTATACCTTTGGGAGTTTTCCACGGGATCCTTGGAATGGATTGGCTCCACAAAAATCAAGCTGACATTCACTGTTATAATGGAACCATTTCCTTCCGTGACTTTCACGGAAGCAAAGTTCAAGGAACCAGAATTTCAAGATCCCCAAGTCTGCAATTAGTAAAAGCTTCTAAGTTACTAAAAGGACTTAGAAAGAAGCAACTCATTTATGTTGTCAAAATGAATCCAGTAGACTCAAAGTTAAAAGCTAAAGAACCTGAATGGTTAAGTGATTATGATTTATTCCCAGCAGAATTAACACAGATGGCCCCAATTTGGGAAGTAGATCATGTGATAGAATTGACCCCCGGAGCTCAGCCACCACTAGCCTTGCTTGTGCACGTACAAGATGCCAGTTCTTGAAGCCATCAAACTCAAAGAACAGCTTAGACAGCTGTTAGAACAAGGGTTTGTAAGACCCAGTGTTTCACCTTGGGGTGCGCCAGTTCTCTTTCAGAAAAAGAAAAATGGAACCGTTAAGACTCTATGTGGACTATAGAGGTCTCAATCAGTTGACAGCAATCAGTTGACAGTTAAGAATAAGTATCCTATCCCCAGAATTAATGAGCTTTTGGATAGGCTAAGTGGAGCCTAGATCTTCACAAAGATAGATCTCATATCAGGGTATTATCATCAGATAAGGATTAATGAGCAAGATATCCCGCAGACAGTCACCATCAATACTCGGTATGGGCATTATGAATTCACTGTCATGCCATTTGGATTGACAAATGCCCCAGCTACATTCAATCGCCTAATGCAGGACATTCTCAGAGAATACTTGGATGATTTTGTTCTTGTTTTCTTTAACATTAGGGAAAATTTGGACTCAAAAAGTGGCCTTGTAATAGATCCCTTGGGATGGTGATGTGGACAAAGCAAGCCAATAAACCCACATATAATATTGGAGGGTAGGTGTATCATTTTTGAGTTCTTTATTCCATTAACTGACATGTAGGGTTTTTTTTAATTCAAAACAATGCCTCTTAAGTATAGTTTTTTATTCCCACTATGGTGCCTTATTTTATTAAAAAAACTCACCACTCTCTTTCTTCATTACACTTTTGAATGGAACCAAGCCAACTTTGCTTACCAAACTTTATCCCTGCAACCCATCATCTTGCATTGTCCCCTCATTGTCTTCCCGACTCCACAACCACAACCACAACCACTCCAAATCCGAATTGTTTTGAACGGGAAGTTTTTGATTTTCTCTTCTTCTCAAGGCGGCAAGTTTTGAAAAAGGATGGAAAAGAATTTGTTCTTCATGCGCCATACCTACTTGTGCATGAATAACAATCCCATTTCTTACCTTTTTCAGGTGAGGTTTGTGCTTACAAGTATTGTGTACATTCTGGTGCATCCAGGATACCAACAAGTTTGTTTGATGGACAAGGAGGTATTATTTAGTGATGTTGTCTTTTGGTTTTAATGAAGCAATCTTCTTCATGGGAGATAAGTGTAATATCTTTGGTTTCTTTTGGTTAAAGTGTGAGTTCATGATGCTTTTTGGTATTGTTAAAGCGCACAGAACAATGCAATGGAACCTGTGAAACAAAAGAAGAAAAAGGTGGACATCCACTTCCAAGTAAAAGCCGATTATGCTCCTTGTTGTAAGAGAAATTGTTCTAGGCCAGCATGCAAAGCCCACATTACTGAGCTTCAAAATGAAGGAAAGAAAAATATGGACCTATGGTTGGATGGTAGTATTTACCCACCAGATCCAAACTCCTCTCAATCTCCATCATTCTTTGGGTTGACAAGTTTCTTCAAGTTTTTGTGTGAGGGTGAAAATGGATTGCTTGGATATTGCAAAAGATTGTTTGGCCAATGTCAAAGTATCTTTGAAAGACATTTGAGTGATAGAGATGCCAGAATAAAAATGCTTGAAGATGTGAATTTTTACTTGGCATCGATCACAACAGCTTTGCAAGCTTCATATGAGGACAAAGCAAAAGTTTTTTCTGGGTTACAAAAAGAGATTGATCATTTACAGAGCAGACTAATTTTGGCAGTTCGAGAAATCAATAATTTCACTTTGGAGAGTGAGAATGCACACCTTAGAAAACAACTTGAAAAGTTCAACAAAAAATTACAATATTTGAAAGACACGCCATTGGTTGCTCGATTACGCAAGAGATAGTTCAAACCATTGGAAGAACTCAATGTTGGAGGTGGCCAATGGAAGCGTCATGTAAAAGCTTGCAGGTATTGGGATCTATAATTTCTTTGAGCACTCACTTTTCACTTTCATCTTTAGTTCCTTTTTTGGAGATGGTGGATTAGTTGTGGGGGTGGTATAGTTAGATGAATGATGGACTGAAATAGCTATCGTTGTTGCTTCAGGATGGTCACAGATTTTGTGGGTCCAAAAGAGCAAGGTTCTGATATATTTGGCAAAGTTCTGACAAAAGACATCGTGGAGTCAGCAATACATCATCCTAAGTTTGCAAGACTTCGATCAGACATAGCAAAGCAATCCTTGCAGAAGGTGAGTGAAGCATTCACTCTTGCAGATGCATAAGGTATATGTGACATGGCTGGCATAAGCACAAAGTCTTACAGGATGTTGTTTAATAAAGTTAAAGAAGGTTTCAATTCTAAGCTTAGGAAAAAAACAGTAATTCCCATTCCAAAACCATTTCACGTGAACAAAGCTCGAAATATTCTCAACTTGGGAATGGTCGAACTTGTTGGAGAGCCTTGTCACGTGTCTAGTACATTGACAGTGACTAAAAAGAGCGGGGAACAGAAAATCATAGAGCTTACAGAGTTCAACAATTTTATTATGGATGTTCGGAAATTACAAATGGCTATGGTGAAATTTTATGACATCAGTGTACATGAGTGCAATGGAAGGCTGAAATTTGTTTTAAAACTTGATGAGAGTGAGGTGATCAAAGGACAGAAGCTGGAAAGTGTTAGCTTGACTTTAATGAATAGAGCTTTGGATGCAAGTATCAGTAATGCTGATGAGAGGCACTTTAGTGTACAATCCGAAAATGAGATTTGGTGGCTAGCTGCATTTGAGGTGACGTGCTATCCATTTTTAAAAAAAGTATATTATGTTGCTATCCATTAGATGTTGTATACAATTTAACTGGCCTCTTGTTAACAGGTTCCAACAGAGACCCATGAAATGTTGTATATTATGTTGCTATCCATTAGATGTTGTATACAATTTAACTGGCCTCTTGTTAACAGGTTCCAACAGAGACCCATGAAATTCTAAAGTGGTACTTTAACCAAACTGAGCTTCCTTCCACTATCCAGCAGCAACAATCGAATGGCGAAAAGCTTTATGTAGAAGGATATGGTGAATATGAGGTTGAATGGAACCTGGTTGCAGATCTTAAAACCTTGAAATGCATGTTTGGTATTTCCCAAGGAGCAATGGCCAAGTATCCTTGCCTGTATTGCATGGCCAAACGAGGTGTCTCCAAAGGAGGAAAAGAGAGAGAATGGAAATGCCTAAATGTAATCAGTAATAGGCGTGAAGCCCCAAATCGTGATGCTCCAGGGGTGGATCCTAATTGGGATCCAATTCTTGCTATCCCTTTGATCAGAGTTCATATTTGTGTTTTGCATGCACTGGTTAGAATAATTGAGAAACTAGTCTACATGTACATCGAATTTTCATGGAATATGAAACCAACATTAGAGAGTGAAAGAACTATTAAAAAAATAGAGCAAGTGCTTTCAGATGCAGGTTTACATTGTGGTCAAGTGAAGATTGAGAAGGACTTAAGAAGATCAGGGAAGACAGGAAATGTTCCTAGCAAACCATGTTTTGGAGGTGCAAAAGCCAGAAAGTTCTTATCTAATCATACCCAGAGAGGTCATCTAGGTATAGATTTTGAGGTGTGGAGGAAGCTTCATGCAGCTGTACCTGATCGAGGCTCTTCAGGACAAGCAAGGGTGGCAAAGGCCAAAGCATGGTTGGCACTTAATCGCCTAGCACCTTTGTTGCAAAAAGCAAGGTTTGAAGATGGGGATGTGAAATTTGAGGCAGTTGTGACAGAGTTCTACACTAGCTATGAAAAGGCATGGGATGCGACAAACTTGACACAATACATGGTTATTACTTGAATACCTACAGCTTTGAGTTTTTATTGTTGTTCAAAATATATTGTACGATACTAAATGTCTTGTTGTTGTTGAGCGTTTGTAGCACATTTTGCATGCACATGGACCCTTTTTTGCTGCAAAGTGTGGAAGCCTTGGGATTTGGTCTACCCAAGGCATAGAAAGATCTCATTGGCAAGCACATTGTGCCTATCACAAAGGGCCACTCAACATGGAGGAGGAGTGAAGAAAAGTAATCCCATGAAGCAACTATGTCAATGGTGGTATAGGTGGATTCAAGTGAGGGCTCATGTGAAGATCAAACAGTCTAAATCAGCTGTGTCATGTGCACTAAGAGAGATGCAAGCTGAACGGAGACGATCAATATATGTCTCCTCACAGGGAAGGCAAAATCATGCTGAATGGCTAAGACAACGACAAAGACAGAGCAAAGTGTGGAAGAAAATTGATCATTGAAATATATATTATAAAACAATGATGTAACTTTAAAAGATTTTAAAAGAACAAGAGCTTTCATCTATGTCCCATATAAATTTTTTCAATATATATACATTTCATAGTTTCTAATGGTAAGCAAGAAGAGTATCGAGAAATATGAAGAAACTTCTTAACAATTGGAACAATCTAAATCTATTGTTGTGGAGCAGAGACTTCCCCCAGCCGAGTCCTTTTTGATGAAGTTTCTACAACATCTTCTTCATCCTCTATCAATGGCACAACTCTATCAATGGCACAACAGGGACCATTGGCCTTGCTGTTCTAAGAAGATGCTTCTTCCCGCAATCACTCAACACATTAGGATCTGTGATTCCACATGCCAAGCCGTAAGCAGCATATGTTAAATAATATTTACATCTCAATGAATATACTCCTGGTCCCTCCCCAAAAATTCGAACAGCTGCTTTGCCGCTCCAGAAGTATTACCTTGTTTGCATTTAGCCTTAAGTGATAGCCACCTAAATACCTAGAAAGAGTCTTTATCGCCATCAGAGGAAAACTTGCATTGTCCTTGGAGAAGCTAGCATGAAATATCATAATTTGAGGGAATTTTAGGCGATGTATATATGTTCCTAGTGTCGAATTGCGGCCCAATCCCGCCATACGCTTGCCTGAAGCACGTTTGAGGAATGTGTCTTCATATATTTCCCACTAAAAAAATAAAGGAGCATTAGCCCAGACACAACATCACCAAACAATTCAGGACAAAGTTGATAAAGCCAAATCCGCAACAAAAGTACGAAAACACAACAAAAGAAAATAACCTGTTGGTTCTCATCTGCTTCAAGCAAGGTGTCTTGCCATAAATTAGTGCTCGAACTAGGAACGGTTTTCGCTGTCTTACTTGGCACATCCCTAAACTCTCCCATGTTGGTAATATTCAGTCCCCTTGCTTCTTGTAGCTCTTCCTCTGTGGCATCTTTTCCTTCATATTTAAGGGCATCAGCATAGATTATCTTTAGTGTTGCTGCAGAGCAGATAGGAACTCGGTGTCTTTCACATGGCTATCCACTAGTAAGTACTTATCTATCCCATCATCATCTACTAAATTATCATCAACCTCCAGATTTTGGGCTATGAAGGCTATGCAATGGTCCTCCCTTAAGTTAAATACATGTTGTATGTCTGTCAGCAATATATACTCTGAATCTCCTACTTGGTAGGAGGGGAGTAATGGCATTGGAATGGGGGAGAAGTCATCTAATTCAATCACAGGCTGGCCTCGTCAGTGTTTTGTTCTCTCACTGCCTAAATATCAACCGCCGAACTGAGCTTCCTCTCTTCTTCAACATTAAACTCCTCAATCACATGAGGAGTGTCCTCCTCTTCAGCAACATCCTCAACGATGGGACTAGCCTGCCGAGAAACCGTGTCTTCACTTTCATTTGTCGCATGCGGCTCTGTACATTCTTCATCTGTTAATTGCACGTTCATGTGCAAGAAGCATAAGAAGGCATAAGAGTATTCCATCAAGCGGCATTTTCTTTTGTGAAAAGGGCATGGCAAAGCTCTCTTCAATTCACATGGTACTTTGTGCCAATCCCTGTTTAACCTCTGCTTCTTCTCCGGCGACACCTTGAGATTAAAATGAATGTGGTTTTTCCCATCAATCATCACTGTATCTTCATTTGTGAGCTCATCAAACTCTTGCTTTGCCTCTTCAAAGTATCCGGGATGGCTAGAAAATGTATCTTCCAGAGAAAAATCACAATTGAACATCAACGAAATTGAAGGGTGCAAATCATGACGTCCACATTTGTAGAGGAAGTCATACAACAGAGTTGCAGGTGTTTCTTTAATCTCTTCATCCACATCAAACTTGACTTGAACTTGCGCCATGGCTAAATTCAAGGGTGTCAATAAGACATGGAAATTATTAGTTCAAGCAATGAATCAAGAGACAATCGGTCTTAAACACCAAATCTCTGTGTGGTGAATGGATTCAACATAACGTGAGAGGAGATGCCAGAGGAAGCCAGGTATTCCTCCTCGCGTTGTAGTGAATCTATTTTCCCTAATGCAAATAAAATTGCAGCTTCATCAAGGACCTCTACTCACGTTATGGTGAATCGATTCACCATAATGCGAGGAGGAATATTGTGCTTCCTATGGGACCTTCGCTCGCATTATGGTGAATTGATTCACAACATGAGAACTTTTTCATCCTTTGGCTTTATCCTTTGGCGCCGCCTCTCACGTTATGGTGAATTACAAATAAATATACTTCTCAAATACCCATACTGAGAGAGGAGGTGCCAAACAAATTAAAATAGTCTTCCTTGCAATCAATTCACCATAATGCGAGGAGTCATAGGTTTTCAATTCACCTTAACGCGATGAAAAGACAAAGCAAGGAGTTTTGTAAGAATGAAACCAAAAGAATGAAATAACAAAAGAAGAAGGAAGCACAAAAGAGATAAAAATACCAGGAAAACGAATTGTATACAAACGTCGCAAGAGATGGAGATGAAGGAGGTTGTCGTCGTTATCTTTGATGGAGATGAAGGAGGTTGGAGGTTTGTCTTTGTCATTTGATACATGATGATGAAGGAGGATGATTGATGGAGGGTTGGAGGAGATAGTTGTTGATGGAGATGAAGGCCATTGGTGATAAATGAGAATACGACCTCCAAGAGAGGCAATAAATGAGATGGGTATCCTAGAGAGGCAATTAAAAACTGTTTTTAATGCTACATGACACACGTCAGCGCCGCGTTTTCACCCGCCATTCCATGAATGCCACGTGGCAACCCGCCATGTACCTAACATGTGTACATGCTATAAAGACTAATCAAAGTAAGAGAGGCAATTAAAAACCATTTTTAATGCTATGCGACACGTCAGTGCCGCCTTGTCGCCTGCCATTCCAAGAATACCACGTGGCAGCCCGCCACACGTGTGTTCGCTCTAAAGACTAATCAAAGCCGTTAATCACGTCACCTTTTTGTCCTCTTATCGATTTTGCCTTGTCCATCCTCCTGTTTGCCTCCTTTCAACTTTCGACTAGCCCCACACTACTGAACCAATATTCCACCTCCTACACGACAGTCTCCATCCATTCCCACGCATGAAATGTGAGTTTTTGTATATTACTTGATTGTTTTGTGAGTTTCTTGTATATTCCTTGATTGTTTTGTTTTTTCTTTGACTGTTTGCCCTCTGCCATTGTTTTTTCTTCGACTGTTTGCCCTTTGCCATGGTGATTCGATTCACCTTAAAGCAGACGACGGGCCATTAGAATCTCAATACGGCTCCATGTGTTATGGTGAATCGAATCACCAAAATGCAAGATGAAATGGTAAGAGATTTGCGATAATCCTCCTCCCGTTGTAGTAAATCGATTCACTATAATGCGAGGAGGATTGTTTTGCTTTGACTGGCCCTTAGTCTCGCATTATGGTGAATCAATTCACTATAAATGTGAGTTTTTGTATATTGTTTTGTGAGTTTCTTGTATATTCCTTGATTGCTTTGTTTTTTCTTCGACTATTTGCCCTCTGCCATTGTTTTTTCTTCTATTGTTTGCCCTTTGCCATGGTGATTCAATTCACCTTAAAGCAGACGACGGGCCATTAGAATCTCAATACGGCTCCATGTGTTATGGTGAATTGAATCACCAAAATGCAAGATGGAATGGTAAGAGATTCACGATAATCCTCCTCCCATTGTAGTAAATCAATTCACTATAACGCGAGGAGGATTGTTTTGCTTTGACTGGCCCTTAGTCTCACATTATGGTGAATCAATTCACTATAACGCAAGATCAAAGGGCAAAGGATTCACGATAATCCACCTCTTATTGGTGTCAATTAATTCACCATAATGCGAGGAGGATTATTGTGCTTTCAATGGGCCTTCATCTCGCGTTATGGTGAATATTCACCATAACACGAGGAAGTGCATATTGCTTTCTTGGCCACCCTCTCTCACTTTATGGTGGTGAATTTTTAATCCAGTGTACTACTGAATAGCTAAGTTTTCTGCACTTGCTTGCGTTTTCAGATGGCTCGTGTAAGGCATACAGTTAGACCCAAGGACAATGCAGGTCCCTCATCCTAGTGGGAAGAAGATGGGCACTCTGAATGCCTCAAGATCGAGGAAATCAAGCAGTCCTTCCTGATTATCCAAAATGCAGCCTAGACAAAGGCGTTTCGCAGAGCATTCGTCAGCGCTGCGAGAAATCACACGATTTATAGGTGGAAGGCATCAGCCCTATTTTTCTTACAGGAGGCCTCAGAGGATTGGATGATTGAATTTTCTTTGGATAGTTACATTCTTGCTGCCCATGCACATAGGGTCACAGTGATGAACAAAGATTTTTTCAGCCTAGTAGCCCTTTGTAGGCCAGTTACATTTACTGATGCACGAATGGTGCAAATTTTGGATGTCCGTCCCATTCAAAAAGTGAGAATTGAAGTTCTAGAACATGAACATCAGACTCGGGCAAATTTTCGGACAAGCGCTCAAAGGGAACATCATGTGGCAATGCAGAGTCAATCCGTACCTTGATGTGCTGAGCTGGTTTCGGGAGGTCCAGCTGGACGATGCTCGAGTAATTGATTTGGCATATCATGAAAAGTGAGTTTGTCTCTGTAACTCTCTTGCATGATGTTTATACGAATCACCATACACAAGTTATATAGTGCTTCCTTTGGCACGTGCTCTTGCTTCACAGTGAATCGATTCACCACAATGTGAGGACGTATTTTGTTTTTCATCTGGCTTGAAACTAATAGAAATCTAATTGGATGTGATGCAGTTTCCATTGGAGTCTTGTTCTAGTCGATGTGCAAGACAATGTTATTTACCTTGCAAATTCGACATCTGGTGTCCATGGCAATGTTTTGTTGTAAGTTAAAATCATTACGATACATATTATTGTTTGAGTTAGAAGTCCAGATTGATCAGGATATTGATTGGTCTTTGTTTGCAGTGGTGTCAGGAAACTAATGGCTGCTTATGAGAGCCTGAGCATGGACATCGACACCCTGGATCGAGCGACCATTCGACGGGTCAGTGTACCCAAACAAGAAGATGGTTATAGCTGTGGGTGGAGGGTCACTCTGAATTCATTGTTGCAGCTATACGGAGCATTTTTCAGCTCCCTTCAGAGGATGTAAGCATTTTTCAACTCCCATATGCATGCGTACTCTTGTTTATCTTCTTGTATATTGTCATGTTGATCTTATGCGTTGATGAATTGTGATGGCAGTTTCCATCCATGTCTCGTTACGGGGACCTAGACGTCCAAACGTTTAGGGAGGATACGATTGTGAAAATGATCAAGGTCGCAGAAGTAATGCCTCCAGACGGCCCAGTGGACTTCATCCCGCCCAATCCACGAGGGGGAATAGGCCCCCCTGAGCCTCTTACATGGGCTCCGTACTTGGGAGAAGAGCCATGGCTCCATCCTGAAGCCCAGTCCTATGGGTTCCGATAATAAATAGTTTTTTCCTTATAGATGTGTTGTTGGATTGCTTCTTCCAACAAATATACTCTACTCTATAACATGTTGTTTGTAAATATGCAACTACACATGTACATTTATATTTTTTTGCACATATTTAGTGTTATTGGAGAGAGAACATCAATTGTAAATGCACTTTTAATTTGAAAATCAGAGGATCAAATTTGCCACTGTGTTCCTTCACTGCTTGTTTTCTTACTTTAGGCCTTTTTGTGTACATAAAAATTCAATTGGGGAATTTTTACCGTCAATACATTGTTTTAAACAATAAAGCATTACAAAAGCAATGTTCTGAATAGATAAGTTTATTGCATATGGAAAATACATTGTCACCGTATACATATACATGGTCACATCATATATCTTCTAGTGTCTCCAATTCATGTGGGGCTGCAACATCTTTACAAATGATCTGATGCTCTCTTCTTCTACTTACCTTCCGACCATCGAGCTTAAAGCAAAATTGATCTGGAGAATTCTGAATAGCTACTTCTAATTCCTTCCTAACATATTCGAGAGTCTAATTCTCTTCCACTTCCAATGTCAATGATGGGTGACCCTGTCGAATCATAACTATATCTATCAAGCAAGGGTGGCTACCATCTCTTGTATCTTGGTCCATGCTGTCCCAGTTGTTGTTGATCCATCGCCACCTTCTATTATAAGTAAATGATATGCACAGATGTTGCCTAGCAATATAGTATCTGATTCCAAAATATCATTAGGATAATTTCTCGAGTATAATCAAATAAGCTTTGTAACTGTTTCACAAAAATACATTTGAATGTTATAACACTCACCGAAATGCAATGTCGGAGGTGTTCAATCGACATTCGATCAAATCATCTCCCTTTGATGATTTCACTCTCCAACCTTTGTCAGGCTTCATCTATATCTTTGCACACAAAAGTTGTTCTCGTTTTTCTCAATTGTTTACACAATCAGAAAATAAATCAACAAAGCATGCAATTGGAACAAACAAACTTAAGTGGACATTTCTTGCACCAATGCTAGGCTTCATATAGCACATTTAATATCATTAAACATTTTGGTCCTGTATGACTCTATCACTTCTGAAGCAATGGCCACTTTCAGGACTATCAAGTGCAGGCAAAGGAATACGTTCCAACTTTCCATGTCGACTCGATTGAGTGGGCAAGGTATAAAATGAGTCATAGAAAATGTTCTACTTCTTGCAAGATCACTTGGTGCACGACCTTCATATTGAAGTTCCCCCACCTCACCATGTACGACATTCAAGAATCCCGTCAAGCATTGTGCAGGCTCCCACTCCTGAAGATTGGATGGATACAAATCTGTGCAAGGCAGAAAAATGTATATCAATCACCTTATTTGCAACATTGAAATACAAAACACAAGCACTTACAATGTGGTCTGTGTCTTGGAAGTCCTTCCAATGGTCCCACGTTGATCTCTTTTTGCATGAATACATGCTGGATCAACACTTCTTTGACAGTTTTCCCTCCTAGTGCCATCTTAAAGTCAAGGATCCTTCCTTTCCAATGTTTGGCCAAGTCTTCAAATGCCTTTCCCTTCACTCGGTGTAGTGGCCATGTTTTCTTGGCTGCATAGTGACCCAAGAGTACTTCCTGTATACTTGGGGAATCCATTCTTCGTTCTCGTCTTTTATGTTATACAACACAACAGATGAGATATTGCTCCTTGCTCGTTTCAGTCCACTTTTGGGTGCCATGAGAGATTAACAGACATATGAGAAAGAAGAAGTAGCAGAAAGTGGATGACTGAGCTAACCACTTTTGTGGATCAAGGAGGGAAGAAGGAATGAGGGACGGTGTGTTCTTTTGGGCGCCAAAAATGTTTCGAGATTCAAAAGTGGAACCAAGTTGAGGGAATAACCAGGAGAATGTGTATCTATCTATTCCAAGCATTCAAGCTTCATTAGTCCTAGGGGTGGTGGAAAGAATTTTTTAGTGCTCCACGTCTAACACAAGAATGTGGAAAACATTCTTTTATTGTGTTAGGTGCTAACAAAAAAAATGGTTTAAAACATTTCAAGACAAGGTGATGGCTTTTTTAATATTTCATGAAGATAAGAGTTTCTCCACATTTTAGGTGGGCTTGTACAGAGGTCCCACCACCGGTGAATATCATTGGTTGATTTCATGTCACTCAATCTATGTGTCTATTATTATATTATTATTGAAACAGCCCTCTTTTGAGTCCAAAATTTTCCTAATGTGATATTCTGATTTACTCAAGAATGCAGCTGACCATGAAGCTCATGTCAGAAAAGTTCTTGAGATTCTAAGGAAGCACCAACTCTTTGCAAAAAAGAGCAAATGCACTTTCTCTGCCGACCATGTTGAATACTTGGGCTTTCTGGTATCCAAAGATAGACTTTCTCCAGATTCCGCAAAAGTCCAAGCAGTCATAGATTGGCCTGAACCAAAAACTGTGAAAGAAGTCAGGGGATTCTTGGGATTGACTAGCTGGTATAGAATTTTTATACCAAAGTATGCTCTCATAGCTTCCCCCTGACTAATCTTCTCAAGAAGAATACCCCGTTTCAATGGTCTGCCAGGTGCCAGAGTGCTTTTGATAAGCTGAAGACCGCCTTGGTAACCAATCTTGTTCTGAAGTTGCTAGATTTCTCTCTACCCTTTGAGGTAGTAATTGATGGTGGCAGTTGGAGGTGCACTCATGCAAGAAGGTCATGCAGTGGCCTATGAATCCCGAAAACTCAAAACGCATGAGAGGAATTATGCTATCCATGTCCTGGAACTACTTTCACTAGTATATGCCCTGAAGTTGTGGAGACAGTACCTACTGGGTCAAAGATTCACTTTGATGACAGATTATCAGAGCTTAAAGTGGATCTTCACTTAGAAGGATCTCAACATGTGCCAAAGAAGGTGGATGCAGACCTTGCAGGAATTTGATTTTGAAATCGAGTATCACCTAGGCAAAGAAAATGTGGTTGCATCACTATGGATTTTATTGGATTACCTTCAGTGCAATCAGGTTACAACTCCATCTTCATGGTAGTTGATAGACTAACCAAAGTTGCCCATCTAATTCTAGTAAAAGAAACCTACACTGCAGCAGTGGATGTGGCCAGAGTGTTCCTCAAGGAAATCTTCAGATTGCATGGCCTACCCAAAAGAAAAGTAAGTTATCGAGACCCCAAATTCACGTCAAGATTGTAGACTGCATTTTTCAAAACAGTAGGAACCTTCTTGGATCTCAGCACAGCTTACCACCCCGAGACTGACGATCAAACAGAAAGGGTAAACCAAGTAATCGAAGATATACTTCGATCATGCTATTGGCAGGGAACCCAAGAAGTGGCTAAGTTATCTGCACCTAGTCGAGTTCGCCTACAATGCTTCTTATCACCAAAGTATTGGGATGAGCCCTTTCAAAGCTTTGTATGGACAAGATTGCTTAACTCCATTAACTTGGTCCAACCCATTGATTAGGGTCAAGATGTCCAGACAGATGCTTGACGACATGGAGCAGCAGATGCAGTCAATTCGCAAAGATATAAAAGCTACCTAGGATAGACAAAAACAGTATGCAGATAAGAAGAGGACAGACAGAAAATTCGAAGAAGCAGATATGGTCTTCATTCGAGTACGCCCCAAAAGAAGTTCTCTGTCTCTTGGGAAGTACAAGAAGTTATCCCCCAGATATTGTGGGCCATATCTGATTACAAAGAAAGTAGGTGACTTAGCCTACGAACTTCTTCTGCCTCCTCATCTCAAAGTACATAATGTATGTTAACCTATGGACATTGAGACGTATTATGTTTTACGTCATTAATTTAAATATTCTGAGTCATGGGCCGGGCTTGTCGGCACCATATGTTAAGGATGAAGGGATTGGGTGATCGTCGATGAGAGGCGCACCTTGAATATTAGTAGGATAAGGGTTAGGATCGGCCGGTCATGTATGGGTGTCCAAGTGTGAACGGCCAAGTCACCTATAAGAGTCAAATGTAACCCTAAAATCTTCATTCTCATGTGTTGTGAATACAAGAGTGCTCTTGCCTTATCTCTTTGGTTTCCTTCTCCTGCGTGTGTGAGAGAGAGAGAGAGAGAGCGATCGAGCACTGTGTAGCGGCACGGCGGCGGAGAGGCGGTAGAGCGGCGTGACGGCGGCGGCTCCTTCAACACGGCTGCGACGCGGGAATCCTTCAAGGCGGCGGTTGAGCGGTGAGTGACACACCCTTGCATTCTGTTTGAGCTTCCTTCCCTGGTTGTATGCTTGCAGCCATTCGTGGCTCGCATACGGTGTCCGCAAGTCCCCAGCTACGACCTGTGCGGTAAAAGTGCACATTTTTGGCACCGCTGCCGGGGAGTTGCCCTGCACCAAGCTCCAGTTTGCAGCTCGGCTGCTGTGTGAAGTTTAATCTACACTGTAGGAAAGCGATTGAGTGTTTGTTGTTGAGGTGTTTCTGTGTTGAGGTGTTTTTGTGTTACTTTTTCGCTCCGCGTGTGGGCGTGCGTTCTGTTATCTAGTTTTCTGCGTGTGGGGGGGGATTTCTGAATCCCCAGATCTGTGCTGCGTGCGAACTGCGTTGCGGCCAAGGTTGAACCCTAAAGAAACCCTAGAAAACTTATCTTTAAAAAAACAGAAAATAAAAATTTAAAAAAATCATAAAAAATTAAAAATTAAAAATTAAATTTCATTTTTAAAGAAAAAACCAAACGTGTGGAGAGGAAAGATTTTTTAATTGGAGAAAAAAATTTTGAAAAGAAAGAACCCCACGACCCACAATCCCGGCCTCGGTCTCGGTCTTTTGATATATATATATAGGAGAGTGAGCCTCCATAGCTTTCTTTCAAGTGAGAGCTTATGGGAAGTTGTGCCCTATATGTAGCCCACTCCCCAAGGAGTAAAGTGAGCATGTGGGATAAAGCCCTCACCCTTTCCTCCACAAGCAAATAGGCTTTCGCCCCTTCCCCCCAAGGAAAACGGACTGTTTTGAGGACCACAGGAGCTCTGGATAGGTGAACACGGTGCTGTAAAGCACACTAGGATCCTTTGAACGATACACTCGTTTCGAGCTATCACACGCCCTAGTCCAGGTTCGACCATAAGTAAGGGGGTCAAAAACGAGTTAAAAACAAGTAAAAACAGGTGCGAAACACCTAAGAAACCACTTGTGTGAGTTTCAAGGGTAGTTACCAACGCACGTAGGGTACCCACATCACATGCATCTACGTTCTGGTCGGGTGCTAGAGCCTGAACCACTAGAAAGTGTTTCAGTTTATGCAGGCTCACACCATCCCTCCACGTTAGCATCTTGGCCTTCGGCTGTATCCCAAGGGAGTGCAACCCAAGATCCCCGAATAGTGGATAGTGACTCATCCTCTGACTCAGAAGCCATGGAAGGACACCCTACCAAGAACCCTGAGGAGACAAGCCAAAACATGCCAGGTTGGGCCCCACAACCCGGATCTAGCATGTTTAGTCGTCTAATAGAGACCTTTAGTAGAGCTACACACTCTGAACATGCGACAAGCGAAGGAAATGAAGAAGGTGGGATAGTGGATTCGCCATTCACATCTCATGTAGACCCTACCCTCCCAAAGAGTGTCCATGTGGATATTCTACCCACTTCGTTTAATGAGGACCCTACTGAGCTACCACATTCCGATGCTCTTCCTAAAGTAGAGGTCCCTAGAAGCCAATCCATAAGAAGTGACATTGCGTCCACTTCAAGAGAACCGTTTGGCACACCAAGTCTAGATGGGATATTTCTCAATGAAAATTGGGAATATGATCTACACACAGAGACTCTAACTGACCTATACACGGGTTACACATACCATGTAGGTTGGTTAGAAGTCCTACGATCTACATCTAACGCCACTAATCTAGAAGAGCAACAGCAAATGATATGTGAGGTTATTCATAGAATTATCCAATTTGAGAGGCAAAATAGGGGAGTGAACTTAGTTTCCACTGGCCCTATGAGATTTTTGGATACGGGCAAGGCCAAACAACCAACCCTATCACAATTGGAGACTCCCTTGGTGAGTCCCATAGACCCTTCGTATGTTGTTTCACATGGAGTCTCAATGCAGGTTGAGCCCACGAGCAGTAACTTTAGCTTTCCAACCTTGGCTCAACTTTCCATTAAGGAATCCACAATGCCTACCCCAATGATGAGCATGACAGAAAGTGCACCTGTCACCACTGTAGTTAGTACGACACCGCTACCTAGTGGAACAGTACATACAACAGTGCGTGCTGATGCCTATCAACCATATGTACCTATCGCTACTCATGCTCATGTAGCTCCTATGCCTCTTAGTATGCCAATGGCGTATGCTCCACGACTACCTTATCACAACCCTTATCCAAGAGGAGCTAGGCCTAGTCACATATCATATCCTACGTCATTTGCCAACATACTTAGACCAACGCCAACTCCTATCAGCCAAGCTATCCCAGAAGTGCCTCCACCAGCTATGCTTGCTCACTTAGGTGATCTCGCAGTGTTTGCTCAGACAATCGGACGATCTATTGCAGAAAACATGCGGGGCATGCCGGAGAGAGAGCCTAGAAGCAAGGCAGTACAAGTGGCTAAGCTCACTCAAAACTTCAGTGGTAATGAAGATGTTAGGAAGCACATTGAAGTCTTTGAACACGTGTGTGATTCCTTGGAAGAGCACAATGAGTTGCATAAGTGTAAAGCCTTAGGCTTAACCTTGAGTGGGAAGGCCGGAGATTGGTATCGAACCTTAAGGGTTGAAGAGCGCACTCACTACCCCACTATCAAGAGATTGTTCTTGAAAGAATACATACGCGAGGGTGTGCTTTGGGGGGTAGCATCTCAACTCCAAAAAGCTGTGAACGCGAGGAAGGGGAGTCAGTGAGAGACTTTATAAGTCGATTGAAGCATCTAAATTCTCGCTGCACTCCTGATGAACGCTTCAATAACAACCAACTCCTCGATAGATTCATCCGAGGATTGCGCCACGAGGACATTTACAATGGCCTAGTCATTAGAGGTCTTACAACGTGGGAAGCAATCACTGCCAATGCAATCCAGTTAGAAGACAACTTGATGATTGCAGGAAAAAAGGTGTCTTCAGAAACAAAATCCGTTAGTTCGCAAGTATCTGGGCATGAGCCAATGACGGTAAAACCTATTGCCAAGGAGCCCAAGATATCTGAAATGTCTGTGACCGACCTTACTAAGGCTCTCCAAGAATACTTTAGGGGTAATCGAGCTCCTCAGAATAGCCATATGTACCCAAGGAGAGAGCAACAATGGTGTTCGGTGTGCTTAGGACCACATAGCACGAGTGAATGTCCCACATTCACAGAGTCAAATTCAATGGGAATTGCAATGCATGTGGTAAGTATGGCCATCAATCTAAAGATTGCCTAGTACTTAAGCGAATGTTGGCAAACCAGGCACCACTAGCCTGGTCAAACACACCTCAAGTACCCGCGCTGATGCCTGCACAACCTGTCGAGCAACCGTCACAGCACATAGTTCCAAGGAATCCGAATGTAGTCCAGTCTGTGCCGTTACCACCGCCAGTGCTAGGACCACAACCTCCACATCCAAAGGATTACTCCTATAAACCAGATGGGTTGTGAGTCACATAGTGCGTGTGGGGATTATGAAGAGGAGATAGACTCCACTGCTCCATATGGGATTGATAGGTTTGAAATGATTTCCCAGTACTACATGGAGGATCATTTCGGGCAAGTCAAGCCGGTATATCAAGCGGCTGCTCTCACCACAAGAGGGCAAAACCTTAATACCATGGCAAGGAGACCACCTCTTCAATGCTACGAGTGTGGTGGACCGCATCGTGTAGCGGAGTGCCCTAATAGGCTACAGAAGATCGCTACTCAGATGCAACCAAATCAAGGGAGCACATCGGGAATGCCGGTACTTACATGTAATCATTGTGGCATAGATCATTTGATCACTCAATGTCCACATAATCCTAATGCACCCAAGATTACGCCATTGAATTTGGTTGAGGTCACCAACCAGGCACGAGGAACCACACCCGTTGTACCCGCGAATGTAGTTACACGGTCAATGCTTCAAAATCAAAACTACATTCTTGAAGAGAGGGATACTGCATCAATCGCTCAGGCAAAGAAAAAGAAAACACGGCAGAAGAGATCGCTTAATGCCACGAGCTCCAAGCCTAGTTCAAAGACTAACATAGGGACAGGAGACGACCCCGTGTATATGAATGATCCTGAAGATGATTCTGATTCAATAGAAACCATGGGGACCAAAGCCACTACCTTAAGGGAGGAACCCGCTCGGGAGCTCAATGAAGGAGAATCAAGCGAGTACATAAGCAAGGGGAAACAGAAGGAAACTTCCTCGGCCCCACAACCAAGTCAGTTAATGCCCTCTCGACCACCCAAACCGACTGAGACTCCCCAAGACAAGCCA
Source organism: Cibotium barometz (assembly GCF_041138505.1). Taxonomy (NCBI): domain Eukaryota; kingdom Viridiplantae; phylum Streptophyta; class Polypodiopsida; order Cyatheales; family Cibotiaceae; genus Cibotium; species Cibotium barometz. The sequence continues at coordinate 35,641,961 of NC_141091.1, forward strand.
CGTGGGCCAAAAACCCTCAAGAAAAAGATTGGAACTTACCCAAACCCAGTTGAGGAGATTGAACAAGTGCAACACTTAAGGGGTTTGGTGGAAGAAACACAAAGAGAACTGGAGCCAAACCCGAGAAAAATCAAAATTCCAGACACAATGTTTCCTATGCAAGTTCAGCCTCACAGGAACCATAAACCGTTAGCTATACCTAGTATTATTCGGGAAGAAAGTGAGGATAGGACATCAAGAAGTGGGAAAACACCCTTTTTGCTTGAAAGAATGTTTAGTGAGGGAATGCCTGACCCCGTCGAAGAGGAAGTGATTCCATCTTCACCAGTCCCTAGTCAAGGGGCGATGTCTCGAAAAGTACCATTGAATGTGTCCAAGTTAATGGATTTCATGTCCTGTGAAATCAGAACCACGATTATCTCCAAGTTATACGGAGATCCTGAGCTATTCTTAGCTCTTCGGGCATTTCTCAATGGAGAACTAAAGGCGGGGCTACCACAATTTGCAAATATGGATAGACCCGACACGCTTCAAGATGAAGGGGAACATTGGGATCTACAACCCAACCTAGATGAAGACTCGGTCGTTGAAATACCTGTGAACAAGTTGGGTCAGTACTTTGAAGGGGACGAATCTGATGCCACCCTCCCCATTACTACCAAGGGGTTAACTCTAAAGGGAATCCTTGATGGTGGTGCTGGAGTGAGCATTGTGACTAAAAACTGTTGGGAATCTATGGGAAGACCTCACCTCGAAGTCACAAACATAGTGGTTAAAATGGCAAATGGAACTATTGCTAAACCTATTGGAATGTTAAGGGACCTTAAGGTCAAGGTCCTGGGATACAAGGTAAAACATACCTTCATTGTAAGGGATTTCTCCAAGCATCCTATGTCATATCAAATGATCTTAGGACGTCCTTTCATGAGGGAAGCACAAATGGTGCATGACTGGTCGAAAAACCATGTCTACCTACAATTCCAGGACTCTGTCATTCGAGTTGATCTTGAGAATGGTCGTGCGCATCCTTTAGGAAGCAAGGTTATCATTGATAATCGATCGAATACCACTATTCTCTCCGCCCCATTAAGGTATTGCTATACATGCAAAAAAGAGACTGATGATGGGAAAGATTCTCCTTATATGGATGTTCTACCAGGTATGACTGAGTCGGATAACGTGGATTGGGTACACCTAGCGGCAACCATAGACACATGGGGGAATAGAGGCACAAGCTGGGTAACACCTGAGGGGCAAGATATGCCACCGTTAGTGCCAATAAACATGATAGGTGTTATGCACTTGACCCTTGATGGCGAGAAAATGGCAAACTCCACCGACACTGAAAGTAGCAAAGACTCTGACCAATGCAACTCTGAGTATGAATCTCAAGAAGAAACTGACCCTGAGCCTGATGGGGAAAATGAATCAAATATTCACCCAAATGTGGAAGCAAGGTGCTCAAGGCCTAGGACAGTGACCTCCTGCAGTTCATCCGAAAGTGACGGGGACACAAGTGAAGATCGACCAAGTGAGTCCGAATCTGATAGAAACAAAAATCAAAAACTTGGTAAGAAGAAAACGAGACATAAGCGCCAACGCTATCGAGCTAATGTACGCACTGCAATAAACAAGGAAAGATCCACTGTGCAGAATGGCTTAGTTATGTAGGAGCCATTGATGCTCATCGGCGGAAGTTATGGATAATTGGGGACAATACCTCCAAAGTGTCATGTGGTGTATTCCGCAACCTCATGACGTCGCCCAATTAGAAATTGATGAGAAGCCAAAACTAAGCCGTACTACAAGGAGGCGGCAAAACCAAGAGTTGGCTCAGCAGCAAAAGGAAGCGGAATTGAAAGAAAAAAGCCTGGCACAACAAGAACCAGTAGACTTACACCCCGCACCCGAGCATTTCAAATCATCCTCACCCCACAGGGGAACGTAAAGTGGTCTACACAAAAGCCCAACGAATGCCTACCAATGGGAGTAGCGGTGTCTACGATGGCCCGGTGATAGTCAAGGAGATAGACTTAGCAGATCCGGGTGAGGAGTCTAAACCAGGTTTTATTGCTCAAGACCTCACCAAGGCGGAAGAAGCTACACTTACGAAGCTTCTTAAAGAATTCAAGGACATATTTGCTTGGACATATCATGATATGAAGGGTGTTCCACCCTCGGTGGTGCAACACACGATTCCAATGATTAGCACTGCTAAACCAGTCCAGCAACGTCCCTGCCCAATGAATCCTAAGTATGCAAAGATTGTACAAGAGGAAATTGAAAAGCTGGTAAAATGTGGATTCATATACCCAATTGAGCACTCAGAATGGGTTTCTCCGATAGTCATCGTGCCAAAGAAGAATGGGAAACTCAGAGTGTGCGTTGATCTCAAAAAGGTTAATGCAGCCACCAGAAGGGATCATTACCCCTTGCCATATTCTGAACATGTGCTTGAAAGAGTGGCAGGCAAGGAGGCATATAGCTTTTTAGATGGGTACTCGGGTTACAATCAGATCACAATTGCAGTCGAGGACCAAGCTAAAACAGCATTTATCACGGAGTTTGGAGTGTTTGCCTTTCGCGTCATGGCTTTTGGCTTGACCAATGCACCTGCAACATTCCAACGATTGATAAACACGGCCTTTAAGGAATATCTAAGGGACTTCTGTGAAGCTTTCTTAGATGATCTTTGTGTTCATTCCTCTTGGGACGAGCACTTGATGTGTTTACGAAAAATATTTGAAAGGTGTAGATTATATCGCATCTCCTTGAATCCTTTCAAATGCCAATTCTGGGTTAAACACGGAGTTATCTTAGGGCATATAGTGTCCAAAAATGGGATTTCCACTGACGAGAGTAAAATCAAGGTCATTCTGGAATTACCCCCACCCACCAACTACAAGGGAGTCCAACGGTTTATGGGCCATGTTGGTTATTATCGAAGGTTTATTCTATTCTTCGCCGAGATAGCTCGACCATTGTATAAGCTTCTCATCGAGTTTATTTGGACCGAAGAATGTGACCGTGCCTATGAGCTATTAAAGAAGGCCTTGGCGAGTGCTCCAATCTTGAGAATGCCTAACTGGGATTTACTCTTCCATGTGCATATTGATGCATCAAACTTTGCTATTGGGTGTGTGTTAACTCAACCTGGAGAACACAAGCTAGACTACCCCATTAGCTTTGCCAGTCGCCAGTTGAACGATGTTGAGATGAACTACACCACTACGGAGCGAGAAGGGTTGGCAATGATATATGCAGTAAGGAAATTTTGTTATTACCTCCTTGCCACCAAGTTTGTTTTCTATGTAGATCATCAAGCATTGTTGTATCTGGTAAACAAACCATGCTCCACAGGAAGAATCACACAATGGCTATTGATTCTTCTTGAGTTTGATTTCACTGTTGTTGTGAGACCTGGCAAAAAACATGTTATGGCTGATCATTTGTCTCGCATACCTAATGGTGAGGCTCCTACGGGGGTTGATGATGACTCGGACACTTCCCTGTTCATGGTGGAGACAATGCCTGAATGGAGTGAGAAGATTGTTAACTTTTTGGTTAATGGCTTTCCACCCAAGGAGCTTCGTAAAGATCTAGCTCGAAAGCTAATCAAAGAATGCGAACCCTATTCATGGTGGAGACAATGCCTGAATGGAGTGAGAAGATTGTTAACTTTTTGGTTAATGGCTTTCCACCCAAGGAGCTTCGTAAAGATCTAGCTCGAAAGCTAATCAAAGAATGCGAACCCTATTGCCTGATAGCCGGGACTCTTTATAAAAGAGGAAAGGATGACGTTCTTAGGCGTTGTGCCCGAGAGGATGAGTATCTATACATTTTGCAAGAGGCACATATGGGTGTAGCCGGTGGTCACTTCTCAAGAGACTTAACTGCGCGAAAGATCTTACAATCAGGGTATTGGTGGCCCACTATGTTCCAAGATGCATCACTCTTTGTGAAGGGTTGCGATGAATGCGAACGATACAAGAAACCCCAACGGAAAGATCAGATGCCCCTACATCCAATCAAAGTAAACCAACCATTTGAAAAGTGGGGTTTAGACTTTGTAGGTCCAATTAGCCCAGCGGCGCGCAACACACAATCTCGCTATATTATTGTGGCCACTGACTATATGACCAAATGGGCTGAAGCAAAAGCGACACGTAAGGCAGATGCAAGGACAACAGCCAAGTTCAACTTTGAAAATATAATCACACGATTCGGTTGTCCTTTTGAACTTGTGAGCGACAATGGTACGCATTTTATAAATGAAGTGATTAAGGAGCTCACAACAAATTTCATGATATCCCATCATAAATCTACTCCTTACTATCCGCAAGCGAATGGCCAAGCCGAGAGTACCAACAAGACCTTAATCTCTGTTTTGACAAAGACAGCTAAAGCTCATCGCACGGATTGGGATCTAAAGCTTACGATAGCTTTATGGGCCTATCGTACGGCGTACAAAGTGGCTATTAACTGCACACCATTCAAAATGGTATACGGCCAAGAAGCAGTCATGCCGTGGGAATTTGTCATTCCTAGTCTTCGTGTTGCTACTCAAGAGGGTTGGGATGGTAATCCCTTAGTAGAGCGACTGTATATCCTTGAGCGGCTAAACGAAGAAAGACAATTGGCTGTGTACAATGCCCTTGTGGAGAAGGATAGAAGGAAAAAATGGTTTGATCGCCACCTAAAGGACAAGGACATCAAGGTTGGGGATAAAGTCCTGATGTATGGAGTGCGAAACGAAAAGAAGAAGCTCAAATATGCTGGTAAGGGACCGTATAGAGTATGTGAAATTACCCCGCAAGGTACCATCAGAGTGGAGACTCTTGATGGAGTCGAAACCATTGGATTCCTTAATGGGAGTAAATTCAAAAGATACTATGACCCCCTGAGCCAAGAGGAGATGATCTACCCAAGGAAAGGGGGAGCATGTACTCACGCTCGATATTCTAATGCTTCCTCCTTAACCTTCTCCCCTAACCATGTAATTGCCAAATTCAAGGGGATGTATATATATAGCTTCATACATTTAAAAAAAACAAAGAAAAGAAAAACAAAAAATAGTAAAAAGAGCAAGAGCACAAAAACAAGAGAAATATCCGTATACAATCAAGAACTAGATTGACCTGTCATAAACCTACTGATGCTATATCTGTGTTTGTAGATATGGCAGATGCCCGATCATCATACACTTCATCCACTCCTACCTTTGGTGAGAGGTATCATCTGTACCTTTCTCAGATATTCCACATGTGCTATCCTGTAATTGAAACTGAATGGGATCATATAGATGTACTAGCCAGAGAGGAAAATGTTGAGGAATTAGAATGGCTAATTCACCTATTGACCATGACTGACCCCTACTCCATAGAGGACATATCCCCGATAGCCCAATGCTTTCCTTTTCCACAAGATGACTATCCTCGCATGGTTACATTTTTGATGAGTTTATGTGGATGGGAAAATGAAAAGGAAATATCTGACAATGATGAATGGATGGATGAAACTCATGGCACTACTGAGGTTGACTTTATTTGTTTGGATGATGCGGATAGAGGCTTAGCCTTAGGACTAGAGCCAGGACTCTACAACATCCTCTTACCGTATCCTCAGTAGTAGTGTGGTGACTGGTAGGTAGGTTAGTGTTTTCAAGTTTTTTCTAGTTTAGATTCCTTAAACAAGTCTTGAAATTTTCACACTGATGTGCCTCTCGAGGTATAGTGCTTGTTAGTTGATTGTACAGGTTAAAAAGTTTGAGGTGGGTTCGCTTTCAAACCTGAGACTGCCGCAACGTTCATCAAAATATATCTACATCAAATTGCAAGCTGTCTCGTCAAATCAAGGAGATCTCCAATTACAGGTGTAATTCTTCCATACCCACTCTCCTTCGTTTTTACTGTTCAATTAATTGCATAAACTATAATGCATGACCACATGGAAATTGTCAATGTACTATTTAGTTTTTGAAGTTGCTTGCATGCTAGTGTAAATCATTAATGAGCTTAACTTTATTGGAAATATTCCTAGGCAGCATGACGTCTTTAGTTAACCTGGGCATACAATTGTCTTAGGTCTAGGGTCAAACCATCTTAATGTTTGACACCTGGCCATGTGTGTGTTGACCTCTAGGACATAGCTATTACCCCTTTGTCGAAAGGATGCAAGACAAATTATAGTTCAGGAGCGAAGATCAAAAGAAATAGATTTTTTTTAAAAAGCCTACAATAAATGGCAATACAAGTCTATGATGTGCTTTAATGTTGGCCTATCGCCTTATTGATACTTGGTAGGCGAGGAGTATTCTACTCCAGATCGATGCCTTGGTTGGTAGGGGGTAGCCTTGCCTAAGGTGAACTAATAGATTCCTGGATAATGCCTTGTGTTAAACATGGTACCAGGATCGATGTTAGTTTTGCCTTAGGAAGGTCGCCATTGTGTGTAAAAATTGTCACGTGCATTTTAAAAAATAAATAAATAAATAAAGGCAAAACGCTCCTGTAACTCTGATGTTTCTTGTGTCTCTAGGCTTGTGGTATTAACTTGTTCTTAGAGTAGACACAGTGTGGTCATCTGTTTATTTATTAAGCTTGGTTATTTTCCTTGACTTAGGCCAGTTATAAACCTTGATTAACCTTTGACACCTTGCTTACTCTTGATTTACTTTCAATAATTTTAAACTCCTGTTAATTTGCTACACTAGCTCATTCATGTGACCCTTAAACTAAGTTCTCATAGCAACATCCATTGTGGTCTAACATGCTTGAATTTATACACTTTATATCTTTTGAATTCCAGCATGCTTTCACTCTACTACCTTGTTTTGCAGACGGTCAACAACAACCCTCTCGAGCTTACCCTACTATAGCTTCCGAGGACGGAATCTACATCAGGAAGGGGGGCATGTTAACCTATGAGACGGACATTGAGACGTACTATGTTTTACGTCATTAATTTAAATATTCTGAGTCATGGGCCGGGCTTGTCGGCACCATATGTTAAGGATGAAGGGATTGGGTGATCGTCGATGAGAGGCGCACCTTGAATATTAGTAGGATAAGGGTTAGGATCGGCCGGTCATGTATGGGTGCCCAAGTGTGAACGGCCAAGTCACCTATAAGAGTCAAATGTAACCCTAAAATCTTCATTCTCATGTGTTGTGAATACAAGATTACTCTTGCCTTATCTCTTTGGTTTCCTTCTCCTGCGTGTGTGTGTGTGTGAGAGAGAGAGAGAGAGCGATCGTGTAAGATTCCTCCCCCACCCCCTTTTTGATGTCTAGTATCTTTCCCTGTAATCAATCCCTCTTCAGAAATATAAAGACCTTGTTTCTATCTGTTTTAGCCTAGAGAGAGAAAAATATTCTAGAGAGAGAATATTCAGATTTTGAATATTTTTGGATAGAAAAATATCTCTTCTAATTCAGATGAGTTCCCCTGAAACAGAAATTCAAAAAGAATTTTCCAATGTGCAATTGGAATTAATTGAAAATAGCTATAAAGAACCTTAGTCTAAGGGTCTAGATTTTCAGAAATCTTTAGACTATGGTCCAATTAAGGTTCCTATGGACCAATAGCATCAATCCATGTGTAGGGAGGAGATAAATCCAACTTGTAAAAAGAAAATACCCAAAAATGAGTAAATGCTCACATGAGGTGAAGAGTTGAAAATGTACAAGGTTTATTAGTAAAAAACTATGAGCAATATTAAAAATATGACATATGTAAGGAAGAGGAGTTCTTTAAAGGAGGTGCATATTTCACATAAGATGAAGAGTTGAAAATGTACAAGGTTTATTAGTAAAAAAATTATGAGCAATATTAAAAGTATGACATATGTAAGGAAGGGGAGTTCTTTAAAGGAGGTGCATATTTCACATAAGATGAAGAGTTGAAAATGTACAAGGTTTATTAGTAAAAAACTATGAGCAATATTAAAAATATGACATATGTAAGGAAAGGGAGTTCTTTAAAGGAGGTGCATATTTCACATGCTTGAATGAGTTTTAAACTCATAAAAATTGAGATATTTCATCTCTCCTCTCTCCTCATTTAAGTCTAGTTCCAAAAAGTTAGCTTAACTGACCTAAAAATGGTCAAATATTGACCAAACTGATTTAGAAAATTCTAGAATCAGTTTGTTTGGTTAGGAGCTCAATTTTTCCTATAAATAGAAGCCTCCCCCTTGTTGAAAAATATATAGTGTTTATGCATCGTTACTCTACTCCACCTAAGCCAAGAACTGTGAATTCATTTAATAATTCACTAGTTTTTGGAGCTTCCCTCTTTCTTCAATCCCCATTAGTGACTCCATCAACATACTTAACCAATTGATTGGTTGGGGGCCTCTACCGTGAACAAAGAATCAAGCAAGTTGTAAGGTAATTAGTGAATATTGATCTTTCTATAATTTCTCAATGTTTCTCTCTTCTCAACCCCTCTCAAGCTTGAGAAGTTTAATTGGTATGGTTTTTTTTTAAATGCTATTGAAGTTTGAATAGTAGTGAAGAGTTACATAATTTAATAAATGCTATTGAAGTTAATTTTCATTTATGTTTAAATTCTAATGATTCTTATGTAAATTCTCTCTCTCACTCAAGAAAGGGTCATACTCATGACCCATTCTCAATCCAAATCAAGCTTTTCATAAAGCTTTTCCTTAACCCAAGATTAAGCTATGCTTGAGGCCAAATTAATGGCTTTTTCTTATGCTTTTAGTTTATGTATATTGATGATTCAATCCATTATGGATTAAGGATCCAATTAGAGAATCATTTTAATTATTTCCTTAATGATAAGCTTTATCCCTTAGAAAAATTGAGATTTATCAGTCATAGCAGCGGAGCTATGGTAAAATTTTTATAAAAATTATGCATAAAAAAAATTTTCATTCAAAGCATAAAAAGAGGACTTCCTACCATATTCTAGGAATCATCATCCTAGATTAATTGAAAGAATTTCTTATAATCATGGAGAAATTAAATTTTAATATTATGCATAAAGGATAAATTTTTATATCAAAAGTGTTATTTTTACCATTTTTATTTTCATGCATAGAAGTATGCATAATGGATAAATTTTTATATCAAAAGTGTTACTTTTATCATTTTTACTTTCATGCATAGAAGTATGCATAAAGGATAAATTTTTATATCAAAAGTGTTATTTTTACCATTTTTATTTTCATGCATAGAAGTATGCATAATGGATAAATTTTTATATCAAAAGTGTTACTTTTATCATTTTTAATTTTCATGCATAGAAGTATGCATAAAGGAAAATTTTTATATCAAAAGTGTTACTTTTATCATTTTTAATTTTCATGCATAGAAGTATGCATAAAGGAAAAATTTTTATATCAAAAGTGTTACTTTTATCATATTGGATTTCATGCATATAGGTATGCATAAAAGAGATTCTTTTTATGCTAAAAGTATGATTTTCCTCATAAATGGATTTTATGCTTAACTTAGATGAATAAGAGAAATTCTTTTATTCTAAAAGTATAATTCCCTACCAAATTGAAATCATGCATAAGAAGATGCATAAAAGATTGATTTTAATTTCGAAAGTGTTAGTCTCCTTAAATGGAATTTATGTATAAATAAATGTGTAGAGAAATCTTATATCAAATAAAAGAATTCTCTTTAAAAAAAGAAAAAAAAAGATATGAAATGTGATAAGATGTGATAAGAGGTGTATGAGATGTGATAAGAATTGATAAGATGCGTATGGAAAGTGATAGGATGTGATAAGAGGTGATAAGATGCTTATGAAATAAGTTAGGATGTGATAAGATGAATTAAGATGTGTATGGGGGGATGAGGTAAGAAGTGTATGTGATAGGATAAGATGTATATGGGTTGTGATAGGGCGAGAATGGATGTGATGTAAAAGATTAGATGTGAAGGTATATGGGGTTATATAAATGGGAATGTGAAAATGGATGTATGTATGTGGATGTGTGGATATGGAGATGGGAGTGTGGAAGTATGAACATGAAAATGGATATATGCATGAAGATGTATATGCATAGATGTAAATGTGGATGTAGATGTGGATGTATAGATGTGAATGGATGTGGATGTATAGATGTGAATGGAAATGTGGATGTAGATGTATGTGAATGTGGATGTAGATGTGGATGTATAGATGTGAATGTGGAATGTGGATGTGGATGTATGTATGTATGTGGATGTAGATGTGGATGTATAGATGTGAATGGGAATGGGGATGTGGATGTATGTGAATGTGAATGTAGATGTGGATGTATGTGAATGTGAATGTAGATGTGAATGTGGAATGTGGATATATAGATGTGGATGTATGGGAATGTAGATGTGGATGCATGTATGTGAATGTGAATGTAGATGTGAATGTGGAATGTGGATGTATAGATGTGGATGTATGGGAATGTGGATGTGGATGTATGTGAATGTGAATGTAGATGTGGATGTATAGATGTGAATGTGGAATGTGGATGTGGATGTATGTATGTATGTGGATGTAGATGTGGATGTATGGATGTGTATGTATGAATGTGGATATGAGATGTGGATGTATAAATGAGGATGTGAAAATGGAGGTAAGCATGTAGATGTGGATGCATGGATGTGAATGTGGATGTGGATGTGGATGTGGTATGGATGTGTATGTATGAATGTGGATATGGGATGTGGATGTATAAATGAGGATGTGAAAATGGAGATAAGCATGTAGATGTGGATGTATGGATGTGAATGTGGATGTGGATGTGGATGTGGATGTGGATGTATGGATGTGGATATGGATGTGAATATATGATATGTGATGTGAAGGAATCTGAAGTGAAGAGATGGAAAAGGAGGTGATTGGATGAGTACACATATACATGGAATGTGGAATAAGTAATGTGGATTAATGAGGGATAATGTGGAAAAATGAGAGTTAATATAGAAACTGTATTTGTAAACTGTTTGTAAATGCTGTTTGTAAATGACTGTTTTATGTCAAGAATGCTGGGGAAGCATTTTGACCGTCTTGTGATTAAGGTCGTGGAGACCTAACTGATAAAGTTGCAACTGCTGACGGAGAGTCAATGGAGGACGTCTCGCGTAGCAAGGTCGACCGAGGTCTTGACCAGCCTCGGTTCGATTAAAATGGTGAGCTTCCGGTACGGTGGATGAGGGACCAAGGAAGCGGCCTATGAGTGAAGCGCTAGGTCACCTGCGAAGGATCCTAGAGGGTGCTGACCATACGGTGCTCGGGCTCTGGGTCGCCTAGGATACCCACGCGTGCGTCGAGGAAGATATTGGAACAAGGAGTAAGAGTTGTTTTGTGAAACCGGGCATGGATCTGGTTGATTGACCTTGCTGGTCCTCAACGGCGGATGAGTCCATGGCTCTTTTATATGGATCTGTTGGTTGATCTTGCTGATCTTCAACGAGAGTCCATCTTGATAAGTGATTATATTGCCGAGTATTATGGGCTAGGAACTATGGAAACGGCCTCTGTGTGGACAGGTGGTGAGCGTTCTAGTTGCCAATGATGCCATAGATACTCTGATGAAGGAATGATGGAAAATTATGAATCAACTGGATAAATTGGGAGATTGTGATCAGTGGTACTATGGTTTCATTAAAAGATTGTTTTAAAGTTAGCTGATGCTAAGAAAAAGGCAATTTTCATATTGGGTGTGTAAGTGGTGTGGCTAGTTTTATGTTTGCATGAAATTCCGGCTAGGGGGCCTTGGAACTCTTTTCCTTGGTACCCGGGACAAAACCTAACCAAATTCCAAATTGGATCCCATCACTACAGTGGTTGGGTGGTTGGCTAACCCATGGGATCGGATGGGGTTAGGCTGGACTGATGGATCCGTAAGCCGAGACTCAATTTCTGTTATTACGATAGATGAAGTAAGTCCTGGATAGTAATTGTTCTATGGATAGGAATCAACGGCTGTGCCTCTTGATGGGGAAAAAAGCGTTGATCCCAATGATCCAAGTGCAAGTTTCTTCCTTGATCCGACTGAGTATCTTTATAGGTGCAGTTGGATCAGCGTGATCAGTAATGATCTTGACTACGTTAGAGTAAAAAATTATCCTGGTGGAATCGCCCGTGCTTTCCGGGTAAGGGAAGTTTTTTCCGGGTTCGGTTTTGGAAAAACCGACGGATTAGTCTCTTGTCCGGATATCCGTGGACGAGGCCCCGAATGTGGGACCCCTGTCCCGTGTGAGAAGTGCTACTTCCGCTGCTAGTACCCGAATCCGTTGCTCGGTGGGAACAGGGGGATCTCACAGTTGGTATCAGAGCCGCTTTTGAAAGCTAATAAAGATAATTAAATTCTTATCTGAAATTGGTAATAAGAATTCAGAAACAGCATTTTCATAATGTATTTTCATCCCGTAAGCTTCTTTAATGAAGAAATTTTAATCAAAGAAATTATTTTTATAGATGGAAGTTCCACATTTATCTGGTATTCCCGACCTCACCCAGTCTCAAGATATGATTGCATTTGCCTTCGAGCATCTCATCTCTTCCGCTTCAACTCAAACAAGCCGAGTAAGACTTGCACGCCATTTCAAGGATTTATATTTTCCTACCCCAGTGGAGAGAATACAACATAAGTGGGTTGCAGGGCAATATGTCCACGCTCATTGCAACCGCTGTACAATGCTGTGGCAGAATCTCTCATTGACTATGATCCTGTTAAAGCTGAAAATGGTGCGTGGTGTCATTCTATATCATTCGACACCTCGAAATTTCAGACTTTCATGTCAAATTTATAGACTCCTTAGTCGATTTATCCCTAAGGAGAAAATAATAATTTCCTTCGCAGTTAGAGAACTTATGTAACAGGGCATGACTATGGCCCAGTACCGTCGTCTTATACGTCTCTCGAAGAGATTTTGAATTTTGGAGCCGAACCACTCTATGTAATTATTGCAACTTGTATATAAATATATAAATGTTTTTTTTTCGGACGATCGGATAAAGAAAAATCTATTTATCAGACTTAAGTCATAGATCTCCAATAAGATCAACTGAGGAGCAAATTATGTCAAAAGTTTATCAAGACGCACAAAAAGGTTGTAATTGTTTGATATAATTCATACAAATTGTTAATTCAAATTGGAATTCGTAAATTAGTAATTGGGTCTTCAATTGGAAGTACCGCAATTGTATGGAACCCTGACTTGCTTGAGACCTAGACATGATGGTATTTACCTTATAATTCCAAGGGCCGTGACTATCCGTATATACCGAGAGTATAACTGCAGCTCTTTACTGACAGTATATACGAGTAAATCTAAGACTTGAAATTATAAGCGTTAATGCTATCCAGATGATGAATTCGAATGTGGTTAATATGATTTTTAATTCTGTTTGAGAATTGATGAATTGAATTGGATTCTGATTGAAAATTCTGATTGAAAAATGATGATTTCTGAAATTAGTTGAAATATAAAAATCTGAACAAAACCACAATGAGGATTAATGGGACGACTCCCAGTGATGATATTCATAACTGGAATGATGATAATGACTTCAGCAAATCACTACGAGATTAGTGGATTGTGCTGTCAGATTGCTACTGTTAACACTTGACCGGTAGATCAAGTTAAGGGATGACAAATTGAGATCTAGCTTAACTGAAATTCCCGTAGAGGAATGTTCAGAAGGAATTTTTTTCGGTCTAATGGACCATTATCGTGTTAAAGTTATGAATGATATGATTTAAATGAATTGTTATTTAATGATGAGTTCTATTTAAGGGATTATTATCCCAGTATTCTGTTGGGTTGACCAGAATATAAGGAACCCAGAATAAAATTGGATCTTAAGAAAAAGAGTTGTCCTCTACCTTGCGAGATGAGGACATCTCGCTCTTTTCAAGTGGGGTAGAATGTAAGATTCCTCCCCAGCCTTCGAGGCATACAGGAGTAAGAATCTCCCTTTTTGATCTTAAAATTATTCCCTCTCAAAAATAAAAGAAAGATTCTGTTTAAAAAAAGGAAGACCCTTTCCCTAGAATACTTCTCAGGAGTCACGCTGTTTTAAGGATTCAGAACAATGAGTTCAGAAGTGAAAATCGGTGTTTTGGATACCAAGGTTTTGGTCTTCATTCGAGTACGGCACAAAAGAAGTTCTTTATCTATTGGGGAGTTTAAGAAGTTATCCCCCAGATATTGTGAGCCTTATCTGACTTCAAAGAAAGTAAGTGACTCAGCTTACGAGCTTCTTTTATCTCCTCATCTCAAAGTTCTTAATGCCTTCTATAGAAAATTGTGCCAAACCCAAATCATGGAAGACGGTAAAACTTCAGTGGCAAGCTACCGTTGGCTTCTAAGTTACGCTAGCTCCTTCCTTTATATAAGTCATAACTTTTACTTGTCGCTCACAGTAATCTTACTCCCATCGATCTCCTTTCTTCCTAATCTCCTTCATGGCTTGGCAACAAGAATTAGTTTTATCCATAATGATTCCTCACCTTCAAGACGCAAGTGAGTCTGTGAAGAAGGATTTTATAGAACAGTATGAGCGCTCACTTTTCCCTCACTTGGGAACTTCTGTAGCGCAGACCAAATGGCGGACCTATCAAGATATAACTAGGGTAACACCCTGGGGTCAACAGCACTTCCGTAACAATGTCCGCTTGGCCATGGTTATTGAAGCTTTGGGTTTGGGTCCCCGATACTACTGCGTCATGAGATCAAGACATCCTGGGTTTTCTGAGCGGGTCTTCTTACTGGCGTGTTTTCTTCCTCATGAGAAGATATGCCTTTACCCCGTTTTTGGCTTGCCTCTCAGAGGTCCTTTTGTTAGAACACCTCATACCACTGAGATAGGCGCAGCAATAACCCACAGAATCATTCCCATAGATGAGTTACCTTATACTTGTGCAGCCTGTGAGGACTGCTTTTGTGACCATATGATGGACGGGCTTATGGAAGTGTAAAGAGTTCCTCTATCTTTACTGTATAAGTTCCGAGAATGAATAAAGTTTAAATCTTGTTCGTATTTTGAATCTTTCTCTCTTTAAGACTTATCTTGGTGGTTAATCTTGATTAAAATTTTTCTCTAAGTCTCATATTCGTGAATCTTGCGAAATTATCACAAGTTGCGAGATGAGGACATCTCGCGTTTTTTAAGTGGGGTAGAATGTAAGATTCCTCCCCCACCCCCTTTTTGATGTCTAGTATCTTTCCCTGTAATCAATCCCTCTTCAGAAATATAAAGACCTTGTTTCTATCTGTTTTAGCCTAGAGAGAGAAAAATATTCTAGAGAGAGAATATTCAGATTTTGAATATTTTTGGATAGAAAAATATCTCTTCTAATTCAGATGAGTTCCCCTGAAACAGAAATTCAAAAAGAATTTTCCAATGTGCAATTGGAATTAATTGAAAATAGCTATAAAGAACCTTAGTCTAAGGGTCTAGATTTTCAGAAATCTTTAGACTATGGTCCAATTAAGGTTCCTATGGACCAATAGCATCAATCCATGTGTAGGGAGGAGATAAATCCAACTTGTAAAAAGAAAATACCCAAAAATGAGTAAATGCTCACATGAGGTGAAGAGTTGAAAATGTACAAGGTTTATTAGTAAAAAACTATGAGCAATATTAAAAATATGACATATGTAAGGAAGAGGAGTTCTTTAAAGGAGGTGCATATTTCACATAAGATGAAGAGTTGAAAATGTACAAGGTTTATTAGTAAAAAAATTATGAGCAATATTAAAAGTATGACATATGTAAGGAAGGGGAGTTCTTTAAAGGAGGTGCATATTTCACATAAGATGAAGAGTTGAAAATGTACAAGGTTTATTAGTAAAAAACTATGAGCAATATTAAAAATATGACATATGTAAGGAAAGGGAGTTCTTTAAAGGAGGTGCATATTTCACATGCTTGAATGAGTTTTAAACTCATAAAAATTGAGATATTTCATCTCTCCTCTCTCCTCATTTAAGTCTAGTTCCAAAAAGTTAGCTTAACTGACCTAAAAATGGTCAAATATTGACCAAACTGATTTAGAAAATTCTAGAATCAGTTTGTTTGGTTAGGAGCTCAATTTTTCCTATAAATAGAAGCCTCCCCCTTGTTGAAAAATATATAGTGTTTATGCATCGTTACTCTACTCCACCTAAGCCAAGAACTGTGAATTCATTTAATAATTCACTAGTTTTTGGAGCTTCCCTCTTTCTTCAATCCCCATTAGTGACTCCATCAACATACTTAACCAATTGATTGGTTGGGGGCCTCTACCGTGAACAAAGAATCAAGCAAGTTGTAAGGTAATTAGTGAATATTGATCTTTCTATAATTTCTCAATGTTTCTCTCTTCTCAACCCCTCTCAAGCTTGAGAAGTTTAATTGGTATGGTTTTTTTTTAAATGCTATTGAAGTTTGAATAGTAGTGAAGAGTTACATAATTTAATAAATGCTATTGAAGTTAATTTTCATTTATGTTTAAATTCTAATGATTCTTATGTAAATTCTCTCTCTCACTCAAGAAAGGGTCATACTCATGACCCATTCTCAATCCAAATCAAGCTTTTCATAAAGCTTTTCCTTAACCCAAGATTAAGCTATGCTTGAGGCCAAATTAATGGCTTTTTCTTATGCTTTTAGTTTATGTATATTGATGATTCAATCCATTATGGATTAAGGATCCAATTAGAGAATCATTTTAATTATTTCCTTAATGATAAGCTTTATCCCTTAGAAAAATTGAGATTTATCAGTCATAGCAGCGGAGCTATGGTAAAATTTTTATAAAAATTATGCATAAAAAAATTTTTCATTCAAAGCATAAAAAGAGGACTTCCTACCATATTCTAGGAATCATCATCCTAGATTAATTGAAAGAATTTCTTATAATCATGGAGAAATTGAATTTTAATATTATGCATAAAGGATAAATTTTTATATCAAAAGTGTTATTTTTACCATTTTTATTTTCATGCATAGAAGTATGCATAATGGATAAATTTTTATATCAAAAGTGTTACTTTTATCATTTTTACTTTCATGCATAGAAGTATGCATAAAGGATAAATTTTTATATCAAAAGTGTTATTTTTACCATTTTTATTTTCATGCATAGAAGTATGCATAATGGATAAATTTTTATATCAAAAGTGTTACTTTTATCATTTTTAATTTTCATGCATAGAAGTATGCATAAAGGAAAATTTTTATATCAAAAGTGTTACTTTTATCATTTTTAATTTTCATGCATAGAAGTATGCATAAAGGAAAAATTTTTATATCAAAAGTGTTACTTTTATCATATTGGATTTCATGCATATAGGTATGCATAAAAGAGATTCTTTTTATGCTAAAAGTATGATTTTCCTCATAAATGGATTTTATGCTTAACTTAGATGAATAAGAGAAATTCTTTTATTCTAAAAGTATAATTCCCTACCAAATTGAAATCATGCATAAGAAGATGCATAAAAGATTGATTTTAATTTCGAAAGTGTTAGTCTCCTTAAATGGAATTTATGTATAAATAAATGTGTAGAGAAATCTTATATCAAATAAAAGAATTCTCTTTAAAAAAAGAAAAAAAAAGATATGAAATGTGATAAGATGTGATAAGAGGTGTATGAGATGTGATAAGAATTGATAAGATGCGTATGGAAAGTGATAGGATGTGATAAGAGGTGATAAGATGCTTATGAAATAAGTTAGGATGTGATAAGATGAATTAAGATGTGTATGGGGGGATGAGGTAAGAAGTGTATGTGATAGGATAAGATGTATATGGGTTGTGATAGGGCGAGAATGGATGTGATGTAAAAGATTAGATGTGAAGGTATATGGGGTTATATAAATGGGAATGTGAAAATGGATGTATGTATGTGGATGTGTGGATATGGAGATGGGAGTGTGGAAGTATGAACATGAAAATGGATATATGCATGAAGATGTATATGCATAGATGTAAATGTGGATGTAGATGTGGATGTATAGATGTGAATGGATGTGGATGTATAGATGTGAATGGAAATGTGGATGTGGATGTATGTGAATGTGGATGTAGATGTGGATGTATAGATGTGAATGTGGAATGTGGATGTGGATGTATGTATGTATGTGGATGTAGATGTGGATGTATAGATGTGAATGGGAATGGGGATGTGGATGTATGTGAATGTGAATGTAGATGTGGATGTATGTGAATGTGAATGTAGATGTGAATGTGGAATGTGGATATATAGATGTGGATGTATGGGAATGTAGATGTGGATGCATGTATGTGAATGTGAATGTAGATGTGAATGTGGAATGTGGATGTATAGATGTGGATGTATGGGAATGTGGATGTGGATGTATGTGAATGTGAATGTAGATGTGGATGTATAGATGTGAATGTGGAATGTGGATGTGGATGTATGTATGTATGTGGATGTAGATGTGGATGTATGGATGTGTATGTATGAATGTGGATATGAGATGTGGATGTATAAATGAGGATGTGAAAATGAAGGTAAGCATGTAGATGTGGATGCATGGATGTGAATGTGGATGTGGATGTGGATGTGGTATGGATGTGTATGTATGAATGTGGATATGGGATGTGGATGTATAAATGAGGATGTGAAAATGGAGATAAGCATGTAGATGTGGATGTATGGATGTGAATGTGGATGTGGATGTGGATGTGGATGTGGATGTATGGATGTGGATATGGATGTGAATATATGATATGTGATGTGAAGGAATCTGAAGTGAAGAGATGGAAAAGGAGGTGATTGGATGAGTACACATATACATGGAATGTGGAATAAGTAATGTGGATTAATGAGGGATAATGTGGAAAAATGAGAGTTAATATAGAAACTGTATTTGTAAACTGTTTGTAAATGCTGTTTGTAAATGACTGTTTTATGTCAAGAATGCTGGGGAAGCATTTTGACCGTCTTGTGATTAAGGTCGTGGAGACCTAACTGATAAAGTTGCAACTGCTGACGGAGAGTCAATGGAGGACGTCTCGCGTAGCAAGGTCGACCGAGGTCTTGACCAGCCTCGGTTCGATTAAAATGGTGAGCTTCCGGTACGGTGGATGAGGGACCAAGGAAGCGGCCTATGAGTGAAGCGCTAGGTCACCTGCGAAGGATCCTAGAGGGTGCTGACCATACGGTGCTCGGGCTCTGGGTCGCCTAGGATACCCACGCGTGCGTCGAGGAAGATATTGGAACAAGGAGTAAGAGTTGTTTTGTGAAACCGGGCATGGATCTGGTTGATTGACCTTGCTGGTCCTCAACGGCGGATGAGTCCATGGCTCTTTTATATGGATCTGTTGGTTGATCTTGCTGATCTTCAACGAGAGTCCATCTTGATAAGTGATTATATTGCCGAGTATTATGGGCTAGGAACTATGGAAACGGCCTCTGTGTGGACAGGTGGTGAGCGTTCTAGTTGCCAATGATGCCATAGATACTCTGATGAAGGAATGATGGAAAATTATGAATCAACTGGATAAATTGGGAGATTGTGATCAGTGGTACTATGGTTTCATTAAAAGATTGTTTTAAAGTTAGCTGATGCTAAGAAAAAGGCAATTTTCATATTGGGTGTGTAAGTGGTGTGGCTAGTTTTATGTTTGCATGAAATTCCGGCTAGGGGGCCTTGGAACTCTTTTCCTTGGTACCCGGGACAAAACCTAACCAAATTCCAAATTGGATCCCATCACTACAGTGGTTGGGTGGTTGGCTAACCCATGGGATCGGATGGGGTTAGGCTGGACTGATGGATCCGTAAGCCGAGACTCAATTTCTGTTATTACGATAGATGAAGTAAGTCCTGGATAGTAATTGTTCTATGGATAGGAATCAACGGCTGTGCCTCTTGATGGGGAAAAAAGCGTTGATCCCAATGATCCAAGTGCAAGTTTCTTCCTTGATCCGACTGAGTATCTTTATAGGTGCAGTTGGATCAGCGTGATCAGTAATGATCTTGACTACGTTAGAGTAAAAAATTATCCTGGTGGAATCGCCCGTGCTTTCCGGGTAAGGGAAGTTTTTTCCGGGTTCGGTTTTGGAAAAACCGACGGATTAGTCTCTTGTCCGGATATCCGTGGACGAGGCCCCGAATGTGGGACCCCTGTCCCGTGTGAGAAGTGCTACTTCCGCTGCTAGTACCCGAATCCGTTGCTCGGTGGGAACAGGGGGATCTCACAGTTGGTATCAGAGCCGCTTTTGAAAGCTAATAAAGATAATTAAATTCTTATCTGAAATTGGTAATAAGAATTCAGAAACAGCATTTTCATAATGTATTTTCATCCCGTAAGCTTCTTTAATGAAGAAATTTTAATCAAAGAAATTATTTTTATAGATGGAAGTTCCACATTTATCTGGTATTCCCGACCTCACCCAGTCTCAAGATATGATTGCATTTGCCTTCGAGCATCTCATCTCTTCCGCTTCAACTCAAACAAGCCGAGTAAGACTTGCACGCCATTTCAAGGATTTATATTTTCCTACCCCAGTGGAGAGAATACAACATAAGTGGGTTGCAGGGCAATATGTCCACGCTCATTGCAACCGCTGTACAATGCTGTGGCAGAATCTCTCATTGACTATGATCCTGTTAAAGCTGAAAATGGTGCGTGGTGTCATTCTATATCATTCGACACCTCGAAATTTCAGACTTTCATGTCAAATTTATAGACTCCTTAGTCGATTTATCCCTAAGGAGAAAATAATAATTTCCTTCGCAGTTAGAGAACTTATGTAACAGGGCATGACTATGGCCCAGTACCGTCGTCTTATACGTCTCTCGAAGAGATTTTGAATTTTGGAGCCGAACCACTCTATGTAATTATTGCAACTTGTATATAAATATATAAATGTTTTTTTTTCGGACGATCGGATAAAGAAAAATCTATTTATCAGACTTAAGTCATAGATCTCCAATAAGATCAACTGAGGAGCAAATTATGTCAAAAGTTTATCAAGACGCACAAAAAGGTTGTAATTGTTTGATATAATTCATACAAATTGTTAATTCAAATTGGAATTCGTAAATTAGTAATTGGGTCTTCAATTGGAAGTACCGCAATTGTATGGAACCCTGACTTGCTTGAGACCTAGACATGATGGTATTTACCTTATAATTCCAAGGGCCGTGACTATCCGTATATACCGAGAGTATAACTGCAGCTCTTTACTGACAGTATATACGAGTAAATCTAAGACTTGAAATTATAAGCGTTAATGCTATCCAGATGATGAATTCGAATGTGGTTAATATGATTTTTAATTCTGTTTGAGAATTGATGAATTGAATTGGATTCTGATTGAAAATTCTGATTGAAAAATGATGATTTCTGAAATTAGTTGAAATATAAAAATCTGAACAAAACCACAATGAGGATTAATGGGACGACTCCCAGTGATGATATTCATAACTGGAATGATGATAATGACTTCAGCAAATCACTACGAGATTAGTGGATTGTGCTGTCAGATTGCTACTGTTAACACTTGACCGGTAGATCAAGTTAAGGGATGACAAATTGAGATCTAGCTTAACTGAAATTCCCGTAGAGGAATGTTCAGAAGGAATTTTTTTCGGTCTAATGGACCATTATCGTGTTAAAGTTATGAATGATATGATTTAAATGAATTGTTATTTAATGATGAGTTCTATTTAAGGGATTATTATCCCAGTATTCTGTTGGGTTGACCAGAATATAAGGAACCCAGAATAAAATTGGATCTTAAGAAAAAGAGTTGTCCTCTACCTTGCGAGATGAGGACATCTCGCTCTTTTCAAGTGGGGTAGAATGTAAGATTCCTCCCCAGCCTTCGAGGCATACAGGAGTAAGAATCTCCCTTTTTGATCTTAAAATTATTCCCTCTCAAAAATAAAAGAAAGATTCTGTTTAAAAAAAGGAAGACCCTTTCCCTAGAATACTTCTCAGGAGTCACGCTGTTTTAAGGATTCAGAACAATGAGTTCAGAAGTGAAAATCGGTGTTTTGGATACCAAGGTTTTGGTCTTCATTCGAGTACGGCACAAAAGAAGTTCTTTATCTATTGGGGAGTTTAAGAAGTTATCCCCCAGATATTGTGAGCCTTATCTGACTTCAAAGAAAGTAAGTGACTCAGCTTACGAGCTTCTTTTATCTCCTCATCTCAAAGTTCTTAATGCCTTCTATAGAAAATTGTGCCAAACCCAAATCATGGAAGACGGTAAAACTTCAGTGGCAAGCTACCGTTGGCTTCTAAGTTACGCTAGCTCCTTCCTTTATATAAGTCATAACTTTTACTTGTCGCTCACAGTAATCTTACTCCCATCGATCTCCTTTCTTCCTAATCTCCTTCATGGCTTGGCAACAAGAATTAGTTTTATCCATAATGATTCCTCACCTTCAAGACGCAAGTGAGTCTGTGAAGAAGGATTTTATAGAACAGTATGAGCGCTCACTTTTCCCTCACTTGGGAACTTCTGTAGCGCAGACCAAATGGCGGACCTATCAAGATATAACTAGGGTAACACCCTGGGGTCAACAGCACTTCCGTAACAATGTCCGCTTGGCCATGGTTATTGAAGCTTTGGGTTTGGGTCCCCGATACTACTGCGTCATGAGATCAAGACATCCTGGGTTTTCTGAGCGGGTCTTCTTACTGGCGTGTTTTCTTCCTCATGAGAAGATATGCCTTTACCCCGTTTTTGGCTTGCCTCTCAGAGGTCCTTTTGTTAGAACACCTCATACCACTGAGATAGGCGCAGCAATAACCCACAGAATCATTCCCATAGATGAGTTACCTTATACTTGTGCAGCCTGTGAGGACTGCTTTTGTGACCATATGATGGACGGGCTTATGGAAGTGTAAAGAGTTCCTCTATCTTTACTGTATAAGTTCCGAGAATGAATAAAGTTTAAATCTTGTTCGTATTTTGAATCTTTCTCTCTTTAAGACTTATCTTGGTGGTTAATCTTGATTAAAATTTTTCTCTAAGTCTCATATTCGTGAATCTTGCGAAATTATCACAAGTTGCGAGATGAGGACATCTCGCGTTTTTTAAGTGGGGTAGAATGTAAGATTCCTCCCCCACCCCCTTTTTGATGTCTAGTATCTTTCCCTGTAATCAATCCCTCTTCAGAAATATAAAGACCTTGTTTCTATCTGTTTTAGCCTAGAGAGAGAAAAATATTCTAGAGAGAGAATATTCAGATTTTGAATATTTTTGGATAGAAAAATATCTCTTCTAATTCAGATGAGTTCCCCTGAAACAGAAATTCAAAAAGAATTTTCCAATGTGCAATTGGAATTAATTGAAAATAGCTATAAAGAACCTTAGTCTAAGGGTCTAGATTTTCAGAAATCTTTAGACTATGGTCCAATTAAGGTTCCTATGGACCAATAGCATCAATCCATGTGTAGGGAGGAGATAAATCCAACTTGTAAAAAGAAAATACCCAAAAATGAGTAAATGCTCACATGAGGTGAAGAGTTGAAAATGTACAAGGTTTATTAGTAAAAAACTATGAGCAATATTAAAAATATGACATATGTAAGGAAGAGGAGTTCTTTAAAGGAGGTGCATATTTCACATAAGATGAAGAGTTGAAAATGTACAAGGTTTATTAGTAAAAAAATTATGAGCAATATTAAAAGTATGACATATGTAAGGAAGGGGAGTTCTTTAAAGGAGGTGCATATTTCACATAAGATGAAGAGTTGAAAATGTACAAGGTTTATTAGTAAAAAACTATGAGCAATATTAAAAATATGACATATGTAAGGAAAGGGAGTTCTTTAAAGGAGGTGCATATTTCACATGCTTGAATGAGTTTTAAACTCATAAAAATTGAGATATTTCATCTCTCCTCTCTCCTCATTTAAGTCTAGTTCCAAAAAGTTAGCTTAACTGACCTAAAAATGGTCAAATATTGACCAAACTGATTTAGAAAATTCTAGAATCAGTTTGTTTGGTTAGGAGCTCAATTTTTCCTATAAATAGAAGCCTCCCCCTTGTTGAAAAATATATAGTGTTTATGCATCGTTACTCTACTCCACCTAAGCCAAGAACTGTGAATTCATTTAATAATTCACTAGTTTTTGGAGCTTCCCTCTTTCTTCAATCCCCATTAGTGACTCCATCAACATACTTAACCAATTGATTGGTTGGGGGCCTCTACCGTGAACAAAGAATCAAGCAAGTTGTAAGGTAATTAGTGAATATTGATCTTTCTATAATTTCTCAATGTTTCTCTCTTCTCAACCCCTCTCAAGCTTGAGAAGTTTAATTGGTATGGTTTTTTTTTAAATGCTATTGAAGTTTGAATAGTAGTGAAGAGTTACATAATTTAATAAATGCTATTGAAGTTAATTTTCATTTATGTTTAAATTCTAATGATTCTTATGTAAATTCTCTCTCTCACTCAAGAAAGGGTCATACTCATGACCCATTCTCAATCCAAATCAAGCTTTTCATAAAGCTTTTCCTTAACCCAAGATTAAGCTATGCTTGAGGCCAAATTAATGGCTTTTTCTTATGCTTTTAGTTTATGTATATTGATGATTCAATCCATTATGGATTAAGGATCCAATTAGAGAATCATTTTAATTATTTCCTTAATGATAAGCTTTATCCCTTAGAAAAATTGAGATTTATCAGTCATAGCAGCGGAGCTATGGTAAAATTTTTATAAAAATTATGCATAAAAAAATTTTTCATTCAAAGCATAAAAAGAGGACTTCCTACCATATTCTAGGAATCATCATCCTAGATTAATTGAAAGAATTTCTTATAATCATGGAGAAATTGAATTTTAATATTATGCATAAAGGATAAATTTTTATATCAAAAGTGTTATTTTTACCATTTTTATTTTCATGCATAGAAGTATGCATAATGGATAAATTTTTATATCAAAAGTGTTACTTTTATCATTTTTACTTTCATGCATAGAAGTATGCATAAAGGATAAATTTTTATATCAAAAGTGTTATTTTTACCATTTTTATTTTCATGCATAGAAGTATGCATAATGGATAAATTTTTATATCAAAAGTGTTACTTTTATCATTTTTAATTTTCATGCATAGAAGTATGCATAAAGGAAAATTTTTATATCAAAAGTGTTACTTTTATCATTTTTAATTTTCATGCATAGAAGTATGCATAAAGGAAAAATTTTTATATCAAAAGTGTTACTTTTATCATATTGGATTTCATGCATATAGGTATGCATAAAAGAGATTCTTTTTATGCTAAAAGTATGATTTTCCTCATAAATGGATTTTATGCTTAACTTAGATGAATAAGAGAAATTCTTTTATTCTAAAAGTATAATTCCCTACCAAATTGAAATCATGCATAAGAAGATGCATAAAAGATTGATTTTAATTTCGAAAGTGTTAGTCTCCTTAAATGGAATTTATGTATAAATAAATGTGTAGAGAAATCTTATATCAAATAAAAGAATTCTCTTTAAAAAAAGAAAAAAAAAGATATGAAATGTGATAAGATGTGATAAGAGGTGTATGAGATGTGATAAGAATTGATAAGATGCGTATGGAAAGTGATAGGATGTGATAAGAGGTGATAAGATGCTTATGAAATAAGTTAGGATGTGATAAGATGAATTAAGATGTGTATGGGGGGATGAGGTAAGAAGTGTATGTGATAGGATAAGATGTATATGGGTTGTGATAGGGCGAGAATGGATGTGATGTAAAAGATTAGATGTGAAGGTATATGGGGTTATATAAATGGGAATGTGAAAATGGATGTATGTATGTGGATGTGTGGATATGGAGATGGGAGTGTGGAAGTATGAACATGAAAATGGATATATGCATGAAGATGTATATGCATAGATGTAAATGTGGATGTAGATGTGGATGTATAGATGTGAATGGATGTGGATGTATAGATGTGAATGGAAATGTGGATGTGGATGTATGTGAATGTGGATGTAGATGTGGATGTATAGATGTGAATGTGGAATGTGGATGTGGATGTATGTATGTATGTGGATGTAGATGTGGATGTATAGATGTGAATGGGAATGGGGATGTGGATGTATGTGAATGTGAATGTAGATGTGGATGTATGTGAATGTGAATGTAGATGTGAATGTGGAATGTGGATATATAGATGTGGATGTATGGGAATGTAGATGTGGATGCATGTATGTGAATGTGAATGTAGATGTGAATGTGGAATGTGGATGTATAGATGTGGATGTATGGGAATGTGGATGTGGATGTATGTGAATGTGAATGTAGATGTGGATGTATAGATGTGAATGTGGAATGTGGATGTGGATGTATGTATGTATGTGGATGTAGATGTGGATGTATGGATGTGTATGTATGAATGTGGATATGAGATGTGGATGTATAAATGAGGATGTGAAAATGAAGGTAAGCATGTAGATGTGGATGCATGGATGTGAATGTGGATGTGGATGTGGATGTGGTATGGATGTGTATGTATGAATGTGGATATGGGATGTGGATGTATAAATGAGGATGTGAAAATGGAGATAAGCATGTAGATGTGGATGTATGGATGTGAATGTGGATGTGGATGTGGATGTGGATGTGGATGTATGGATGTGGATATGGATGTGAATATATGATATGTGATGTGAAGGAATCTGAAGTGAAGAGATGGAAAAGGAGGTGATTGGATGAGTACACATATACATGGAATGTGGAATAAGTAATGTGGATTAATGAGGGATAATGTGGAAAAATGAGAGTTAATATAGAAACTGTATTTGTAAACTGTTTGTAAATGCTGTTTGTAAATGACTGTTTTATGTCAAGAATGCTGGGGAAGCATTTTGACCGTCTTGTGATTAAGGTCGTGGAGACCTAACTGATAAAGTTGCAACTGCTGACGGAGAGTCAATGGAGGACGTCTCGCGTAGCAAGGTCGACCGAGGTCTTGACCAGCCTCGGTTCGATTAAAATGGTGAGCTTCCGGTACGGTGGATGAGGGACCAAGGAAGCGGCCTATGAGTGAAGCGCTAGGTCACCTGCGAAGGATCCTAGAGGGTGCTGACCATACGGTGCTCGGGCTCTGGGTCGCCTAGGATACCCACGCGTGCGTCGAGGAAGATATTGGAACAAGGAGTAAGAGTTGTTTTGTGAAACCGGGCATGGATCTGGTTGATTGACCTTGCTGGTCCTCAACGGCGGATGAGTCCATGGCTCTTTTATATGGATCTGTTGGTTGATCTTGCTGATCTTCAACGAGAGTCCATCTTGATAAGTGATTATATTGCCGAGTATTATGGGCTAGGAACTATGGAAACGGCCTCTGTGTGGACAGGTGGTGAGCGTTCTAGTTGCCAATGATGCCATAGATACTCTGATGAAGGAATGATGGAAAATTATGAATCAACTGGATAAATTGGGAGATTGTGATCAGTGGTACTATGGTTTCATTAAAAGATTGTTTTAAAGTTAGCTGATGCTAAGAAAAAGGCAATTTTCATATTGGGTGTGTAAGTGGTGTGGCTAGTTTTATGTTTGCATGAAATTCCGGCTAGGGGGCCTTGGAACTCTTTTCCTTGGTACCCGGGACAAAACCTAACCAAATTCCAAATTGGATCCCATCACTACAGTGGTTGGGTGGTTGGCTAACCCATGGGATCGGATGGGGTTAGGCTGGACTGATGGATCCGTAAGCCGAGACTCAATTTCTGTTATTACGATAGATGAAGTAAGTCCTGGATAGTAATTGTTCTATGGATAGGAATCAACGGCTGTGCCTCTTGATGGGGAAAAAAGCGTTGATCCCAATGATCCAAGTGCAAGTTTCTTCCTTGATCCGACTGAGTATCTTTATAGGTGCAGTTGGATCAGCGTGATCAGTAATGATCTTGACTACGTTAGAGTAAAAAATTATCCTGGTGGAATCGCCCGTGCTTTCCGGGTAAGGGAAGTTTTTTCCGGGTTCGGTTTTGGAAAAACCGACGGATTAGTCTCTTGTCCGGATATCCGTGGACGAGGCCCCGAATGTGGGACCCCTGTCCCGTGTGAGAAGTGCTACTTCCGCTGCTAGTACCCGAATCCGTTGCTCGGTGGGAACAGGGGGATCTCACAGTTGGTATCAGAGCCGCTTTTGAAAGCTAATAAAGATAATTAAATTCTTATCTGAAATTGGTAATAAGAATTCAGAAACAGCATTTTCATAATGTATTTTCATCCCGTAAGCTTCTTTAATGAAGAAATTTTAATCAAAGAAATTATTTTTATAGATGGAAGTTCCACATTTATCTGGTATTCCCGACCTCACCCAGTCTCAAGATATGATTGCATTTGCCTTCGAGCATCTCATCTCTTCCGCTTCAACTCAAACAAGCCGAGTAAGACTTGCACGCCATTTCAAGGATTTATATTTTCCTACCCCAGTGGAGAGAATACAACATAAGTGGGTTGCAGGGCAATATGTCCACGCTCATTGCAACCGCTGTACAATGCTGTGGCAGAATCTCTCATTGACTATGATCCTGTTAAAGCTGAAAATGGTGCGTGGTGTCATTCTATATCATTCGACACCTCGAAATTTCAGACTTTCATGTCAAATTTATAGACTCCTTAGTCGATTTATCCCTAAGGAGAAAATAATAATTTCCTTCGCAGTTAGAGAACTTATGTAACAGGGCATGACTATGGCCCAGTACCGTCGTCTTATACGTCTCTCGAAGAGATTTTGAATTTTGGAGCCGAACCACTCTATGTAATTATTGCAACTTGTATATAAATATATAAATGTTTTTTTTTCGGACGATCGGATAAAGAAAAATCTATTTATCAGACTTAAGTCATAGATCTCCAATAAGATCAACTGAGGAGCAAATTATGTCAAAAGTTTATCAAGACGCACAAAAAGGTTGTAATTGTTTGATATAATTCATACAAATTGTTAATTCAAATTGGAATTCGTAAATTAGTAATTGGGTCTTCAATTGGAAGTACCGCAATTGTATGGAACCCTGACTTGCTTGAGACCTAGACATGATGGTATTTACCTTATAATTCCAAGGGCCGTGACTATCCGTATATACCGAGAGTATAACTGCAGCTCTTTACTGACAGTATATACGAGTAAATCTAAGACTTGAAATTATAAGCGTTAATGCTATCCAGATGATGAATTCGAATGTGGTTGATATGATTTTTAATTCTGTTTGAGAATTGATGAATTGAATTGGATTCTGATTGAAAATTCTGATTGAAAAATGATGATTTCTGAAATTAGTTGAAATATAAAAATCTGAACAAAACCACAATGAGGATTAATGGGACGACTCCCAGTGATGATATTCATAACTGGAATGATGATAATGACTTCAGCAAATCACTACGAGATTAGTGGATTGTGCTGTCAGATTGCTACTGTTAACACTTGACCGGTAGATCAAGTTAAGGGATGACAAATTGAGATCTAGCTTAACTGAAATTCCCGTAGAGGAATGTTCAGAAGGAATTTTTTTCGGTCTAATGGACCATTATCGTGTTAAAGTTATGAATGATATGATTTAAATGAATTGTTATTTAATGATGAGTTCTATTTAAGGGATTATTATCCCAGTATTCTGTTGGGTTGACCAGAATATAAGGAACCCAGAATAAAATTGGATCTTAAGAAAAAGAGTTGTCCTCTACCTTGCGAGATGAGGACATCTCGCTCTTTTCAAGTGGGGTAGAATGTAAGATTCCTCCCCAGCCTTCGAGGCATACAGGAGTAAGAATCTCCCTTTTTGATCTTAAAATTATTCCCTCTCAAAAATAAAAGAAAGATTCTGTTTAAAAAAAGGAAGACCCTTTCCCTAGAATACTTCTCAGGAGTCACGCTGTTTTAAGGATTCAGAACAATGAGTTCAGAAGTGAAAATCGGTGTTTTGGATACCAAGGTTTTGGTCTTCATTCGAGTACGGCACAAAAGAAGTTCTTTATCTATTGGGGAGTTTAAGAAGTTATCCCCCAGATATTGTGAGCCTTATCTGACTTCAAAGAAAGTAAGTGACTCAGCTTACGAGCTTCTTTTATCTCCTCATCTCAAAGTTCTTAATGCCTTCTATAGAAAATTGTGCCAAACCCAAATCATGGAAGACGGTAAAACTTCAGTGGCAAGCTACCGTTGGCTTCTAAGTTACGCTAGCTCCTTCCTTTATATAAGTCATAACTTTTACTTGTCGCTCACAGTAATCTTACTCCCATCGATCTCCTTTCTTCCTAATCTCCTTCATGGCTTGGCAACAAGAATTAGTTTTATCCATAATGATTCCTCACCTTCAAGACGCAAGTGAGTCTGTGAAGAAGGATTTTATAGAACAGTATGAGCGCTCACTTTTCCCTCACTTGGGAACTTCTGTAGCGCAGACCAAATGGCGGACCTATCAAGATATAACTAGGGTAACACCCTGGGGTCAACAGCACTTCCGTAACAATGTCCGCTTGGCCATGGTTATTGAAGCTTTGGGTTTGGGTCCCCGATACTACTGCATCATGAGATCAAGACATCCTGGGTTTTCTGAGCGGGTCTTCTTACTGGCGTGTTTTCTTCCTCATGAGAAGATATGCCTTTACCCCGTTTTTGGCTTGCCTCTCAGAGGTCCTTTTGTTAGAACACCTCATACCACTGAGATAGGCGCAGCAATAACCCACAGAATCATTCCCATAGATGAGTTACCTTATACTTGTGCAGCCTGTGAGGACTGCTTTTGTGACCATATGATGGACGGGCTTATGGAAGTGTAAAGAGTTCCTCTATCTTTACTGTATAAGTTCCGAGAATGAATAAAGTTTAAATCTTGTTCGTATTTTGAATCTTTCTCTCTTTAAGACTTATCTTGGTGGTTAATCTTGATTAAAATTTTTCTCTAAGTCTCATATTCGTGAATCTTGCGAAATTATCACAAGTTGCGAGATGAGGACATCTCGCGTTTTTTAAGTGGGGTAGAATGTAAGATTCCTCCCCCACCCCCTTTTTGATGTCTAGTATCTTTCCCTGTAATCAATCCCTCTTCAGAAATATAAAGACCTTGTTTCTATCTGTTTTAGCCTAGAGAGAGAAAAATATTCTAGAGAGAGAATATTCAGATTTTGAATATTTTTGGATAGAAAAATATCTCTTCTAATTCAGATGAGTTCCCCTGAAACAGAAATTCAAAAAGAATTTTCCAATGTGCAATTGGAATTAATTGAAAATAGCTATAAAGAACCTTAGTCTAAGGGTCTAGATTTTCAGAAATCTTTAGACTATGGTCCAATTAAGGTTCCTATGGACCAATAGCATCAATCCATGTGTAGGGAGGAGATAAATCCAACTTGTAAAAAGAAAATACCCAAAAATGAGTAAATGCTCACATGAGGTGAAGAGTTGAAAATGTACAAGGTTTATTAGTAAAAAACTATGAGCAATATTAAAAATATGACATATGTAAGGAAGAGGAGTTCTTTAAAGGAGGTGCATATTTCACATAAGATGAAGAGTTGAAAATGTACAAGGTTTATTAGTAAAAAAATTATGAGCAATATTAAAAGTATGACATATGTAAGGAAGGGGAGTTCTTTAAAGGAGGTGCATATTTCACATAAGATGAAGAGTTGAAAATGTACAAGGTTTATTAGTAAAAAACTATGAGCAATATTAAAAATATGACATATGTAAGGAAAGGGAGTTCTTTAAAGGAGGTGCATATTTCACATGCTTGAATGAGTTTTAAACTCATAAAAATTGAGATATTTCATCTCTCCTCTCTCCTCATTTAAGTCTAGTTCCAAAAAGTTAGCTTAACTGACCTAAAAATGGTCAAATATTGACCAAACTGATTTAGAAAATTCTAGAATCAGTTTGTTTGGTTAGGAGCTCAATTTTTCCTATAAATAGAAGCCTCCCCCTTGTTGAAAAATATATAGTGTTTATGCATCGTTACTCTACTCCACCTAAGCCAAGAACTGTGAATTCATTTAATAATTCACTAGTTTTTGGAGCTTCCCTCTTTCTTCAATCCCCATTAGTGACTCCATCAACATACTTAACCAATTGATTGGTTGGGGGCCTCTACCGTGAACAAAGAATCAAGCAAGTTGTAAGGTAATTAGTGAATATTGATCTTTCTATAATTTCTCAATGTTTCTCTCTTCTCAACCCCTCTCAAGCTTGAGAAGTTTAATTGGTATGGTTTTTTTTTAAATGCTATTGAAGTTTGAATAGTAGTGAAGAGTTACATAATTTAATAAATGCTATTGAAGTTAATTTTCATTTATGTTTAAATTCTAATGATTCTTATGTAAATTCTCTCTCTCACTCAAGAAAGGGTCATACTCATGACCCATTCTCAATCCAAATCAAGCTTTTCATAAAGCTTTTCCTTAACCCAAGATTAAGCTATGCTTGAGGCCAAATTAATGGCTTTTTCTTATGCTTTTAGTTTATGTATATTGATGATTCAATCCATTATGGATTAAGGATCCAATTAGAGAATCATTTTAATTATTTCCTTAATGATAAGCTTTATCCCTTAGAAAAATTGAGATTTATCAGTCATAGCAGCGGAGCTATGGTAAAATTTTTATAAAAATTATGCATAAAAAAAATTTTCATTCAAAGCATAAAAAGAGCACTTCCTACCATATTCTAGGAATCATCATCCTAGATTAATTGAAAGAATTTCTTATAATCATGGAGAAATTGAATTTTAATATTATGCATAAAGGATAAATTTTTATATCAAAAGTGTTATTTTTACCATTTTTATTTTCATGCATAGAAGTATGCATAATGGATAAATTTTTATATCAAAAGTGTTACTTTTATCATTTTTACTTTCATGCATAGAAGTATGCATAAAGGATAAATTTTTATATCAAAAGTGTTATTTTTACCATTTTTATTTTCATGCATAGAAGTATGTATAATGGATAAATTTTTATATCAAAAGTGTTACTTTTATCATTTTTAATTTTCATGCATAGAAGTATGCATAAAGGAAAATTTTTATATCAAAAGTGTTACTTTTATCATTTTTAATTTTCATGCATAGAAGTATGCATAAAGGAAAAATTTTTATATCAAAAGTGTTACTTTTATCATATTGGATTTCATGCATATAGGTATGCATAAAAGAGATTCTTTTTATGCTAAAAGTATGATTTTCCTCATAAATGGATTTTATGCTTAACTTAGATGAATAAGAGAAATTCTTTTATTCTAAAAGTATAATTCCCTACCAAATTGAAATCATGCATAAGAAGATGCATAAAAGATTGATTTTAATTTCGAAAGTGTTAGTCTCCTTAAATGGAATTTATGTATAAATAAATGTGTAGAGAAATCTTATATCAAATAAAAGAATTCTCTTTAAAAAAAGAAAAAAAAAAGATATGAAATGTGATAAGATGTGATAAGAGGTGTATGAGATGTGATAAGAATTGATAAGATGCGTATGGAAAGTGATAGGATGTGATAAGAGGTGATAAGATGCTTATGAAATAAGTTAGGATGTGATAAGATGAATTAAGATGTGTATGGGGGGATGAGGTAAGAAGTGTATGTGATAGGATAAGATGTATATGGGTTGTGATAGGGCGAGAATGGATGTGATGTAAAAGATTAGATGTGAAGGTATATGGGGTTATATAAATGGGAATGTGAAAATGGATGTATGTATGTGGATGTGTGGATATGGAGATGGGAGTGTGGAAGTATGAACATGAAAATGGATATATGCATGAAGATGTATATGCATAGATGTAAATGTGGATGTAGATGTGGATGTATAGATGTGAATGGATGTGGATGTATAGATGTGAATGGAAATGTGGATGTGGATGTATGTGAATGTGGATGTAGATGTGGATGTATAGATGTGAATGTGGAATGTGGATGTGGATGTATGTATGTATGTGGATGTAGATGTGGATGTATAGATGTGAATGGGAATGGGGATGTGGATGTATGTGAATGTGAATGTAGATGTGGATGTATGTGAATGTGAATGTAGATGTGAATGTGGAATGTGGATATATAGATGTGGATGTATGGGAATGTAGATGTGGATGCATGTATGTGAATGTGAATGTAGATGTGAATGTGGAATGTGGATGTATAGATGTGGATGTATGGGAATGTGGATGTGGATGTATGTGAATGTGAATGTAGATGTGGATGTATAGATGTGAATGTGGAATGTGGATGTGGATGTATGTATGTATGTGGATGTAGATGTGGATGTATGGATGTGTATGTATGAATGTGGATATGAGATGTGGATGTATAAATGAGGATGTGAAAATGGAGGTAAGCATGTAGATGTGGATGCATGGATGTGAATGTGGATGTGGATGTGGATGTGGTATGGATGTGTATGTATGAATGTGGATATGGGATGTGGATGTATAAATGAGGATGTGAAAATGGAGATAAGCATGTAGATGTGGATGTATGGATGTGAATGTGGATGTGGATGTGGATGTGGATGTATGGATGTGGATATGGATGTGAATATATGATATGTGATGTGAAGGAATCTGAAGTGAAGAGATGGAAAAGGAGGTGATTGGATGAGTACACATATACATGGAATGTGGAATAAGTAATGTGGATTAATGAGGGATAATGTGGAAAAATGAGAGTTAATATAGAAACTGTATTTGTAAACTGTTTGTAAATGCTGTTTGTAAATGACTGTTTTATGTCAAGAATGCTGGGGAAGCATTTTGACCGTCTTGTGATTAAGGTCGTGGAGACCTAACTGATAAAGTTGCAACTGCTGACGGAGAGTCAATGGAGGACGTCTCGCGTAGCAAGGTCGACCGAGGTCTTGACCAGCCTCGGTTCGATTAAAATGGTGAGCTTCCGGTACGGTGGATGAGGGACCAAGGAAGCGGCCTATGAGTGAAGCGCTAGGTCACCTGCGAAGGATCCTAGAGGGTGCTGACCATACGGTGCTCGGGCTCTGGGTCGCCTAGGATACCCACGCGTGCGTCGAGGAAGATATTGGAACAAGGAGTAAGAGTTGTTTTGTGAAACCGGGCATGGATCTGGTTGATTGACCTTGCTGGTCCTCAACGGCGGATGAGTCCATGGCTCTTTTATATGGATCTGTTGGTTGATCTTGCTGATCTTCAACGAGAGTCCATCTTGATAAGTGATTATATTGCCGAGTATTATGGGCTAGGAACTATGGAAACAGCCTCTGTGTGGACAGGTGGTGAGCGTTCTAGTTGCCAATGATGCCATAGATACTCTGATGAAGGAATGATGGAAAATTATGAATCAACTGGATAAATTGGGAGATTGTGATCAGTGGTACTATGGTTTCATTAAAAGATTGTTTTAAAGTTAGCTGATGCTAAGAAAAAGGCAATTTTCATATTGGGTGTGTAAGTGGTGTGGCTAGTTTTATGTTTGCATGAAATTCCGGCTAGGGGGCCTTGGAACTCTTTTCCTTGGTACCCGGGACAAAACCTAACCAAATTCCAAATTGGATCCCATCACTACAGTGGTTGGGTGGTTGGCTAACCCATGGGATCGGATGGGGTTAGGCTGGACTGATGGATCCGTAAGCCGAGACTCAATTTCTGTTATTACGATAGATGAAGTAAGTCCTGGATAGTAATTGTTCTATGGATAGGAATCAACGGCTGTGCCTCTTGATGGGGAAAAAAGCGTTGATCCCAATGATCCAAGTGCAAGTTTCTTCCTTGATCCGACTGAGTATCTTTATAGGTGCAGTTGGATCAGCGTGATCAGTAATGATCTTGACTACGTTAGAGTAAAAAATTATCCTGGTGGAATCGCCCGTGCTTTCCGGGTAAGGGAAGTTTTTTCCGGGTTCGGTTTTGGAAAAACCGACGGATTAGTCTCTTGTCCGGATATCCGTGGACGAGGCCCCGAATGTGGGACCCCTGTCCCGTGTGAGAAGTGCTACTTCCGCTGCTAGTACCCGAATCCGTTGCTCGGTGGGAACAGGGGGATCTCACAGATCGAGCACTGTGTAGTGGCACGGCGGCGGAGAGGCGGTAGAGCGACGACGGTGGCTCCTCCTTCACGGCTGCGACGCGGGAATCCTTCAAGGCGGCGGTTGAGCGGTGAGTGACACACCCTTGCATTCTGTTTGAGCTTCCTTCCTTGGTTGTATGCTTGCAGCCATTCATGGCTCGCATACGGTGTCCGGCAAGTCCCCAGCTACGACCTGTGCGGTAAAAGCGCACAATGTATTTCATGTCAACCTACTTAAAAAGTATGTACCAAGCCCGAATCATGTGCTTGATTGATGAAATCTTATCTTCAAATCCAAGGGTAAATGGAAACTCCAACGTGAAGAAATCCTTGATGTTCGAGAGAAGGCTCTTAGGAATAGAACTCTGAGAGTTAAATGGAAGGTCTATCCTTTTAAAGATGTCACCTGGGAGAAAGAAGTCGAACTGTTGCAGGATTATTCAGTTTGCGAGATGAGGACATCTCGCATTTTTCAAGTAAGAGAGAATGTAAGATTCCTCCCCAGCCTCTCAAGAAGTCCAGTATCTTCCCCTGTAATCAAATTCCTCTTTAGAAATATAAAAGATCTTGTTTCTACCTGTTTTGGCCTAGAGAGAGAAAATCTTCTATAAAGAGAGGTGATTCAATTTTGAAATATTTTTGGATGAAAAAATATCTCATCTTATTAAAATAAATTCCCCTGAAACAGAAGTTCAAAAATAATTTCAGAAGGTGCATTAGAAATAAATTATAATCTGTTCAAAAGGCATTATCCTAAGGGTCCAGATTTTCTAAAAATTTTAAATTAAGGTTCCTATGGACCAATAAGATTAATCCAAATGTAGGGAGGAGGTAAATTAAAAAAATAAAGAAAATCCCCCCAAAAATGAGTAAATACTCACATAAGATGAAGAGTGGACTAAGGACCAAAGGAAATACTAAAAAAATGAATTTTTGACACCTCAGAGTAGTGGGGATTTTCCCTCATGAAGTAGGCACCTTTTTCCCCTCATTGCTTTTAAATTTTAAATCAATAAAATTAGATATTTTATCTCTCCTCTCTCCTAATTCAAAATTAGATCTAAAAAGTAAACTAAACTGACCCAAAAAAGGTCAAAAATTGACCAAACTCATCTGGAAAATTCTAGAATCAGTTTGCTTGGTTAGAAGCAAACTGATCTGGAAAATTCTAGAATCAGTTTGCTTGGTTAGAAGCTCACTTTTTCCTATAAATAGAAGCCTCCCCCTTTGTAGAAGCTTAATAGTGTTTTATCCACTGTTACTCTACTCCTCCTAGAGCCAAAAACAGTGAATTTATTGATAATTCATAAGTTTTTTACCATTTCCTCTTCAAAAGAATTGGTGGCCACTCTTGCAAACAAGAGTAGATCCCTCAAACCATCAAGCCAAAGGAAAGCTCACAAAAATTCATGTAAGCTAGAAATCCTACTTTTTCTTTATTCCATTTAATGGTTTTCTAATTTTTATTTTCTTTAAAATGAAAAATGATGTTATGTCTTGTTGGAAAGGCTTTCCCCCTCTCTTCATTCTTGAATTCAGCCTTTCTTTATTCTAGATATGTAATCAAATTCTTAGAATTAAACTTTTCATATTGTTTCTCTTTAAAAAGTGGAATTTGATTAGTCTAGAATGTTTTAAACCATTTGGGATAATTTCTAAGTAACTTAAGAATGAAAAAAAATAAAAAATGGTCAGCCATACAAAGGAGGTTATGGTAAAATTTTCTTAAATTTTGTGAAATAAGTTTTATCTTTTATTATTCAAAAAGAGTTATTCCCACCGTTTGTGTATTCTAAAAGTGTTATTTTCATTCTAAGCATAGAAAAATGCATCTTAGAAATTTTTATTATTATAAAAGTGTTACTTTCACCAAAATTGATTTTTATGCATAAAAGAATTTTTTTAATTCTAAAAGTGTTACTTTCATCAAAATTGATTTTTATGCATAAATAGATGCATAAAAGAATTTTTTTATTATAAAAGTGTTACTTTCGTCAAAATTGATTTTTATGCATAAATAGATGCATAAAAGAATTTATTTTTATTATAAAAGTGTAACTTTCATCAAAATTGATTTTTACGCATAAATAGATGCATAAAAGATTTTTTATTATTATAAAAGTGTTACTTTCATCAAAATTGATTTTTATGCATAAATAGATGCATAAACGAATTTTCTTTATTATAAAAGTGTTACTTTCATCAAAACTGATTTTTATGCATAAATAGATGCATAAAAGAATATTTTTTTTATAAAAGTGTTACTTTCATCAAAATTGATCTTTATGCATAAATAGATGCATAAAAGATTTTTTAAAAAAATTATAAAAGTGTTACTTTCATCAAAATTAATTTTTATGCATAAATAGATGCATTAAAGAATTTTTTTATAAAAGTGTTACTTTCATCAAAATTGATTTTTATGCATAAAAAGATGCATAAAAGAATTTTTTTTATTCTAAAAGTGTTACTTTCATCAAAATTGATTTTTATGCATAAATAGATGCATAAAAGAAGTTTTTTATTATAAAAGTGTTACTTTCATCAAAATTAATTTTTATACATAAATAGATAAATAAAAGAATTTTTTTAATTATAAAAGTATTGCTTTCATCAAAATTGATTTTTATGCATAAATAGATGCATAAAAGAATTTATTTTTATTATAAAAGTGTTACTTTCATCAAAATTGATTTTTATGCATAAAAACATGCATAAAATAATTTTTTTAATAAAAGTGTTACTTTCATCAAAATTGATTTTTATGCATAAAAGTGTTACTTTCATCAAAATTGATTTTTTAATAAAAGTGTTACTTTCATCAAAATTGGTTTTTATGCATAAATAGATGCGTAAAAGAATTTTTTTATTATGAAAGTGTTACTTTCATCAAAATTGATTTTTATGCATAAATAGATGCATAAAAGGATTTTCTTTTATATAAAAGTGTTATTTTCATAGAAGTTGGATTTTATGCATAAATAGATGCATACAAAATTTTTATATAAAAATAAGAGTTCTCTTTAATCCTATGCTTAAATCCCATGAATATTGGTAAATGAAAAAGTAAATGCTCTGTGAGAGAAAATTCTACCGTTTCATATTCTCTAGGATGGTAATGAGAAAACTCAGAAAAACTATCGAAGTTGGAATTTTAGATAAATGATTAATTTATTCCTCATAGGAATTCATGATTAGTTTTGAACTCAGTTAAGGAAATACTCAATGAATGAAATTCAGTAAAGTAGTAATTGAAATATTACCCTTCGAGAAAGATAGTTCAGGAGAACCTTTCCAGACTCAAACCCTGAATCAAGCTATGACCAAGACATAACTCCTTCGTCAATTTCAAGAAAAGACGATGTGACCAGTTCAAAAAAATTCACTCAAATCACCCACCGAATCTGAAACTAAGTTGAGACCCTTTGATTTTGATCTAAGGATCAAGATTATAGAATTCGAGGAATTCTATTTGGAATTCAGACCTGCAATCATAAATTCTTGGGATATGGATTTAAGATATACTCATTGTATTCAAAAGAAACTCAAAACTAAAAACTTGCATAGAAACCCTGTACTCTTAAAGGACTGTCTTACGCCAGAATGCTGGTGGGAGCATTTGGTATATGTGTTTTTCTAAGGGAAGTTTGGTTGTTGCAACAGCTTGCGGGGGGAGTGTTCAAAGGACGGCTCACGCGGCAAAAACCTACGTAGGACTTGACCAGTATTGGTATGGTGAAAAATGGTGTGCTTTCGGTACGATGGGCAAGGGCCAACGAAGCGGTCCCTGAGTGAAGTGCCACGACACCTAAAGAGGATCCTCAAGGGTTCTGACCAGGCGATGCACGGGTCGCGGTGCTTAGGACACCCATGCGTATGTCGTGGAAGATATATATGTATGATGACGAAAAATTATTATAATCTGTTAGTGGGTCTCGTTTTTGCTGACCAGCTAGTCTCGAGACGGAGAGTCCAGAGTGATACTTGTTTTTTAGAAACAAGGAACTGGATGGAAATTTTGAGTTATGATATCTGTAACCAAGAATTTTTTGTCAATGGATTGTTTTATAAGTTAAAGTTTAAAGAGGAGCGTGTGCGTATCTGTATTCTAAAGCAAAAGTTAAGAAAGGTATTCAATTATGGGTGGGTGAGTACTTGTCTGGTTCTACCAATTCCAGTGGTTGGGCGGTGGCTAACCCATGGGCCGGATGGGGTAGGCTGGGATCAGTAGAGTTTTAATAATAAAATTGATTAATAGGAATACGCTTAGAACTCAAGTAGTTAAATAAAAGCTTGAAGACTTCTCAAATGAATAGATCAACGACTGTGCCTAATCCAATCAGAAAAAAAGAGTTGATTCCTTCAAGATAAGTCTATATTAGTTTTCCTTCTATCTAGCTTAATTAGATGAAGGTTAGTTCAGTATCTTGACCTCATTAGAAAAAATTTGTTAAGAAATTCAAAATAGTGGAATCGTCCCCGTTTTTCGGGAATAGGACATTTTTCGGTTTCGGTTTTTGGAATGACCACCACCAGCTTAGTCTCGTGCCCAGACATTCAAGGGTGAGGCCCCGAGTGGGAAACCCTGTCCCGCGCATGAGGGATCTGTTTCCGCTATGCCAGTTACCGAGAATCTGGTGTACGGAGGGGGCAGTGGGATCTCACAGTTGGTATCAGAGCGCTATTGTAAATTTACGAAACAGCTCATAAGTTGACGAAAATCTCGTTTTATCAGAATCATGAGGCACGCGGCCCATGCAAGGCAACCGGATCCTCTAACCGATGTGACGAAGAGTTAGATCTGGATGTTCGAAAAGCCCTGCACAGATCCCAACGTGGTCCCTTCAAGGGTGAAGGGGACCAGTTAGGTGAAGTAGTGGAAAAGTGGATTGAGGCTATGAAAGAATACTTTGATGTAATTGGCTACAATGAGAGAAGCAAGATGGCTCTCACCAAGTTAAAGATTGTGGAAACGGCCAGGGTCGCTTGGAGGGACTAACCATTTGGACCGGAATACCTAGACGTGGACAAATCTTAAAGCTTACCTCAGGAAGAGGTTTTGTCCTCCAGGCTTCCTTGAAACCAAAATGAATGAATTCTTAGAACTGAAGCAGGATAGCCGAAAAATTGAAGAGTACCATCAAGCCTTTGCCCTTCTCCTCAAATATTTCCCGCAATTAGATGAAGAGAGCCAGATTCATTTGAGGAATGAACGAGCCATTGGACACCTTAGTGAAGAATGCCAAACTTGTCTCAATGGTGGCCAAAGCAGTAAGAATGGCAAAGGACTTTGCCAAAGCCTTTGTTGTTAAGGTCCTGCCGCCCGCCAAAGCCTGCACCCTCTAACTTTAAAAGATTCCAAACCCCGGGAAGTACTTCAAACTTTCCTCCCCCAAAGAGACAGCAAAGCCCAAATCAGAATCAAGATACTGGGAGATTTAGAAGTGAAGGAAGACCCTTCCCACATAACACTTTCTCAGGAGCCCCACCTCTTTCAAGGATTTAGAGGGATGAGCTCAGAAGTGAGAACCCGATGTTTTGGATGCCAGGGTTTTGGTCACGAGCTGAAAGACTGCCTACCTGACTCTTGCTATGTCAAGGGGAGAGGGAAGTCAACGACTGAGAGTGCAGAGACTAGCCCCTTCCTATCAATCAACCGTCTCTTCCAAATCAAAGAACTCCAGCTCAACCATCTGCCTCTGTCTAGAGTAGCCTCAGAACTCCTTCCCAGGATTGAGGCAACCAAAGAGAAAGAATTTCACCTCAGACTGCAACAACTAGAGTAGTCACAATAGCAGAGGTAGTGGAAGAGAAAAGAGGGCAGATTTATGCTGCAATTGAAAACCAAGGGCCAAATCACCAATTCTCAGTCATCCATACTCCAGCTGAGTATCAGGGTAAGCCTTTTAAGCTTTTGATTGATTCAGGAAGCAGTACTCATTCTTTCATTTCCCCAGGATGCTTGCGTAAGCTAGTCTTAGAACAGAAATCAGGGAAACCTATGCAAGTTGAATTGGCCAGTGGAAAGATTCTTTTCACTCACCTTGAGACAGATCGTATTCAGTTTAATCTGGATGGGAATTTAACTGACTATCAATTCAGAGTTATACCTTTGGGAGTTTTTGACCGGATCCTTGGAATGGATTGGCTCCACAAAAATCAATCTGACATTCACTATCATAATGGAACCATTTCCTTTCGTGACCTTCACAGAAACAAAGTTCAAGGAACCAGAATTTCAAGATCCCCAAGTCAACAATTAGTAAAAGCTTCTAAGTTACTAAAAGGACTTAGAAAGAAGTAGCTCATTTATGTTGTCAAAATGAATCCAGTAAACTCAAAGTTAAAAGCTAAAGAACCTAAATGGTTAAGTGATTATGATGATTTATTCTTAGCAGAATTAACAGAGATGCCCCCAATTCGGGAAGTAGATCATGTGATAGAATTGACCCCCCAAAGCTTAGCCCCAGTAGCCCTGTGCACGTACAAAATGCCAGTTCTTGAAGCCATCAAACTCAAGGAATACCTTAGACAACTCTGCCAACTACCAGGAATCTGGTGTGCAAAGGGGACAGTGGAATCTCACAGTTGGTATCAGAGCGCTGTTGTAAATTTACGAAACAGCTGCAGAAACTGCCTGAAATTGTAAAGTAAATCCGCGAAAAAAATGTTTTCACTTGCTAAGATTATGTTGAAATGAATTCATAAATTGAAAACTCATAAATTTAATTGGAAATTTATAGATGTATACCCCGAATCTATATGGCATTCATGAACTCTCCCAGAGTCAGGATATGATAGCCTTTGCATTCGAGCACCTCATCATCAACTCTACTACGACCTGAGTAAGCAGAGTGAGACTCGCACGTCATTTTGAGAGTCTTTACTTTCCTGATCCTGTAGAGCGACGTCGGTATATGTGGTTCTTTGGAGGACGATGTATTAATATTAGTACCAATCAGCGTCAGAGGCTCAGGCAAAATATTTCCTTAGCCATGATTCTGATAAGGCTAGGGTTTGTTTAGCATGTACAACTCTTTAATCATTCACCCAAGAACTTCAGAATTTCATGCCGAGTTTTTAGGCTTCTTAGTCGCTTTATCCCTAAAAGTAGAATTACAGCACCTCTTTCAGTGATGAATCATGTGTACCATAGCATGTCTCCTTCACAGTTTCGCTTCTTTATGCGTACACGATTGAGACACTGACTTTGGAGCCATGATGCTCTATGTATATATCTCAAACTTTTGATAATAAACGATGATTTGCAAAAAAAATCCAATTTGTTTTCATGATTGTGAATATGTTTAATAAATTATCAGAGTAAATCTTGTTTCATGAAGTATGATGAAATAATTATCTGTTTAAAGAATAAATCACACAAAATTAAATAATTATAATCTGTTGTCAAAGTTAAGTTGACAAAAATCTCGTTTTGTCATAATCATGAGGCACGCGGCCCGTGCAAGGCAACCGGATCCTCTAACCGATGTGACGAAGAGTTAGATCCAGATGTTCGTCGAAAAGCCCTGCAGAGATCCCAACCTGGTCCCTTCAAGGGTGAAGGGGAGCAGTTAAGTGAAGTAGTGGAAAATTGGATTAAGGCTATGGAAGAATACTTTGATGTAACTAGCTACAATGACAGAAGCAAGATGGCTCTTGCTAAGTTAAAGATTGTGGAAACGGCCAGGGTCCCTTGGAGGAATCACTACGAGACTAACCGTCTCGACTGGAATACCCAGACCTGGACAAATCTTAAAGCTTACCTCAGGAATAAGCTTCCTTGAAACCAAAATGAATGAATTCTTAGAACTGAAGTAGGATAGCCGGACAATTGAAGTGTACCATTAGGCCTTTGCCCCTCTCCTCAAATATTCCCTGAAAATGGATGAAGAGCAGCTGATAACCAAATTCATTCGAGGAATGAACGAACCATTGGACACCTTAGTGAAGAATGCCAAACGTGTCTTAAAGCCTTTGTTGTTTTAAAGCCTTTGTTGTTTTAAGGTCCCATCAAAGCCTGCACCCTCTAACTTTAAAAGATTCCAAACCCCGGCAAGTACTTCAAACTTTCCTCCCCCAAAGAGGCAGTAAGGCCCAAATCGAAATTAGGATACTGGGAGATTCAGAAGTGAAGGAAGACCCTTCCCACACTGAACACTTTCTCAGGAGCCCCACCTCTTTCAAGGATTCAGAGGGATGAGCTTAGAAGTGAGAACCGGTGTTTTGGATGCAAGGGTTTTGGTCACTAGCTAAAAGACTGCCCGA
Source organism: Cibotium barometz (assembly GCF_041138505.1). Taxonomy (NCBI): domain Eukaryota; kingdom Viridiplantae; phylum Streptophyta; class Polypodiopsida; order Cyatheales; family Cibotiaceae; genus Cibotium; species Cibotium barometz. The sequence continues at coordinate 35,686,215 of NC_141091.1, forward strand.
CTCCTGCCATGTCAAGGGGACACGGAAGTCAACGACCGAGAGTGCAGAGACCAGCCCCTTCCTATTAGTCACCCATCTCGCTCAAATCAGGGAAATCCCAGGAGAACAGCTCCAGCCATCTACCTCTGTCTAGAGTAGCCTCATAACTCCTTTCCAGAACTGGGGCAACCAAAGAGAAAGAGTTCCGCCTCAGACTGCAGCAGCTAGAGCAGTCACAATAACAGAGGTAGTGGAAGAGGAAAGAGGACAGATTTATGCTACAATTGAAAACCAAGGGCCAAATCGCCAATTCTCAGTCATCCATACTCCAGCTGAGTATCAGGGTAAGCCTTTTAAGCTTTTGATTGATTCAGGCAGTACTCATTCTTTTATTTCCCCAGGATGCTTGCGTAAGCTAGTCTTAGAACAAAAATCAGGAAAACCTATGCAAGTTGAATTGGCCAGTGGGAAGATTCTTTTCACTCTTCTTGAGACAGATCGTACTACTCAGTTCAATCCAGATGGGAATTTAAGTGATTATCAGTTCAGAGTTATACCTTTGGGAGTTTTTGATGGGATCCTTGGAATGGATTGGCTCCACAGAAATCAAGCTGACATTCACTGTCATAATGGAATCATTTCCTTCCGTGACCTTCACGGAAGTAAAGTTCAAGGAGTCGGAATTTCAAGATCCCCAAGTCTGCAATTAGTAAAAGCTTCTAAGTTACTAAAAGGACTTAGAAAGAAGCACCTCATTTATGTTGGCAAAATGAATCCAGTAGACTCAAAGTTAAAAGCTAAAGAACCTGAATGGTTAAGTGATTATGATGATTTACTCCCAGCAAAATTAACAGAGATGCCCCCAATTTGGGAAGTAGATCATGTGATAGAATTGACCCTCGGAGGTCAGCCAATAGCCCTGTGCACGTACAACATGCCAGTTCCTGAAGCCATCAAACTCAAGGAACAGCTTAGACAGCTATTAGAACAAGGGTTTGTAAGACCAAGTGTTTTACCTTGGGGTGTGCCAGTTCTCTTTCAAAAAAAAAGATGGAATGCTAAGACTCTGTGTGGACTACTATAGAGGTCTCAATCAGCAATTAAGAATAAGATGGAATGCTAAGACTCTATGTGGACTACTACAGAGGTCTCAATCAGCAATTAAGAATAAGTATCCTATCCCCAAAAATTGATGAGCTTTTAAACAAGATAAGTGGAGCCCAGATCTTCACAAAGATAGATCTTAAATCAGGGTATTATCAGATCAAGATTAATGAGCAAGATATCCCAAAGATAGCCATCAATACTCGGTATGGGCATTATGAATTCACTGTCATGCCGTTTGGATTAACAAATGTCACATTTAATTGCCTAATGTAGGACGTTCTCAGAGAATACTTGGATGATTTTATTCTTGTTTTCTTTGATGATATTCTGATTTACTCAAAGAATGCAGCTAACCATGAAGCTCATGTCAGAAAAGTTCTTGAGATTCTAAGGAAGCACCAACTCTTTGCAAAAAAGCACAAATAAACTTTCTTTGCCAACCATGTTGAATACTTGGGCTTTCTGGTATCCAAAGATTGAATTTCTCCAGATTCCACAAAAGTCTAAGCAGTCATAGATTGGCCTGAACCAAAAACAGTGAAAGAAGTCAGGGGATTCTTGGGATTGACTAGCTGGCATAGAAGTTTTTTTACCAAAGTGTGCTCTCATAGCTTCCCCCCCTGACTAATCTTCTCAAGAAGAATACCTCGTTTTAATGGTCTGCCAAAGTGCTTTTGATAAGCTGAAGACCGCGCCTTGGGTAACCAATCCCGTTCTGAAGTTGCCAGATTTCTCTCTACCCTTTGAGGTGTTGAGATTCAAGCTCGATGTCAGTGTGTGCCAGCTGTGCGATGTGCTGGCATGTTAGGTAGCAGCATGTGTGAGACATAAATGACCGCGTCCAGCTGGCCATAGTGTGTGGACATTAGCTAGGGTTAGATGTGTGTGGACACAACTCATAGTGTGCCTTGTGCATTATGGATTATGGCTTTATGCATTGTGTGAGAAGGGAGATGGCTTCCCTCTATGGTTAGGGTTTGCAATATACATCAGGGTTTGCTCCTGTGTGTGTGTCTCCTCTCCCTCTACCTGTTTTTCATCATGGTATCAGAGCCTGGTGCTCTCTATTAGGGTTTATGAGTGAGTGAGAGAAGAGGGAGAAGAAGCTGTGAAGCTTGCCATTGATGCTGTGAAGCTTGGAGCACACCAATTTCTATCAGATCTGAGAGCTTGGCCTATCAGGTAAGGTCTACTAAACACCCTTGAGCGGATTGCAGGTGATTCAAGCAGAAACAAAGCAAATTAGGGTTGCCCAAAGCAAAGGAAAATTCTGGTTTTTTGTAAGCTTTCCATTGGAGCTTGGAAGCGGTGATGTATGGTGAAAAAGATGCAAATTTGGCAAAGAAACATGTATGTGACAAGGATGAATGTATTGGCAACTCATGTACAAGCCCTACGACTAATTTTGGAGCAAACTTGATGCATTTGAATGATTGAAAATTTGATGCATTTGAGTGATTGAAAATCACTGGTTTTGAAGCTCTCACAAAACAGAGAAAAAGAGGTCAACTTTTGATGAAATTAAACAAAGTTTTGGCAAAAATCAATCAATTGATGGGATGTACACATGCCTAGGAGTGTTGGGCATCTAAATGCAACATCAATTATCATTATAATCTCTCCAAATTCCCTCTACAGCAGGCGGCGCAGCCTAGTATGCAGAAACAGAGCATTTTCTGATATTTTTACTAAGTGGAGGCCACAAATCAACTCTTGTGATTGATACTTCCGAAATTGGCTTAGCAAATTTGTGATTCACACACCCAAGGAGGTTGCTATATGTTTGGTTGGAGCAATTATGATCTATGGAGCTGGAAATGAGCTAATTAAACAGGCTGTCTACTATGTTCAGTGAAACAAAGTGTGATTAATCGACCAATTACTCTCTCATCTTCAACAATTGGTCTAATTCCTTTTACATGGAGTTAGTGGACATCATTGCTAAGCTAATGAATGCATGTTCTCTCAATTTGGACAAGGATTAAAGGAATTAGAGCAATTCTACTACTGAATTTTCTCAAAACAGAGAAGGGGGTTTGACAAAATTGGTATGTACACACCTTGGATGGTGTTGATATTCAACATTGATCTTGTTTAGGTGTCAGTGCAAGTTATCCACACTTGATTGAATCACTAAGTTGCAATTTGGAGCCTTGGAAAGTGCATCAAAACAGGGTATCTTGGATTGCATGAGCCAATTCATTTTGGATGCATACAGTTTGATTTTCTACATCAAAATTGAAGTTTGTTGACTACTTTGGAGTATCTCGAACACTAATTCGAGTGTGGTTGAGCTGAGGAAGGCTCGTTTATTTGGACGTGTGTGGAAGGTGTATTTGCATTGAGCAAATATGTCGAATAATCCAGTACAAATTGTGGGTGAAAAATTGGATAGGAAGAACTTCCAGGCATGGAAGTATAGGATCAAAAGTTTTCTGAAGGGAAAAGGTTTTTGGAATCTTATTACAGGTGCTGAGCCAGAGCCGAAACTACCCCGATAACCTACACAGTAGCAGGTTATAGCTCATAAGCAATGGTCAGAAAGAGCATACAAAGTTTTGCATTATCTGACTATATGTATTTCGAATGCTATACTCATACATATACATGATGCTAAGAATCCCAAGGATGCATGGGATACATTGGTAAAGCTATTTGATACAGACACGAGTGCTCGCAAGTCTCAATTGCGACAACAGATTTATAATGTGAAACAGAATAGAAGGAGCATCCATGATTATGTACAAGAGATAAAGAAGTATGCAGATGCATTAGCAACAATCAATGCCCCCATGCCTGATGATGATGATTTGGTAGACATTACCTTACGTGGTCTTGGTAGGAGTATAAGTCTTTTGATACATCCATCTCGGTTTGGAGTACAGGTTTACGAGATTTTGATGAGTTGGTTTCACTCTTGCTTGTTAAGGAAATCAAACTCAGTGATTCCTTTCATGATGCATCTACTAGCCATGATGATAATGGCGGAAATCAGGCTTTCTATTCTCACAAAGAGGATCTAGAGGCAGGGGGAGATTTGCATCACGTGGTTGTGGTAATGGTCGTGGATGGCAGGACAGGTCACCACAATAGAATTTTCAGCCTATATATGGTGCTAGAGGTGGTTGTGGATATACACCTCAGAGAGGTAGAGGTAATCCTCATGGTAGAGGACGTTGGCAAGGCCAACAAACATCTATGCAAGATGTGGAATGCCATTACTGTGGGAAATTTGGTCATATGGTACATGATTGTTTCTTCAAACAACATGATTTGAGAGGGGGTAGAGCACAACATGGTGGACATTATGCACAACATGGTGGAAATTATGCATCAAGCAGTAATGATGGCAGTGCAAATCACTTGTTTGCCATGAAACATGTTGTGGGATCTATGATAACAAATGCTAAAAATGATGACACTTTGTATATGGACTCTGGAGCATCAAACCATATGACTTGTCAGCGAATGGATTGAGCATATGAAGCCTATGGATGTGAAAGGCTATGTGGAGATAGGAGATGATTACACATGTTGGCATTGGTTATGCACAATGGTGAAACAAAATCTATGACAGATGTCTTGTATGTGCCTTCTATTACAAAAAGTTTGGCCTCATTTGGTCAAATGGTGGAACAAGGTTTACAGGTTCATTTCAACAAGCATGGTTGCTTCGTTGAGGATTTCAAAAATGGATGTAGAGTCATTGCCAAAGGCAAGAAAGAAGGCAGGTTATTTAAGTTGGATGCTGGGATTCCTGAGTTGAAATCAACCATGTTCTCTAAAAGCCGAAATGTGGTACAGGACATTGACATGTGGCATAAGAGGATTAGACATGTGAATATACAAAGGTTAAAGAACATGCACGTAAGAGGCATTGTTAGTGGGCTGCCTAGATTCACGTATGATGGGAATATGCATGTTTGTGAAGCCTGTCAGTTTGGAAAGCAGGCAAGGTTGCGGTTTCCTAGAGCAGGCAACATGAGTAGTAAGCCACTTGAGATAGTACATAGCGATGTATGGGGTCCTGCACAAAATCCATCCATTAAAGGCAGTTTATATTATGACATTCATTGATGATTTCAGCAGAATGACATGGATTTACTTTCTCAGAGAAAAAAGTGAAGTGTTGGGAAAGTTTATGGATTTCAAAGCTTTTGTGCAGAAAAGCAATATGACTCTTGGATAAAATGTTTGAGGATAGATGGAGGTGGTGAATACACCTCACATGCTTTTGAGCATTTCTTGAGAAAGCATGGCATAAGAAGGCAATTAACTTGCAGGTATACACCTCAACAAAATGGTGTTGCTGAGAGAAAGAATAGAGTCATTTGTGAAGTGGCCAAGGCGATGCTCAATGAAAAGAGCATGCCAGACTATTATTGGGCAGAAGCATGTGCCACTGCAGTGTATATACTTAATAAGACACCCACAACAGTCATACATGGAAGTACGCCAGAGATGCGGCTTCTTAGGAAAGACATTGCACACCTCAAAGTGTTTGGTTGCATAGCTTATGTACATGTGCCTGACGAGAGGAGGAAGTTGGATCCTAAGGTAGAAAAGTGTGTGTTTGTTGGATATGCACAGGATCTCAAGTCATACAAATGTTACAATCCACAAACTAGGCAAGTGGTTATCTCACGAGATGTGGTGTTTGATGAGCTTGCTAGTTGGTACAAAGCATAGGATGAGGGTGTCATTGATTCTCTTGAAGCTGATGTGCATGTGAACTTGCCACAAGCAAGTTTTACTTCTATGTCTGGGCCAGCAGAGTCTGAGAGTAGCACTATACATCCATGGTCAGGACGCTTGAGGCATGCGAGTGTGAGTACTGGGAGTAGTGCTATGGATAAAGGGAAAAAGAAAGTTGAAGGAATTTGTATTACACGAGGATATGAGTCATCAAGTTCATATGAGTTTGGATGAGGAACTTGGCATACCTATTTTACGCACACCTGGGGCAAGGCAGGATAGATATGTGCCACCACATGCTAGAGTGACAGGTGTTCAAAGTGATCCGCATGCATTGCGGAGATCCCAAAGGGTCAGATATCAAGTTTTGATAGGTTGACATATCGTGATTTTGCTATGCATTATGCATATATGACCTCTTTGGTGAAGCATGTGGAACCTACATGCTATACAGAAGCTATTGGAAAGCATGTATGGGAGAAAGCAATGGATGTTGAGATGGATGCATTAGTTCATAATGAAACATGGGATTTGGTTGCTTTACCACAAAATAAAAATGTTATTGGTTGTAAATGGGTTTACAAAGTGAAATGCAAGTCAGATGGTTCCATTGATGAATGACATAAAGCGAGATTGGTAGCTAAGGGTTATGCAGAAACCCAAGGCTTGGACTATGATGAAACATTTAGTCCAGTGGCAAAGATGGAAACAGTGAGAGCAGTCATTGCTATGGCTGCAGCAAAAGGTTGGGAAATGCATCAAATGGATGTGAAAAATGCATTTCTAAATGGTGATCTACAAGAAGAAGTTTATATGGCACAGCTAGAAGGATATGTACACCCAAGATATCCCACTCATGTATGCAGATTGAAGAAAGCTTTATATGGTTTGAAGCAAGCACCTCGTGCTTGGAGTGATAAGATGAGCAGATATCTTATCTCTCTTGGATTTCACGTTTCTACAGCAGATTCTTTACTCTATGTGAAGAAAACAGATCATGGCATTGTTTTACTTGTCATCTATGTGGATGACTTGATTATCACAGAAGATCATGGTACAGATGTGATGCATGTCAAGAAAGCATTGAGTGGACAATTTGACATGAAAGACACAGGTGAATTGAGATACTTTCTTAGAATTGAAGTGATCAAAGACCATGCAGGTACATGGTTAGTGCAACGCCAATATGCATTGGATATGTTGGCAAAATATGGCATGACAGGGTGTAAGCCAATGAGTACACCTTTGGAGCAAAATGTGAAGTTGCGAGCTGATTTTGGTGAGGAGTTGGATGATCCATCTATGTACAGAAAGATGGTTGGTAGTCTCATTTACATGACTATCACACGCTCGGATTTGAGTTATGTTGTGGGGCTAGTAAGCCAATTTATGCAGAGCCCCAGAAAACCTCATTTGGATGTAGTGAGACGCATTATGTGATATGTAAAGACCACTGCACATTTTGGTCTTCTTTATGAGCATGGTAAAGGCTTGGATATACATGGCTACACGGATGCTGATTGGGCAGGTAGCTCATATGACAGGAGGTCTACTAGTGGTTATGCCTTTACACTTGGAAGTGCCGTGGTGAGTTGGAGTAGCAAGAAGCAATCTACTGTTGCTTTATCTAGTACAGAGGCTGAATACAGGGGTGCAGTCATTGCTACTTGTGAAGGAATATGGTTAAAGAATCTCTTGGCTAATTTGGGTGAGCCTATTGATGGCAAAGTTGTCATTCATTGTGACAACATGAGTAGTATATAGTTGGCCAAGAATCCAGTGTTTCATGCGCGGACCAAACACATAGAGGTCCATTATGACTTTGTCAAAGAGAAGGTGCTGGATGGTACAGTGGATCTACAGTATGTGAAGACTGAAGAGCAGGTGGCTTACATCTTTACAAAGCCACTTAGCAGTGAGAAGTTTGATTACTTCTGTACTATGTTCGGAGTACGTGGGATGAGCTTGAGGGGAAGTGTTGAGAGCTTTGATTGCCCAAGCTCATCTACATCTTCATCTATGGCAGTACATCATGAGCTTGAGAGGGGCTGTTGAGATTCAAGCTCGATGTCAATGTGTGCCAGCTGTGCTATGTGCTGGCATGTTAGGTAGCAGCATGCGTGAGACATAAATGACCGCGTCCAACTGGTCATAGTGTGTGGACATTAGCTGGGGTTAGATGTGTGTAAACACAACTCATAGTGTGTCTTATGTATTATGGATTATGGCTTTATGCATTGTGTGAGAAGGGAGATGGCTTTCCTCTATGGTTAGGGTTTGCAATATACATTAGGGTTTGCTCCTGTGTGTGTGTCTCCTCTCCCTCTACATGTTTTTCATCATGAGGTAGTAACTGATGCCAGTGGTTTTGCCCTGGGAGGTACACTCATGCAGGAAGGTCATGCAGTGGCCTATGAATCCCGAAAACGCAGAACGCATGAGAGGAATTATGTTGTCCATGACTTGGAACTACTTTCACTAGTATATGCCCTGAAGTTGTGGAGACATTACCTACTGGGTCAAAGATTCACTTTGATGGCATATCATCAGAGCTTAAAGTGAATCTTCACTCAGAAGGATCTCAACATGCACCAAAGAAGGTGGATGCAGACCCTGCAAGAATTTGATTTTGAAATCAAGTACCGCCTAGGCAAAGAAAATGTGGTAGCAGATGCCCTCAGCTGAAAAGCCTCCTTGCTTGCAATTACTGTAGTGTCAAATCCTTTGATTATTAAAGCAAGAGAGAAGATCATGCAGGATAGATTCTTTGGCCCTATTGCTACCCTACTTATGCAGGAAAGAAAAACTCCATAGGAGTTGAACGGAGTTCAAGGGTACAGCCTGGATGATGGAATTATGCGTTATAATCGCAGGCTATGCATTCCCAAACAATGATGAGGGAACTAAGCGTCAAATTCTGAATGAAGCCTATGATAGCCTTATTGCAAGACATCTAGGTTTCATCAAAACCTACATGTCTGTGAAGAAAAGCTTCTTTTGGCTTGGACTAAAAAAATGTACTTAATCATGTACGTCAATGTCTGACATGTCAGAAAGTTAAGGTCGAGAGAGTAAAAATGCCTAGGAAGTTACATCCAGATGACGTGGGAATGCATCAGTATGGATTTTATTACTGGATTACCTTCAGTGTAATGAGGTTACAACTCCATCCTCGTGGTAGTTTTTTGATAGACTAACCAAAGTTGCCCATCTGATTCCAATAAAAGAAACCTACACTGGAGCGGATGTGGCCAGAGTGTTCCTCAAGGAAATCTTCAGATTGCATGGCCTACCCAGAAGAATAGTAAGTGATCGAGGCCCCAAATTCACGTCAAGATTCTGGACTGCATTTTTTGAAGTAGTACGAACCTTCTTGGATCTCAGCACAACTTACCACCTCGAGACCAACGGTCAAATAGAAAGGGTAAACCAAGTAATCGAAGATATACTTCAGTCATGCTATGGGGCAAGGAACCCAAGAAGTGGCTAAGTTATCTGCACCTAGTCAAGTTTGCCTACAATGATTCTTATCACCGAAGTATTAGGATGAGCCCTTTCAAAGCTCTGTATGGACAAGATTGCTTAACTCCATTAACTTGGTCCAACCCATTGATTAGGGTCAAGATGTCTAGACAGATGCTTGACAACATGGAGCAGCAGATGCAGTCAATTCGCAATATAAAAGCTACCCAGGATAGACAAAAATAGTATGTAGATAAGAAGAGGACAGACAAAAAATTCAAAGAAGCAAATATGGTTTTCATTCGAGTACACCCCAAAAGAAGTTCTATGTCTCTTGGGAAGTACAAGAAGTTATCTCCCAGATATTGTGGGCCATATCTTATTACAAAGAAAGTAGGTGACTTAGCCTACGAACTTCTTCTGCCTCCTCATCTCAAAAAGTACATAATGTATTTCATGTCAGCCTACTTAAAAAGTATGTACCAAGCCCGAATCATGTGCTTGATGTGAAATCTCCACTTCTTCAACCCATCAAGGGCATATGGAACTCCAACCTAAAGAAATCCTTGATGTTTGAGAGAAGGTTCTCAGGAATAGAGTTCTGAGAGAATTATTGGTTAAATGGAGGTTCTATCCTTGAAGATGCCACCTGGGAGAAAGAAGCCGAACTGTTGTGGGATTACCCCCAGTTTGCAAGATGAGGACATCTCGCGTTTTTCAAGTGGGAGAGAATGTAAGATTCCTCCCCAGCCTCTCAAGAAGTCCAGTATCTTCCCTTGTAATCAAATCCCTCTTTAGAAATATAAAAGATCTTGTTTCTACTTGTAATTCAGTTTTTAAATATTTTTGGATGGAAAAACATCTCATTTTATTAAAATAAATTCCCCCGAAACAAAAGTTCAAAAAGAATTTCAGAAGGTGCATTAGAAATAAATTATAATCTGTTCAAAAGGCCTTATCCTAAGGGTCAAGATTTTCTGAAAATTTTAAATTAAGGTTCCTATGGACCAAAAATGTAGGGAGGAGGTAAATTGAAGAAATAAAGAAAATCCCCCCAAAAATGAGTAAATACTCACATAAGATGAAAAGAGGACTAAGGACCAAAGAAAATACTAAAAAAATGATATTTGACACCTCAGAGTGGGGATTCCCTCTCATGAAGTAGGCGCCTTTTTTCCATCATTGCTTTTGAATTTCAAATCAATAAAATTAGATATTTCATCTCTCCTCTCTCCTAATTCAAAACTAGATCCAAAAAGTAAACTAAACTGACCCAAAAATGGTCAAAAATTGACCAAACTGATCTGCAAAATTCTAGAATCAGTTTGCTTGGTTAGAAGCTCACTTTTTCCTATAAATAGAAGCATCTCCCTTTCTAGAAGCTTAATAGTGTTTTATGCACTGTTACTCTACTCCTCCCAGAGCCAAAAACAGTGAATTTATTTCATTAGTTTTTTACCATTTCCTCTTCAAAAGAATTGGTGGCCACTCTTGTCGCAAACAAGAAGAGATCCCTCAAACCATCAAGCCAAAGAAAAGCTCACAAAAATTCATGTAAGCTAGAAATCGTACTTTTTCTTTATTCCATTTAATGGTTTTTTAATTTTTATTTTCTTTAAAATGAAAAATAATGTTATGCCGCCTTGTTCGAAAGGCTTTCCCCCTCTCTTCATTCTTGAATTCGGCCTTTCTTTATCCTAGATATGTTATCAAATTCTTAGAGTTAAACTTTTCATATTGTTTCTCTCTAAAAAGTGGAATTTGATTAGTTTAGAATGTTTTAAACCATTTGGGATAATTTTAAGTAACTTGAGAATGGAAAAATTTGAAAAATAGTCAGCCCCATACAAAGGAGGTTATGGCAAAATTTTCTTAAATTTTGTGAAATGAGTTTTAGCTTTTACTATTCAAAAAGAGTAATTCCCACCGTTTGTGTATTCTAAAAGTGTTATTTTCATTCTAGGCATAGAAAAATGCATATTAGAAATTTTTTATTATTATAAAAGTGTTACTTTCATCAAAATTGATTTTTATGCATAAATAGATGCATAAAATAATTTTTTTAATCTAAAAGTGTTACTTTCATCAAAATTAATTTTTATGCATAGATAGATGCATAAAAGATTTTTTTATTATAAAAGTGTTACTTTCATCAAAATTGATTTTTATGCATAAATATATGCATAAAAGAATTTTTTTTATAAAAGTGTTACTTTCATCAAAATTGATTTTTATGCAAAAATTGATGCATAAAAGAATTTTTTTATTATAAAAGTGTTACTTTCATCAAAATTGATTTTTACGCATAAATAGATGCATAAAAGAATTTTTTATATTATAAAAGTGTTACTTTCATCAAAACTGATTTTTATATGCATAAATAGATGCATAAAATATATATTTTTTTAAAGTGTTACTATCATCAAAATTGATTTTTATGCATAAATAGATGCATAAAATAATATTTTTTATTATAAAAGTGTTACTTTCATCAAAATTGATTTTTATGCATAAATAGATGCATAAAAGATTTTTTTTTTATAAAAGTGTTACTTTCATCAAGATTGATTTTTATGCATAAAAGATTTTTTTTATTCTAAAAGTGTTACTTTCATCAAAATTGATTTTTATGCATAAATGAATGCATAAAAGAATTTTGTTTTTATTATAAAAGTGTTACTTTCATCAAAATTGATTTTTATGCATAAATAGATGCATAAAAGAATGTTTTTTATTATAACAGTGCTACTTTCATCAAAATTGATTTTTATGCATAAATAGTTGTATAAAAGAATGTTTTTAATTATAAAAGTGTTACTTTCATCAAAATTGATTTATATGCATAAATAGATGCATAAAAGAATTTTTTTATTATAAAAGTGTTACTTTCATTAAAATCCCATGAATATTAGTAAATGAATAAGTAAATACTCTGTGAGACAAAATTCTACATTTCATATTCTCTAGGATGGTCATGAGAAAAATCAAAAAAACTATCTAAGTCAGAATTTTAGATAAATGATTAATTTATTCCTCATAGGAATTCGTGGATTAGTTTTGAACTCAGTTAAGCAAATACTCAATGAATGAAATTCAGTAAAGTAGTAATTGAAATATTACCCTTCGAGAAACATAGTTCAAGAGAACCTTTCAAGACTCAAACCTTGAATCGGACTATGCCCAAGACATAACTCCTTTGTCAGTTTCAAGAAAAGTCGATGTGACCAGTTCAAAAAAATTCACTCAAATCACCCACCGAATTATTTGAAACGAAGTTGAGACCCTTTGATTTTGATCTGAGGATCAAGGTTACAAAATTCGAGGAATTCTGTTTCGAATTCAGACCTGCGATCAGAAAGTCTTGGGATATGGATTTAAGATATACTCATTGTATTCAAAAGAAACTCAAAACTGAAAACTTGCATAGAAACCCTGTTTTCTTAAAGGACTATCTTACGCCAGAATGCTGGAGGGAGTATTTGGTATATGTGTTTTTCTAAGAGAAGTTTGGTTGCAACAACTAGCGGGGAGTGTTCAAAGGGATGGCTCACGCCGCAATAACCTACCTAGGTCTTGAGACCAGCCTTGATATGGTGAAAAATGGTGTGCTTCCGGTACGATGGACGACGGCCGACGAAGCGGTCCCTGAGTGAAGTGCCAGGACACCTAAGGAGGATCCTCGAGGCTTCTGACCAGGTGATGCACAAGCTCGCGGTGCTTAGGACATCCATGCGTATGTCCTAGAAGATATATATGTATGATGACGAAAAAATTTTGTAATCTATTACTGGATCTCGTTGCTGACCAGCTAGTCTCGACGGAGAGTCCAGAGTGATATCTGTTTTTGAGAAACAAGGAACTGGATGGAAAATTTGAGTTATGATATCTGTAATCAAGAATTGTTTGTCAATGGATTGTTTTATAAGTTAAAGTTTAAAGAGGAGTGTGTGTGTATCTGTATTCTAAAGCAAAAGTTAAGAAAGGCATTCAATCATGGGTGGGTGAGTACTTGTCTGGTTCTACCAATTCCAATGGTTGGGCAGTGGCTAACCCATGGGCCGGATAGGGTTAGAGTTTTGATAATAAAATTGATTAATAGAAATACGCTTAGAACTCGAGTAGTTAAATAAAAGCTTGAAGACTTCTCAAATGAATAGATCAACGGCTCTGCCTGATTAAATTAGGAAAAAAGCGTTGATTCCTTCAAGATAAGTCTGTAATAGTTTTCCTTCTATTTGGTTAAATCAAATGAAGTTTTGTTCAGTATCTTGACCTCGTTTAGAAAAAATTCGTTAAGAAATTCAAAATGGTGGAATCGTCCCCATTTTTTGGGCATGGAAAATTTTCCAGTTTCGGTTTTCGGAATGACCACCGGCTTAGTCTCGTGCCCAGATATTCGAGGGCAAGGCCTTGAGTGGGAAACCCTACCCCGTGCATGAGGGAGCTGCTTCCACTACCAGCTACCGGGAATCCGGTGTACGGAGGGGGCAGTGGAATCTCACAAAAAGCCTTAACTAACAGAACTGATCTGACCGAACCCATAAGTCCCATAGTCAGATCAGGGAAAAGATTGCACTTGGATCATAGAGACCAATGCTATCAACCACATTATTTAATTCCACAACCATTTCGCAAGTATTCATATTCTCATCCAATCACATCATTTTCATCTCATCACATCTTTCTCAATTTATCCTCATCAGATCTCATCCACTCGCATCTACCCATATCCACATCTCATCACATCACATTCATTCACATCTCATCCATTCAGACCACATCACATTCACTCACAACTCATCTTTCTCAATTTATCCACATCAGATCTCATCCACTCGCATCTACCCATATCCACATCTCATCACATCACATTCATTCACATCTCATCCATTCAGACCACATCACATCTCATCCATTTAGACCACATCACATTCACTCACAACTCATCTATTCATTTTACCTCATATCTTATTCATTCAGATCTATCCCGATTCACATCCCATCACAACTCATCTATTCATTTTACCTTATATCTTATTCATTCAGATCTATCCTGATTCACATCCCATCACATTCACATTCATTCATTCAGACCACATCACATTCACTCACAACTCATCTATTCATTTTACCTCATATCTTATTCATTCAAATCTATCCCATCACATCACGTTCATTCATATCCATCACATTCATTCATATCCATCACGTTCATTCATATCCATCACATTCATTCTCATCACCATTATATCACATCACTTCTATCCACATCATATCTCATTCATACAGATCTCATCTCATTCATCCACATCCATCCACATCATATCTCATTCATACACATCTCATCTCATTCATCCACATCCATCCACTTCCATCTCATTCATCCACATCCCATCACATCACGTTCATTCATATCCATCACATTCATTCATATCCATCACATTCACATTCATTCATATCCATCACATTCATTCTCATCACCATTATATCACATCACTTCTATCCACATCATGTCTCATTCATACAGATCTCACCTCATTCATCCACATCCATCCACATCATATCTCATTCATACACATCTCATCTCATTCATCCACATCCATCCACTTCCATTCATACACATCTCATCTCATTCATCCACATCCATCCACTTCCATCCATACACATCTCATCTCATCCACATCCATCCAATTGTTCACATGTACGACTACTCATATCTATCTATATACGACTACTCATATCTATCCATCCAATTGTTCACATGTACGACTACTCATATCTATCCATATATTCATATCTATCACTTCACATCCTTATACATTCATGTCACATCACATCACATTATTTCACATACACATCTATATCCATTCTTTCACATACATCCACATCCATTCTTTCACATACTCCTTCACATCCATTCTTCACATACACATTCACATCCATTCTTCTCATACAAAACCTTATCCATTCTTTCACATCCATTCCTCACATACACATTCACATTCATTATTATCGTCACATACACTCACATTCATTATCATCACATACATTCACTCACATCCCATATCATTCATTTATATTCTGATTCACATGACATCACATCTCATCCATTCATTCACATTTATCTGATTCACATCTCATCACATCTATCCACCTCACATTCTCATCACATACATCCATCCATCCATCCATTTCCATCTATTTGATTAACATCACATCTCATCTCACATCTATCCACATCACATTCTCATCACTTCTATTCATATCACATTCATCACTTCTATTCATATCACATCCATCCATTCATTCATTCACATCCATCCATCCATTCATATCACATCTATTCATATCACATCCATCCATCCATTCATTCACATCTGTCTGATTCTCATCACATCTATTCTCATCACATTTGTTTAAACATAGAATTTAAGAGAATTATAATTTTTGATATAAAGATTCTTTACGCATCTATTTATGCATAAAATCAACTTCACTGGAAATCACATTTTTAACAAAATCCTTTTATGCATCTATTTATGCATAAATTCAAATTTTAAGGAAAAAACACTTTTAAAATAAAAATAAATCCTTTATGCGTCTTTCTATGCATAAGATCAATTTTAATGAAATTAACCCTTTTGAAATAAAAATAAATCTTTTATGCATCTTTCTATGCATAAATTTAATTTTAATGGGAGTAACACTTTTGAAATAAAAATAATTCTTTTATGCATCTTTCTAAGCATAAATTCAATTTTAATGAAAATAACACTTTTGGAATAAAAATAAATCTTCTATGCTTCTTTCTATGCATAAAATCAAATTTTAATTTGAATAAAACTTTTAATATAAAAATAAATTCCTTTATGCATCTTTCTATGCATAAAATCAAAATTAATGAGAATAATTCTTTTGAAATAAAAATAAATTCCTTTATGCATCTTTCTATGCATAAAATCGAAATTAATGAGAATAACTCTTTTGAAATAAAAATAAATTCCTTTATGCATCTTTATATGCATAAAATCAAAATTAATGAGAATAACTCTTTTGAAATAAAAAAATATACATTTATGCATCTTTCTATGCATAAATTCAATTTTAATGGGAATAACACTTTTGAAATAAAAATAATTCTTTTATGCATCTTTCTATGCATAAATTTAATTTTAATGGGAATAACACTTTTGAAATAAAAAATATTTATTTTACAATTTTAATGGGAATGACACTTTTGAAATAAAAATAAATCTTTTAGAATACACAAACGGAAGGAATTAATCTTTTAGAATAACCTAATGATAAACTTTAGTTTCATAAAATTTAAGAAAATTTTGCCATAACCTCCTTTGTATGGCTGACCATTTCTCAATTTTAACATTCAATTTATGACTTGAATTAATCCAATTTGAATTCTGATATCTCTAATCTACTCTATTTTCTAAAAATTAAGAGAGTAAACAATGAAAAGAGTTTAATCAATCATTTAATTAAACTTTCTAGGATTAAGAAGGGCTAAATTGTAAAGAAGAGAAGGGGGTGGCCTTTCCATCAAGGCATAGCATCAGATTTTAATTCAAACATTTTCAAAGCATAAAATTTAAGAAAACCATAGATTTAAAATTCACAATAAGTAAGAATTAAGCTTATATGGAGTTTGTAAGCTTTCTTTTGGCTTGAGGGATTGAGGGTTCTACTCTTGTTTGCAACAAGAGTGGCCACCAGTTCTTTTGAAAAGGATTTAGTAAAAAATAATTGGATTATCAAGTGAATTCAATGTATTTGAATTCACTTTGGGGAGGAGTAGAGTAACAGTGCATAAACATTATTAACCTTTTACAAGGGGGAGGCTTCTATTTATAGGAAAAAGTGAGCCTCTAACCAAGAAAATTGATTCTAGATTTTTGCAGATCAGTTTGGTCACTTTTTGACCATTTTTAGGTCAGTTTAGCTTACTTTTTGGATCTAGTTGAAATAGGAGCGAGGAGAGATGAAAATATCTCATTATTTGTGAGTTTAAAACTCATCCATACATGTGAAATAGGCACCTCCTTCATAAGGGAAATTCCCCACACTGTGTCAAAAATGCATCATTTCCTCTAAATATCTCTCCTTTTTTAACTAATAAACCTTGTCCTTAGTCAACTCTTTATCTTATGTGAGTATTTACTCATTTTTTTGGGATTTTTCTTTTATTCTTCAATTTATCTCCTCCCTACATTTGGATTAATCTTATTGGTCCATAGGAACCTTAACCCAAAATTTTTAGAAAATCTTGACTCTCAGGCTAAGGTCCTTTTTACCTATTTTCAATTTATTCCAATTGCACACTGGAAAGTTCTTTTTGAATTTCTGTTTCAGGGGAAATCATTTTAATAAGAAGGGATATTTTTCCATCCAAAGATATCTAGAAACTGAATTACCTCACTCTAGAACATTTTCTCTCTCTAGGCCAAAATAGAGAGAAACAAGATCTGTTATTATTCTGAAAAGAGGATTGATTATAGGGAGAGAAACTGGACATCTTGAGGGGCTAGGGGAGGAATCTTACATCTTACCCCACTTAAAAAACGCGAGATGTCCTCATCTCGCCAGCAGGTGGAGTATGATCTCTTTTATCATCTTCTTCTTCTTCAATCACTTCCAACATTACTGCCTTGGAAGTGGACGGCGGATTTGGGAACAACTCTCTCTGACTTCCCCTATTCTGAGGCAGAGGTCTTGCATTACTTTGGTTTGAAACTGTGGGTTGGTTAGAGGGTCTATCTCTGGGATTTCCCTAATTTTGGCGGATAGAAACCTGATTACTCTAGAAGAAGGAAGGAGCTGGAGTCTGGAATCTTAATCCCTGATTTCCTTGCCTTGAAACCCTTGATCCAAAAGGAGTTGGACAATCCATACTGCGATGTCCAAATCCTTGACAGTTATAGCATTTCACTCCCTTTGAAGTTGAATTCCAGGGGATTGAGTTTCGGGAAAAGAATATTTCTTCCATTCTGAAACTTCCCATATCCTGGGCTTGACCCTGATATCTCTTAGGCAGTGGAAGGTTGGAATCACCTTCAGGAACTAAAAACCTTTTTGGTGTTGGCTTTGGTGGGACCTTGACATTAAAGGCCTTGGAGAAATCCTTCGCCATTTGCACTGCCTCGGCCATGGAAAATTGGCTTGGCGTTCTTCACCAAAATATTCAAAGGTTCATTCAGTCCCCGAATGAACCTGGCCATCAGTTGTTCTTCATTCAGCGCCAGTGCCAAGTATTTAAGGAGGAGAGCGAATGCTTGATGATATACTTCAATAGTTCTGCTCCCCTGGGTTAGCTCTAAGAATTCGTTCATCTTTGTTTCCAAAAAGCGGAGAGGACAGAACCTCGTCCTTAGGAAAATTTTGATATCATTCCATGTCTGGTTTGTCTCGTAGTGGTTTCTCCATGCCACTCTAGCTGTTTCTACTATCTTCAGCCTTGCAAGAGCCATTTTGCTCTTCTCATTGTACGCGGTGACATCAAAGTACTCTTCCATTGCTTCGATCCACTTCTCCACAACCTCACCCGAGTATTTCCCTTCACCCTTGAAAGGCCCAGGTTGTGAACTATGAAGAGTTTTACGAGCATCCAAGTTGAGCTCTTCCTCATCGAGTTGGGGGTTATCATTTCTACCACAACGACCTCGATCCATGTTCCTATCAATACGAAAAATCTTGTTAAGTCCCTTTATTTATGATTCAAATCTGATTTTTGATTCATCTGATTCTGGGGTTCTTTAGATAGGTCGGCTCCCCACAGAATCATGGGATAAAGATACTCGCATTATCAGATAACAATTCATTGAGAACATATCATTCATATCTTTAACACAATAATGGTCTATTAGACCAAAATTTCCATCTGAACAGTACTCCATGGGGGATTTGAATTTTATAGATTTTTAATTTGTCAGCACAATCCACTAATCTCATAGTGATTTGCTGAAGTCATTATCGTCATTCTAGTTACAAACATCAACACAGGGACTCGTCCCATTCATCCTCATTATGGTTTTGCTCAGTTTATCTCGCTGTTCAACCAAAAATTCAGGAATCATCATTTTTCAATCAGAATAACGGAGCCCGAAACAACCTCAAATTCAATTTCTGAGAATGCTCGTGAAAGCTCATCTCAATTGGAGAACGTGAGTCGGAGGGTGCTAGCGGCGTAGCCCTGGGCCGATGCTTGATCTGATACCAATTGTTGGAATTAGGGTTGTAGAAAAGCACACAAATCTTGGAGAAGAAGAAGCAAGAATGCACACAAAACATAGTGTATTAGATTGTGTCAATGTACAAAGATAATTTAGCCCTAGAATAATGGGCGTATATACAAGCCAGGGGAAAAAACCTCCTAAAGAGGGAAAAAGTGCCCCGGCGGTCCTAAGTGTGTTCACACATATCACTGCCTATATATATATGGCAACAAGTTCTACTCTTGTTTGCAGAGCAGCAAGAGTGGCCACCAGTTCTTTTGGAAAGGATTTAGTCAAAAACAATTGAATTATCAAGTGAATTCAATGTATTTGACTCTGGGGAGGAGTAGAGTAACAGTGCATAAACACTATTAACCTTTTACAAAGAGGGAGGCTTCTATTTATAGGAAAAAGTGAGCCTCTTACCAAGCAAACTGATTCTAGAATTTTGCAGATCAGTTTGGTCACTTTTTGACCATTTTTAGGTCAGTTTAGCTTACTTTTTGGATCTAGTTGAAACAGGAGAGAGGAGAGATGAAAATATCTCATTATTTGTGAGTTTAAAACTCATCCACACATGTGAAATAGGCGCCTCCTTCATGAGGGGAATTCCCCACACTGAGGTGTCAAAAATGCATCATTTCCTCTAAATATCTCTTCTTTTTTTAACTAAAAATAAACCTTGTCCTTAGTCAACTCTGCATCTTATGTGAGTATTTACTCATTTTTTTGGGATTTCTCTTTTATTCTTCAATTTATCTCCTCCCTACATTTGGATTAATCGTATTGGTCCATAGGAACCTTAATCCAAAATCTTCAAAAAATCTGGACCCTCATGCTAAGGTCCTTTTTACCTATTTTCAATTTATTCCAATTGCACACTGGAAAGTTCTTTTTGAATTTCTATTTCAAGAAAAATCATTATAATAAGAAGGGATATTTTTCCATCCAAAGATATCTAGAAACTGAATTATCTCTCTCTATAATATTTTCTCTCTCTAGGCCAAAACAGATAGAAACAAGATCTGTTATTATTCTGAACAGGGGATTGATTTTTACAGGGGGAGAAACTGGACATCTTGAGGGGCTGGGGGAGAAATCTTACATAATTTGTCACTAATTTGTTTTCATTTCCTCGAAGGAAAAAAAGCAAACTTTTTAAATGACAAGTGATTAATGCAAACCAAAGCATTCACAATAATAACAAGTTAACTATCCATCCTTATGGTGCCGCCAAGAAATATAGATGGCTTCATAGAACTACCTAAGACTATAAACAATAATAACAAGCCAACTATTCATCCTTAGTGGTGGTGCCACCAAGAAACATGGCTTTCCATAACTACCTAAGACTATAGTTTATAAAAATGACTCACAATAATAACAAGTCAACTATTCATCCTTAGTGGTTCCACCAACAAACATAGATAGCTTTATGGAACTACCTAAGACTATAGTTAAAAATTTGATTTTGATCAACCCTATTAGCATTTCAAGAGTAATTGTTGAGAAGGAGATGGGTGTTGTAATTATTGAATATAGAAGAAACCTTTTATAAAAAATCCTTGCACATCAACATGTTAACCGACCCCAATCGTTGATGAAGTTAAGTGTTTTGACTATGGCAACACTTCTTCTATGCATATGCATGTGAATGGGGAGGGAGAAACACCATACACATGACGAGGAGGTGGCACGAGTCTATTCTTAGTACTATAAGCATAAGGGAGGTAAGCATAAGGGAACATGTCATTTCCCCATTTAGATCAGCACTTTTATTAATGAAAATGGAGGACAATGAACTGTAACAAAGTTCTATACTTACATAGCATGTGGCATGTAGAATGTATGTAGGATGTGATAACACAGTTAACACGATGAACACTCACTTCAAAATCATTTTTGAAGCATTCGCCTTACTTATCAATGTAAGTTGCCATTTGGGAAGTCCTTTGTCTAAACTCGTGCATATACTTTCCCTTCTTAGCCAAATCTAAAAATTCTCTCTCTTTGGTAATAAGCACTTGAATAAATCAATATCATGTACAATCAATGTTGAAGTCATTAAACACTCCTTCCAATACGATCAAGTTGCTAAAAACTCCTTCCTTTTATGACCAATAATCAACTATGCTTGAGAAGGGCGGAGAAAAATGGGAAAAGATGAGAAAAGAGGGAGAACTCTTATGCCCCCATTCTCATGTCCATCTCCCTACCCATCCAAGAAAAGGGGGGTAGTTTGTAAGTGCCTTAAGTTAGAAGAAATAAACTCGAGTTGTGTGAGCCAAGGTGAGGTTAAATGAGTCCAGTGATCTCGTCCATGCTAAGATCATTGTGGCTAAAGGCTTTTGCAAGAGCTTATTATTATAAGGTACCTAGGAAGCTAAATGCTTTGATTATTGTGCAAATTGTGGTAAAGTAGAGCAATGAGATTATAAGTAGACAAGTTGAGGACTTCGTCAAAGATCTTGTAATAGTTGGGCCTACATTATAGAGGTTGGAGAGGAGGCCAAAGGAGGGGGGGATGGGGCTATTGATATTGTTCTTGAAGATGTGTATGTACTTAAAGGACTCCAGTACATGGTTGAACAAGTTAGTAAGGAAAGTGATGCCAAACGTGTAAAGGTTCTACATGTGAACAATGTTGCCAAATGAAGAAGGGAAATTGTCACTGAAGTTGTTGTGTTTGACATTAGCTTTCCTTTTGAGATGGGCCTCAAATAGCTAGGTTGGGATGTATACACAATAATCCAGCGAAAGTCTTACAACCTAAGCCTAAATATATATCACTACCATGATCAAGGCCTAACTAGGAGAAAAGGAAGGGCTTGAAGGTGTTGTAGTGGTCGTATATGCTTCCATAGAACTCTAAGTTTAAGGCCTTGAAGTGAATGCTTACAATCAATCTCTTAAAATGGTGGTTGATTGGGTTAGTTGATCAAGCTCCTTATAGTGCTACTAACATCGTCTTCACATGGCCAAGTTAACTTGGTTGTGGAAGCATTGAATTATTCCTTTTTGCATGAAAGATGCGCATATGTATTTCATTCCCACAATGAAAGATTGACAGAAGGCTGATGTGGAGACTAAGTTTTGACTAATTTTGGCTTAGTTAAAAAATAGTGGTCGAGTTACATTGATTTCTCTCACGGCCAAGTCAACTTCACCGCCCCTAGAGGAAAGGGTTGTTAAGCGCGTCCATAGCTAGTCTATTGGGAAGCACCTTCAACATCAGTGTTGGTGACGCTAGGATTCAACACACCATAGAGTCATAGCCAGTTTTTACTAGCAAATCATCTTTATGCATGATCACAAACATGATAAAACTCGATTTATGGGGCATAGAATCATGTTCCCTTTAAACCTCAATTGCACTAAAGCTCATTTTGGTAGGTTCCATAAACAGTGTGACAAGTTGCAAATTTTGAATAAAATAGGCTCGTGGGATTGTGATCGAGGTGGGAAGTACCGATCACAATTCCACCATCCTCCCACCAAACCCCACCAGTGCAATAATTCCACAAGGTGGGAACATAGCCTCAAAGAGAGAAAAGTTACGTACTTTCTAGTGCAAACTCCCCTCTGATTAGCCCGCATTAAAAGGAAAGAAAGTAAAGTATTGTGGACGTTTGTGAATTAGGCCTAAGCAAGCATTTAGTTAGGACACTCAATTTGCAATGTCTAAAGGGGAAGCCTACATCCCATCAAAATGGCAAGTACCCATTGGTCATGTAAAATGGGAGCAATGGCATGTGTGTAACTAGCCTAAGCCTCACTTTGGTCACTTGTGGGAAACTAAATATCAATCATACATTATCTACCTTTAAATTTTTTATGAATTAACTAGTACATGCCACATCACAACACTAGAACAGATAGGTAACACATCAAAACACCTTGAAAGTTAAAAATTTAAATTAGGTCTAATAGAAAACAAATAATATGTAGATGCATCATCAAATTAATAGAACCCATTAGGGGATTTCTTATTCTCACTTTGAAAAATTAGAATTGTACCTATGTTTTCTCATGTACATTTTGAATGTATATTGGGAGGAATGGGAGTAGATTAATATGTATATTGAGGCATAACATGGCTAGCCTAGTCAATGAATTACTTATTGAAGAAATAAAACTATCTTGAGGCACAACATGGCCAGCCTAGTTGGTGAATTACATATTAAAGAAATTAAACTATGTTGTTTAACCATGATATGCTTAGAAATCACACAATCCTTCATCAATTATGTTGACACAATGATTAGGAAATATATTGCATATAATAGCACTAAAATGGTAAATGATTTGTTCTCATTGTTGTTATAAACGAGAACAAAATAAATAAACTATGTAGCACTAATTGGTCACTAATTTGTTCTCTTATTCCTACAAAGGAAAAAAATGAACTTTTCAAATGACAAGTGATTGATGCAAAAAACCAAAGCATTCACAATAATAACAAGTTAATTATTCATCCTCCTTAGTGGTGCCGCCAAGAAATATAGATGGCTTTATAGAACTACCTAAGACTATAAACAATAATAGCAAGCCAACTATTCATCCTTAGTGGTGGTGCCACCAAGAAACATGGCTTTCCATAACTACCTAAGACTAAATGATTCACAATAATAACAAGTCAACTATTCATCCTTAGTGCTCCCACCAACAAACATAGATAG
Organism: Cibotium barometz; assembly: GCF_041138505.1. Classification (NCBI taxonomy): domain Eukaryota; kingdom Viridiplantae; phylum Streptophyta; class Polypodiopsida; order Cyatheales; family Cibotiaceae; genus Cibotium; species Cibotium barometz. The sequence goes on from NC_141091.1 coordinate 35,710,360, forward strand.
CTTTATGGAACTACCTAAGACTATAGTTAAAATTTTGATTTTGATCAACCCTATTAGAATTTCGAGAGTAATTGTTGAGAAGGAGATGGGTGTTGTAATTTTGATCAACCCTATTAGAATTTCGAGAGTAATTGTTGAGAAGGAGATGGGTGTTGTAATTTTGATCAACCCTATTAGAATTTCGAAAGTAATTGTTGAGAAGGAGATGGGTGTTGAGAGAAGATGGGTGTTGTAATTATTAAATATAGAAGAAACCTTTTATAGAGAATCCTTGCACACCAACATGTTAACCGACCCTAGTCGTTGATGAAGTTAAGTGTTTTGACTATGGCAACACTTCTTCTATGCATATGCATGTGAATGGGGAGGGAGAAACACCATACACATGACGAGGAGGTGGCACGAGTCTATTCTTAGTACTATAAGCATAAGGGAGGTAAGCATAAGGGAACATGTCATTTCCCCATTTAGATCAGCACTTTCATTAATGAAAATGGAGGACAATGAACTATAACATAGTTGTATACTTACATAGCATGTGGCATGTAGCATGTATGTAGGATGTGATAACACAATTAACACGATGAACACTCGCTTCAAAATCATTTTTGAAGCATTCGCCTTACTTATCAATATAAGTTGCCATTTGGGAAGTCCTTTGTCTAAACTCGTGCATATACTTTCCCTTCTTAGCCAAATCTAAAATTTCAATCTCTTTGGTAAGCACTTGAATAAATAAATATCATGTACAATCGATGTTGAAGTCATTAAACACTCCTTCGAATATGATCAAGTCGCTAAAAACTCCTTCCTTTTATGACCAATAATCCACTATGCTTGAGAAGGGCGGAGAAAAATGGGAAAAGATAAGAAAAGAGGGAAAACTCTTATGCCCCCATTCTCATGTCCATCTCCCTACCCATCCAAGAAAAGGGGGGTAGTTTGTAAGTGCCTTAAGTTAGAAGAAATAAACTCGAGTTGTGTGAGCCAAGGTGAGGTTAAACTAGGCTATAGTGATCTCATCCATGCTAAGATCATTGTGGATAAAGGCTTTTGCAAGAGCTTATTATTGTAAGGTACCTGGGAAGCTAAATGCTTTGATTATTGTGCAAATTGTGGTAAAGTAGAGCAATGAGATTATGGCTAGACGAGTTGAGGACTTTGTCAAAAATCTTGTAAATAGCTAGTCCTACATCGTAGAGGTTGGAGAGGAGGCCAAAGGAGGGGGGGGATGGGGCTATTGATATTGTTCTTGAAGATGTGTATGTGCTTAAAGGACTCCAGTACATGGTTGAACAAGTTAGTAAGGAAAGTGATGCTAAACATGTAAAGGTTCTGCATGTGAACAATGTTGCCAAATGAAGAAGGGAAATTGTCACTGAAGTTGTTCTTGTTTGACATTAGCATTCCTTTTGAGATGGGCCTCAAACAGCTAGGTTGGGATGTATACACAATAATCCAGCAAAAGTCTTACAACCTAAGCCTAAATATATATCACTACCATGATCAAGGCCTAACTAGGAGAAGAGGAAGGGCTTGAAGGTGTTGTAGTGGTCGTATATGCTCCCATCATAGAACTCTAAGTTTAAGGCCTTGAAGTGAATGCTTACAGTCACTCTCTTGATGGTTGATTGGGTTAGTTGATAAAGCTCCTTAGTGCTACTAACATCGTCTCGTCACATGGCCAAGTTAACTTGGCCATGTGACGACCAAGTTAACTTGGTTGTGGAAGCATTGAATTATGTCTTTTTGCATGAAAGATGCGCATATGTATTTCATTCCCACAATGAGAGGTTGACAGAAGGCTGATGTGGAGACTAAGTTTTGACTAATTTTGGCTTAGTTAAAAAATAGTGGTCCAGTTACATTAATTTCTCTTAGGGCCAAGTTAACTTCACCGCCCCCAGAGGAAAGGGTTGTTAAGCGCGTCCATAGCTAGTCTATTGGGAAGCACCTTCAACATCAGTGTTGGTGATGCTAGGATTCAACACACCATAGAGTCATAGCCAATTTTTACTAAGAAATCATCTTTATGCATGACCACAAACATGATAAAACTCGATTTATGGGGCATAGAGTCATGTTCCTTTAAACCTCAATCGCACTAAAGCTCATTTTGGTAGGTTCCATAAACAGTGTGACAAGTTGCAAATTTTGAATAAAATAAGGTAGTGGGATTGTGATCGAGATGGGAAGTACAGATCACAATTCCACCATCCTCCCACCAAACCCCACTAGTGCAATAATTCCACAAGGTGGGAACATAGCCTCAAAGAGATAAAAGTTGCGTACTTTCTAGTGCAAGTCCCCTCTCATTAGCCCACATTAAAAGGAAAGAAAGTAAAGTATTGTGGAGGTTCGTGAATTAGGCCTAAGCAAGCATTCAGTTAGGACACTCAATTTGAAATGTCTAAAAGGGAAGCCTACATCCCATCAAAATATCAATTGTGGACGTTTGTTTAACTAGCCTAAGCCTCACTTTGGTCACTTGTGGGAAACTAAATATCAATCATACTTGTGGGAAACTAAATATCAATCATACATTATCTACCTTTAAAATTTTTATGAATTAACTAGATCATGCCACATCACAAGACCAGAACAGATAGTTAACACATCAAAACACCTTGAAAGTTAAAAATTTAAATTAGGTCTAATAGAAAACAAATAATATGTAGATGCATCATCAAATTAATAGAACCCATAAGGGGATTTCTTATTCTCTCTTTGAAAAATTAGAATTGTACCTATGTGTTCTCATATACATTTTGAATGTCTATTGGGAGGAATGGGAATAGATTAACATGTTTATTGAGGCATAACATGGCTAGCCTAGTCAATGAATTACTTATTGAAGAAATAAAGCTAGCCTAGTCAATGAATTACTTATTGAAGAAATAAAACTATGTTGAGGCACAACATGGCCAGCCTAGTCGGTGAATTACATATTAAAGAAATTAAACTCTGTTCTTTAACCATGATATGCTTAGAAATCACACAAGCCTTCATCAATTATGTTGACACAATGATTAGGAAATATATTGCATATAATAGCACTAAAATGGTAAATGATTTGTTCTCATTGTTGTTATAAACGAGAACAAAATAAATAAACTATGTAGCACTAATTGGTCACTAATTTGTTCTCATTGTTCTTACAAAGGAAAAAAAACAAACTTTTCAAATGACAAGTGATTGATGCAAACCAAAGCATTCACAATAATAACAAGTTAACTATTCATTCTTAATAGTGCCGCCAAGAAATATAGATGGCTTTATAGAACTACCTAAGACTATAGATGGCTTTATAGAACTACCTAAGAGTATAAACAATAATAACAAGCCAACTATTCATCCTTAGTGGTGGTGCCACCAAGAAACATGGCTTTCCATAACTACCTAAGACTAAATGATTCACAATAATAACAAGTCAACTATTCATCCTTAGTGGTCCCACCAACAAACATAGATAGCTTTATGGAACTACCTAAGACTATAGTTAAAAATTTGATTTTGATCAACCCTATTAGAATTTCGAGAGTAATTGTTGAGAAGGAGACGGGTGTTGTAATTATTGAATATAGAAGAAACCTTTTATAGAGAATCCTTGCACATCAACATGTTAACGGACCCCAGTCATTGATGAAGTTAAGTGTTTTGACTATGGCAACACTTCTTCTATGCATATGCATGTGAATGGGGAGGGAGAAACACCATACACATGACGAGGAGGTGACACGAGTCTATTCTTAGTACTATAAGCATAAGGGAACATGTCATTTCCCCATTTAGATCAACACTTTCATTAATGAAAATGGAGGACAATGAACTGTAACATAGTTGTATACTTACATAGCATGTGGCATGTAGCATGTATGTAGGATGTGATAACACAATTAACACGATGAACACTCGCTTCAAAATCATTTTTGAAGCATTCACCTTACTTATCAATATAAGTTGCCATTTGGGAAGTCCTCGTGCATATACTTTCCCTTCTTAGCCAAATCTAAAATTTCTCTCTCTTTGGTAATAAGCACTTGAATAAATCAATATCATGTACAATCGATGTTGAAGTCATTAAACACTCCTTCGAATATGATCAAGTCGCTAAAAACTCCTTCCTTTTATGACCAATAATCCACTATGCTTGAGAAGGGTGGAGAAAAATGGGAAAAGATGAGAAAAGAGGGAAAACTCTTATGCCCCCATTCTCATGTCCATCTCCCTACCCATCCAAGAAAAGGGGGGTAGTTTGTAAGTGCCTTAAGTTAGAAGAAATAAACTCGAGTTGTGTGAGCCAAGGTGAGGTTAAACTAGGCCAGTGATCTTGTCCATGCTAAGATCATTGTGGCTAAAGGCTTTTGCAAGAGCTTATTATTGTAAGGTCCCTAGGAAGCTTAATGCTTTGATTATTGTGCAAATTGTGGGGGTAAAGTAGAGCAATGAGATTATGGTTAGACGAGTTGAGGACTTCGTCAAAGATCTTGTTAATAGCTAGGCCTACGTTGTAGAGGTTGGAGAGGAGGCCAAAGGAGGGGGGGATGGGGCTATTGATATTGTTCTTGAAGATGTGAATGTGCTTAAAGGACTACATTCAAAATGTACATGAGAAACCATAGGTACAATTCTTATTTTTCAAAGAGAGAATAAGAAATCCCCTTATGGGTTCTATTAATTTGATGATGCATCTACATATTTTTTTGTTTTCTACTAGACCTAATTTAAATTTTTAACTTTCAAGGTGTTTTGATGTGTTAGCTATATGTTCTAGTGTTGTGACGTGGCATTATCTAGGTAATTCATAAAAATTTAAAGGTAGATAATGTATGATTGATATTTAGTTTCCCACAAGTGACCAAAGTGAGACTTAGGCTAGTTACACACATGCCATCGCTCCCATTTTACATGACCAATGGGTATTTGCCATTTTGATGGGATGTAGGCTTCCCCTTTAGACATTGCAAATTGAGTGTTCTAACTAAATGCTTGCTTAGGCCTGATCCACAAACGTCCATTGATATGAATCTCAACTTGGCATGTCCTAAAGGTTTTGTGTAGGCATTTGTCCCCCTTTTTCACAAGGAGTGAACACATATTATATTTAATATTCTTCTTCTACTTTTCACCAAGCAGCTGTGGGCCAAGTGGTTATAGTCATAGTCTTGATAAGAAGAGGTAAGTACTTGGACACATATTATATTTAATATTCTTCTTCTACTTTTCACCAAGCAGCTGTCGGCCAAGTGGTTACAGTCATAGTCTTGATAAGAAGAGGTAAGTACTTGGACCCTAATTTTCACTTTTTTATGAGTGTCCAAGTGTTCTCGGCCCGTGGATGGCAGTCAAGTTTTTTTGATTTTATGTCCATGACTAGACATTTAGGAAGCCTACCCTCAAATGTTTGTGAAGGCAAAATCAGTCAGACAAGAGCTTGTGAGACAAATCCACTTTTTCCATGTAAATGATGGTAGCCAACTTGGGCACCCCTATCAACAACAAAATGATGGAAGAGCCAACTTGGGCACCCTTGACAACAACTAATCACATTGCAATGCTTGCAATGCATCTATATTAATCTTCACTTAGGCTCAAGTTTGCCTATTGGGGGGACATCAATGTGTGCAAAAAACTTGGGTGCAAAGCATTTTGCACCGTTGAAATTAAAAAATTTGCAAATTTGAGAGTTGTAGGCTTGAAAATTCTAAGATATCTACCATTTGGATGGATGGATGCTTTCCCTTTAGAGGTTGCAAATCGATTGTCCTAACTAAATGTTTGCTTAGGCCCAATTCAAAAATGTCCAGAGATATTCTTCCTCTACTTTTCACCAAGTAGAGGTGGGCCAAGTGTTTAGAATCACCATCTTGATAGGCAAAGGTAAGTATTTTGAATGTAGTTAGACCCTACTTTTCACTTTTTTAGTGAGTGTCCAGGTGTATTACCGACATGCCCGTGTTGGTCAAGATTTTTCAAATTTGCCTCCATGACTAGACATTTAGCAAGCCTATCCACATATGTTTAGGATGGCGAAATTACTCGGACAAGAGCTTGTGAACAAATTTGCTTTTTCCATGCAAGTGACTATTTGTGAAGCCCCCTTTACTATGTAGTGCACAAAAATGATAAAATGCTGGCAGCCAACTTGGACACCCCTATCAACAACTACACACATGACAATGCTTGCACTGCATCTGTGTTATTTCTCATTTTTGGATTAGGCTCAACTTTACTTTTTGGGGGGTGGGGGGGCATTAGTGTGTGCGAAAAACCCAGTGTATATTGCACCATTGAAAGCTAAAAATTGCTTGCAAAGTTTTAAGAGCTGTTCTAAAGATTTAGTTATAAATACAGATTCGACAAAATTATAAATAAAAATTTAGTTATAAAGATTTAGTTATAAATACTTCAAATTATTTACAGATTTGACAAAATTACCTCTCATCATTGTGGGCAGATGGTGGGTAGAGATGGTCCCTTAGCGTGGGCGCCCATCACTGAGAGAGCGCATGCAGGCAGGTGTGTAATCAGGGCTAAGCTTGGCAAAAAGTTCAACGCGCAGGTCGTGTCAAGATGGAATGCTCTACTTGTTAGCGTGAGTAACTTCATTTGATATTCTCAATTTTTCCTGTGTGTGCTCGCGAGCGCGTGTGTAGATGGACTCTCTCCTCGGCCTTCTGAAGGGCAAGCCGGAGCACGACTACCTGGTGGACTTCTGGGTGAATCCGGAGCGCACAGGTTGGCTCATGAAGCAGGGCGAGTACATCAAGACCTGGCGCCGGCGTTGGTTTGTTCTGAAAGACGGCAAGCTCTTCTGGTTCAAAGACAGCTACGTGTCCCGAGACTCCAAGCCCCGCGGTATCATCCCTGTCACTTCCTGCCTCACTGTCAAAGGGGCTGAAGATGTGCTCAACAAGCAATTCTCATTCGAGCTCACCACCAGCCGAGAGACCATGTACTTCATCGCAGACTCTGACAAGGAGAAAGAGGAGTGGATCAACTCTGTAGGAAGATCCATTGTCCAGCACTCGCGCTCCGTAACTGAGTCTGAGGTTGTCGATTACGACAACCACCTCCCCAGGTAGGTTCCCCACGGTTTATTATATTGTATCATGCCCATGCTACTTCCATGCATCTTCTTCCTAATCAAGATCTTACTGGGGACAAAAGAAGGCATCTCAAAGGATGCCTGCATATTGCAAGTTAACAATGCCACTCTAGAGAGGCCTTGTTTGTAAATAAATTTAGCTTATTGGTAGGGTTTGCAACGCAAGTCTTTGCAAGACATTACAGTTAAGTTTGTGCTATTTCTCAGCTTTTCAAAATCAATTACAATCAGCTGTATGCTTTTTATACTTGCATTTGGTGCCTCAGAAGTATGTCATCACATAATTCAAAGCTGTTCACTCTGGAAACATGATGTCTTTGTTCTTTCGAATGCCTATCAACTTTTCAGGGATCTAATAGGATGTATAGTACTGCTCTCAAGTTTGTCTTTAAAAGTTGAGCCATCTCTTTGTCTAAACTATCTAGTTTGTGGATTGCATCTCTTTTTGGATGGTTTTTTGGACATATAACATCTCTAATTTAAGTACTTGTATGTGCTTTGAATTATATGCCAAGACGCAGGGGTTGTGGCCAGGGATAGGGTGCGTTGCTCGGTGGGAGATCCATGGACTTGGATCTATGACTGGGTGGTTACCCCCTTTATTGGTCGTTGCTAATGCTTAGTTTGAGCCACAAGTTTTTTGTTTAGGATGCCGAGACGTCTTATGTGAAGAGGTCTAGGACAATTATGGGTGGCAAACTCAAACTTGGGAGTAGCCATGCCTAGGTGCTTGAATATAGAAAATTGACAAGAAGATGACTACCATGAGTATATAACATGCACGTTCCTAAAAGGTGAATTTGGGTATATTCCTGGATTCATCTAGGTATATAATTCAGCCGTATTAGTGCACATGCAGGTTTCACATTGTGAAGTTTTTGTCCGAGTTGCGGCCAGTTGATATTGCGCTAATTCTTTCTATCTTTAGCGGTGCATTTGCCCTATCAACTACTTATTTGCTGTACTAATTCTTTCTATTTGCTACTTCCCTTAGTGCTAGGATTCATTATGGCTGAGTCTGCCTTGCATCTCCGAAGGTTTGACAGAAACTCAGTACGAAGGGCTTTGTGTGAATATATGCTCTTATGTGTGTGTGTGTGTGTGTGGAGTGTGTGTGTGAGAGCATATCTTGATACAGAGTTCTACATTGGGCACTGATGACGTTAGTGGGGATGTCATAGTATCTAGTCCATACTATGCATAATGGAGTTGATAGTTATATAGTCTTGTGGGTTGACTACCATGAGTATATAACATGCACGTTCCTAAAAGGTGAATTTGGGCATGTTCCTGGATTCATCTAGGTATATATATATATATATATATCTATGTGCTGATTTCCCTCATGTATGAATGATTTTTGGATTTGGCCTTGTTTGCAATCACTAACATAGTGATTTGCTGATCAATTTGCTTCTTGGGGCTTGGAATAGAGTTTCCCATTGCTGGAGCCACTTGATGCATGAAATTACAGTTTGCTTCTTGATATTTGTGTGGAAATTTTACACCAATTGGAGGCCATGCATGCCTCGCACGTGCATAGACCATGTAGGGATGGATTTTATCCATAGATTGACATGCACATAGTGCATGTGGCTTGCAACATGCAGGGCATGCATGGAACGTGTGTAAGGTTGCATGTTCATGCATGTAGTCACATGCAACATGTGGGACATCCATGGAACCTTTGTAAGCTTGCATGTCTGTGCATGTGTTCGCATACATATGCAGGTCGCGCATGCGACCTGGGTATGGCAGCATGTGCATGCAGCTTCATGCATGTGGCCTGAATGAGGCTACATGTATTGTTAGGAGTTAGCATGCAGCATGTACACCTTGCATGTGTTATATTTGTGTTTGCATGTCTCTGCATGTGCTTACATTCAGCCTTGGCATGTGGCTGAAGGATGTCTGCATGTGCTTGCATGCAGCATGCAGACCGTGCATGTGACAAGAGGATGTTAGTATGTGTTTGCATGCAACATGTCACTTGACACGTGTCAAGGAGGTGGTTGGATTGGCTTGCATGGGTTGGCATGCAATAGTGGGACTTTAAACATGCCATGTGGTGGGTGCATGGATAGCAACCTCCTACTACTCAAGTTCTTGCTTGAAATGTAGTGGTTGCACCTTGTTGAAGTGCACCACTTGGAGGTGGAGTGCCCTTGGTGGTGAAAATGAATGATTGGGCATGCAAAATCGAGACACCATTCACATGACTGCGAGTCTCTCTCTCCCACACATGGTTCGCAACTTCCACTTGCATGCAATTGTGTTTCCTTAACCCTAAATAGGTTTTTCGACCTCCTTTCTCTCTCTTTCTTGTTTTGGAAGCTGTAACTGGCAGTGTTCATCTTGGAGTGCTTAATCATTCACTTAATAACTGTTTACTTTTGCTTTAGCCAAGCAGTTCTTCACAGGAAATTGTCACACTGGAACTGTCATTTTAGATGACTCCTACTCTTGTCAGACCAAGAAAATCCTCACACACACACAACTTCAGTTTCAAAACACACACATTTCTCTCAGATCACTACTACATTGTATCTACACTCAAGACACTGAATATGCAAAGTACAGGAAACAGGAATAAGACAGATAGACTGACAAACTGCATCTTGCATTCAGAAATCCGCCATAGCTACATAGAAAATCCGCCTAGTATCAAGAACGTCCATAACTGAAAAGCCTTCTCCCTTTTTCAAGAACCAGACGACTTTTTAACTTCTAAGATATGAAAAGTCCCCAAAAATAGACTAAGGATTCATTCATATGATAAAAATAATTTCTCCTAAGGTCTAGCCTAAACACCTGGCACAGCTCGGTGGCTTGAGCCATAGGCCGACTTCGGATCCACAATCCCTTGATCCGGATTATTTTCCGCCTTATCCTTCTCAGTACTTGCATCTTGAACTGTCACTTCAACTTCCAACTCCTTTGTCTTCTCAGCTTCTGGCTCTGCATCTAGAAGAACAATAGTATTCACCTGAAGCTCATCCTGCTTGTCTGCCTTCACTTTAACTCCTGAGTCCTCCCCATCAAACTCCAACTGCACCAAATTGACATTTCGCTGCGCTTCCAACTGCTGCTGCAAATCTGCCACAATCCGCTTCAACTCCTCATTTTCATTTCGAACACTCTTATCACCTGCAGCTTCAAACCACATTTTGAATTTGTCAATGGGCTCCCCCAAATGTTCTTCAAACATTCAGCTGGCATGACTCCATAATTTTTGAGTATATTGCGGCACCTCTTTCTTCAACTCTTCCAATTCTGCCTCAGCCACCAGCACACCTGGAACAGATTGCCCCTCCAAGGCTGCTTTCTCCATACTGATCAACGAAGTCAATCTGTTCATCAGGAAATTATTATCCGACATAAGCTCCACAATCCGGTCTTCAAACGACTTGAACTGCACATCAATAGACATTTTTAAGCCATCTGCCCAACTTCCAAATTCCATAGCTGCTTGCAACACTTCTTCCATCTTCCCTTGCATCGGCTCATTTAGTTTCGACAAATTTTGCTCAAGCTGAGCCTTTTCTTTTCCTGCTACTTCCAACTGATCCTTAAGAAACTGAATCTGCCTTTCTAATACTCCCAGCTGCTCTGAATTCACCTTCTGACCCTCCAAAGACACAAGCATTGCCTCTTGATTGTTGATAAATCTGCCTAACTCCGCCAGGCTGTTGATAGCCTCGTTTGCAGTAAATACCCAAGGCAAATTGACACTAGCCCAACTCTGTGACATCATAGGCTTGTACACAGATTGAAACAGCTTCTGTTCTCCTGACTTTTCCCCCAACTTTTGCGGAATGAAAGTGAAAGTCTTGGCCTTTGGCCCTAAATGAGGCACATTTGGCAAAGAAGAAAACAATGTAGACTTACTTGCTCCCCCTTGGGCTACCGCATCACTGCACTTCCGGAGTCACCCAAGTAATGCGATTTGCTGCCTTTTGCTTTGGACCCGATGGAGATCCGTACTCCAATTTCCGCTTCTTTGCCTCCTTCGACAGCGTTATCACCGGTCCCACAGGTACCTGCAACACATAATTGAAAATACCCCCAAATATGGGACAAGCTTCGTCAAGGATGGTGATCTCCTCTTATCTTTGATCTCCGCAATCTGCAGTCTCTTGACATGTATGCTGTCTTTGCCAACAAACAGATTTTATCCAAGTACCAAAACAGATGCTTGCTTCTCATTTTTTCCGCATTCCTCACCATATAATAGGCCCTGGTGCCCTCTGGCGGCCCAAACTCCCCTTTCTTTACCCCAGGTTCTCGAGTCCCCCCCCCCCCCCCCCCCCGGCGGCGTGGTTGCCGCCACCGTCACGATGGTAGTTGGGCTTCCGATCCTTGGAGTCCTTATTACTTCTCTGGAGAATCTCCCTCAACACCTCACAATCCTTGAGTAATATGGCACCCACTTTGCAGAAAGTCAACTTCTCAAGGCTCTCCATGGAGCATTTCCTTTGCCGAAGATGAGCCGTGTGGCATGGGCTTGCCCTTGTCACTGCTTGGACGAGGGACAACGCATGCCCCCGAAGGTGGCGACCTAGAGAGCCCACGATGCGCAGTGGTAGTAGCCTTCTACTCGAAGCCCTAGGCCTAGCCCCTAGCCCCAACCAACCTCCGCTCCCCCCCCCTTCCCTTCCCTCCTTTTTTTCCCCCTATAGCTATGTCATTGGGATTGCTTCCAACGACAAGCGGTGACCCGCGACAGAACTAGCAAAAGTATCCGCCTGTTGACGAGTAAGAGTGGTAGGCTCTTGAGCGGCGTGCTTGTTGCCGACATGGTAGGCACCACATTCTCGAGGCTATGGAATGTGATAATGGTCCCTTTGGCGAATCGTCAGAAGCATTTATTGTTGGATATCCCCACAGAGCTTATAGAGGATATCTTGGGTCATGCGCATGCAGCAAACCCTGTGGGTTGCAGCCAATCCCTCTGTCCTTGAGCCTCTCCTCCTTTGTGATGCGCTTCCCCCTTGGGACTCAGCTCTTGTCTTGGTAGTCCTTGGCTGTCTTCCTCCAGCCTCTTTGTTGCCTTCTGTCTTCTCCGTCTCCCCCCTTCCTCCTATTTGCCTTCTTCCCTAGCCGCTTTTTGAAGGAGAGACACCTCTCCCCATGGCTCTTTAGACTTCTTGCCATTGGTACCGCTCTTGGCAGCAGTTCTTAGACCCCTTGGAGATAGTCATGTGCTCTTCTTTGGGCCTGACCCTCTCTCCGGAGTCTGGTGGTGGCCCATCCTTCCTCATGGGGCGTCTGGGGGATTATGGTTTTTTTATATGCTTTGTGCTTGGTATTGGCTCTTTCGTGGATCTTGTGGACTCCCTAGATAAAGCAAGGGGCCACGTTAAAAAAAAAAAAAACACAAGTTTTTTTTAAGAGTTAAGGACAATGCCTTATAAAACAAAGGGCTAAGCTTTTTATAAAAAAGATCCAAGGGCCATGCTTTATAAAGCAAGGCGTTAAGGTTTTGGAAAAAAACTAAGCTTTTTATAAAAATCAAAAGGCAAGCTGTAGAGAAAGGCACAAAGCTTTTTTTACACCTCAAAAAAGATTTACCCTCTCATTGTTTTATATACCTTGAAGTCTCTCTCAAGAATCTCTCAAGAAGCTCTCCAAGAGCACATAGCAAAGTTTTGGTGCCAATCTTTATTAAACCCTCATTCTCGTGGGATTCGTTGGCCTCTTCTCGAATCTTTTACTTCTTTCCAATTCGTAAATCCTCACCTTTTACTATGTGACCCAACACCGTTAAGGTGTCAGATACCCAACTAGGAGCCAAGCGCCGCCTTTTATAGGCCATTGAAGGACAAGTGAACTGGCCGACCTACTGTCGGCCAGTTCCATGGACTTGAAATGTTCTTTTGCTCTGTTGACATCAGTTGTGTCAGATGCTCTTCTGCTGGCCAATAGGAGTCGTGGTCCACCAGTATACCTTCCATGCCTATGATAGTTGCTGATGCTCCAAAATCTAGTCTTTTATCTTCCACAAATCAGGGATTTAGTCGTGGGGTTAGCACGTCCATGTGCATGCACGACAGGGGTGGTTCGAGGTACCGAATCTATGGTTGGGAGGTGAGTTTCCAGCCATAGTCTATTGCAGTCACGTGATGTGTCTGATGTTCAGGTCTATGGAAACCCCACTATGGTTTCTTAGGTATGTCCTCTACCTTGATCGAAAGTGGTTTTATGTTTGATTATCCATGGGCATGGTCTAGTGAAGACCTTACATGGGGCAGGGTGTGTGTTTCCAGTAGTAGCCAACTTCTTCAAGTGGACTTAGGCACCAACTTTTGGGTTGGGCCTAGTGGATGATGCTTTCTACTTGAGAGAACCATGTCGGCCATGGGCTGTGGGACGTTGTTTGTGTTACATTGTTTGGTTTGCCTTGACAATGGTTGGTATTTTGTATGTGAATGTCCATGGGCTGCGAGTGGCTGGGCATATCTGCGGGCAAACCTATTTAGGCCTTAAAAAAAGCAATGGTCTTATGGGTTTGCAAGTGGTATTGGCATGTATGCTATGAGTAGTGCCACATGTGAACATGGGCTAACCAAGGGCAATTTTCTCCCTTTGGGTTTTCCCCCCTTGGATATTAGGTGTGAAAGGACACCACTCATTTATTGTATTTTGATATTGTGGAGTCAACCCCTAATCTCCACACATTGATGCTATCTTCTTTGTGTGAGCATCAATCACCATCACTCTTGAGAGTGCTTGCGGCTGTTCATTCTCTGTGTGCCTCTGTTTCTGTGCAGCACTAACCTAATAGTGGTGTCATAGTAGGGTTCCCCCTTCTGCACGCCTGGTCGTGGAGTTCTGTCGATTGCTCGGCCGTCCATCCGTCCCTTGCAAATTTCCGTCTCCGCTCCTTGCCGCCTGGTGTTTCATTGCCCGATTCAGCCACCAGCTCGGGCGGCACTAGTGGGGAGGGCTCCACCACCGCCTCACCACCCGGCTGAGCTCACACCACAGTGGGCGGCTGAAACCGATCCCGTCAAGTGGGAAGACTCCGTTGGACACCCACACGCATAATAGCACAACTTTAAAACCACAATTTGAAATGGACAACTTAAAATAACTTGAAATTGAAATGAAAATGAAATGGAAAGATGGACACCAGCACTGGGGCCGGAACGGGCCGACCCCCCCCCCCCCCTCAATATATGATATATTTATTGGGAGTATTTAACAAATACAATGCTCCATGGGTTCCAAGAACCAGATGATGTCCATGTACATATGAAAACAGTACCAAACAAATAGGCTCGAAGTCGCCGTTCGAAGTAGATGCTCGAATCAGAACGACCACTAGCGTGGTCCAATCTCTATGGTCCTGTGCTTTCACTGGACTCCGCGGAGAGCGCCTCACTGGTGTTCCGAGACCACGCACAAACAGGCGCTCTCGTACTAACGCCTAGCTCTCCCGATCTCAGCACCTTTGGACCGAGGTTCTCCAATAGAGCTTGGACTACCCGGCACCGAACGGGTGTGACCGTATAGGGAGTCGGGAATCCCTTATCAGATTTAACACAAAATACTTTTACTTAAATCTGAAATTCACTTACTTGTGGATGGCAGATAGAGGACCAATACCCGTGGTATTTGTGTAGAAGATGTAGCCACCCAGGAGATGTGAAGTCCTCTTGTGGTTGCCAGTGGAGAAGACGTGCAACCTTGTTGAGATGGCAGAGCCGCCTCGTAGAGAACTTAGCGCAGCCACCAAGATAAATACAACCGCAAAGACCACAGCCACCTGCTGTGAAAAGAGGAGCACCCTCTTGCAAGGGAGGAGATGCCTGGCTGCAGCGTGGAGGAACCGGCTGATTTGAAGAGGCAGCCGCCTGTAGATAGTGGGCAGTCTTGTTGGAAGACAAGCGCTGCACGTAAGGTTTGCAGCCGCCAGTAGATGGTGGGCAGCCGCTTATAGATGGTGGGAAGCCTTACTGAAGACAGGCGCAGCACGTGAGCACACAGGCGCCTACAAGAGCAGCACCATCTGGCGGCAGCCTGCTGGGGATATAACACAGCCTGCTGGGAATATAACGCAGCCTGTATAGAAAGGAGACGACTGGCTGTAGAAGTGCACACAGCCGCCTGAATGAAGAGGCAGGCGCAGCAGTTCTTGAAGTGGAGGAGGAGGCGCACCCAAAGTGTCTACTGTAGACAGGCGCAGTCTGATGTGCAGCCGCCTGAGAGCATTAGCGCAGTCTTCAGCAGAGATGGAGCGCAGCAGTACCAAAAGTGATGTAGGCGCACCAAATTCGTGTACGTGCGCAGCCTGAAGAGATGGTCGCCGGTTGTCTTACGTAAGAAGGTGGAAGCGGATCGCCGGGTTGTTCTACGCTGGAGGTAAAAGCTTTTTTTTATAAAAAATAAGGTGGAGTTAACACATGGTACTTGGCTGGCTCCCCACGATTGCATGTGGGTGGCCAGTTCCAAGGTGGGTTGGGTAGGTGCCCACGCACCCACCCCCACACACACTTAAGTGGGGCTCTCCACCTTGGCCCCTAAGTGGGTGCCCAAAGGGGGTGCCCACTTTTAAGTGAATGTGAACATTTAACCTTATAAAACAAAGGGTTAGAATATAAAATATTAAAACAACATGTGCAATATACTTACCACCTGTTCACATGCACAAAAACTCGTCAGAAGACAGAGCAGACTTCACGACTCACTGGCAGGCGTCCCCGCTCAGTAAGTAACACGTCAAGCAGGCAAACATAAAAATACATGTCATGCGAAAACAGTTTCAAACATGCAAAACATGTGTGCATGTGCAAATAGTAACATGGACATATCTCCCGTTCATGGAACAAGTACAAAATATTTGTCGGCACAAAAATGGCACGACGTAAAACATAAAAACCTGGTCTTCCTATGGAGTGACAGTCCCATAGGTAAGACACAGTTCTAGGCACGAGCCTCCCTATGGTGTGACAGTCCCGTAGGCAAAACACGGCATGAATACTGGCTCTTCCATGGCGTAACAATCCCATGGGTCGAACACAGTCCAGGTCGAAGATACTTCTCCCATGCAGTCTTTTGATCTGTCACATAACATTTCAACAAATCCAACACGGCTGAATTTGCGGCCTCACTTTGGCCATCCGTTTGGGGATGATAAGCTGATGAAAACTCAAGTTTAGGACGCATATTATCAAATAAAGCCCTCCAAAAGAGGCTTGTAGTCCTGGGATCTCTATCCCCAACAATGGATTTAGGCATACCATGATGCTTGAAAATATTAGCAAGAAAAAGCTTTACCATATGATCAGCTTTGATGGTTTTCTTGAGGGGCAAGAAATGAGCTTGCTTGCTAAACCTGTCCACAATGGTCCAAATAGCATCATTCCCATGCTGGGATCTAGGCAAATCCATAATAAAATCCATAGTAATGCTTTCCCAAGGTTGCGAGGGAATAGGCAATGGCTGAAGCAAACCTGGAGGTTTTTGCCTGTCAAATTTCACCTTTTGGCAAGTAATACATGCACGCACATAAGCCTCAATGTCTTTACGCATGCTTGGCCAAAAGAAATATCTTTGAATCATGCGAGTAGTGGGCATAATATCTCTATGACCAGCATAGAGTGGAGCGTGACATTCGTCCATAACCTTTGGATGCAAATCCTTCACCACACATAGGCAATTATCCTTCATCATAAGATAACCCTCGTTGATAACATAAGAGGCACGTGAATGACCAGCCATCAAATCCGTCCAAATATGGCAAAAATCAGCATCCAAATGATACAAATCTCTCATAGCAGATAAGTCTCCATGAGAGGCCACTGAGGCTGCAGCAACATAAGGCCTCCTGGATAGTGCATCGGCCACCACATTTTTCTTTCCTGGAGTATGCACAATCTGAAAATGAAACATGGAAAGAAAGTTTGCCATTCTCATTTGCTTCTCTGAAAGCTTTGTCTGAGATAGAAAGTATCTCAAGCTTTGATGATTTGTCTTGACTACAAATTCAGCCCCAAGAAGATAATGTTTCCATATCTTTAAGGCGTGAATTACAGCCAAGAGCTCTTTCTCATAGATATCCATATGAAGCTCGGCATTATGCAAACGACGGCTCTCGTATGCAACTGCATGCCCTTCTTGATTTAGAATCACAAGCATCACATTCAACTACGAATGACTTGTGCAAGTTAGGAACAATCAAAACTGGACCACATATGATAGCATGCTTGAGCTGCAAGAAAGCATCCTGTTCCTTTGAAGTCCATTTGAAAGCAGTTTTCTTCTTCGTGAGATCATGTAGAGGAGTGGCAATCATAGCAAAATGCCTTATGAAACGCCTGTAATACGAACATAATCCCAGAAAACTACGTACTTGATGTACGTTTTGCAATTCGGGCCAATTGCGAATGGTCTCTATCTTTGCAGGATCCATTGTAACTCCATCTTTGGATACAATATGACCCAAATAATGAATCTCTGAAAGGAAAAACTCACTTTTCTTGGCATTAATGAAAAGTTTATGCTTCCGCAACTCTTCGAATACTGTGACCAAATGAGTTCTGTGTTCCTGCTCATTCTTGGAGAAAACCAAGATATCATCAAAGAATACTCCTGTGAATTTGCGATGGGGTCGGAATACATCATACGATTAAACGTAACAGGAGCATTGGTAAGACCAAAAGGCATTACCAAAAATTCATATAATCCGAAGGCTGTCCTGAATGCAGTCTTATGGACATCTTGTGGCACCACGCGTATCTGGTGATAACCACTCTTCAAATCAAGTCTGCTAAAGCAAGCCGAACCATCAAGCTTATCCAAAATATCATCAATACGCGGAATTGGGAATCTGTTCTTGATGGTAAGCTTGTTAAATGCTCTATAGTCCACACACATACGGAATGATCCGTCCTTCTTTTGAACAAGAAGGACAGGAGAGCAGTAAGGTGAGGAACTGGGCTGAACCAAACCTTTCTCTAAAAGCTCGTTTACCTGCTTCATGATTTCTTCTTGTTGTGCAGCACTCACTCGGTATGCGGGTTTGTCAGGTGGAGAACTACCTGGCACAAGATCTATGCGATGATCTTCGGGCCTTTGGGAAGGTAATTCACCTGGCAATGAATCAGCAAAACAGTCGTTGAATGCATAAAGAAAATTCAGCCTATCATTAGACATAGCATCCACATTTTGATGATTTGGCACAAGGCTATCACGAACAAAAACCAAGTACGCTGAAAGACTCTTTTTCATTGCTTTATTAATTTGGATGTGTGATACAAGTGGGATGGAATCCCCTTCTTTGCCAGCATCAATAAAATGCATGCGGCCTTTATGCATAAAAGAAATCATATTAGACTTGTAGTCTTTGCGGGGCTCAAGCCTATGGTGCCAGGGCTTGCCCAACAATACATCACATCCATTCAGTGGAGCAACTAGGAAATGTTCATTATCAAGGTAGCCCTGGATATGGATGCGCAACTTCCCTATCAAAGGGGTAACCTGCACCTCTTTACCAATAAATGCAGCTTCGGCTTCAATCTGAGGTCCCATGTTCTCAACCTCAATACCCAATGCAGCTGCCGTTTGCATAGAGATGAAGTTATCGGTTGCACTGTCATCAAACATGAATAGTGCGGGCTGATCCTTGATTTGCCCCCAAGCCTTGCAAACCATTCGCTCTTTTGCATCATGACTTGTATTTCCTTGCACATCAGGAACTGCATGTACATTAGCCTTGGTCTGCTTGTCCTCGTGCTTTGGTTTGCGATCTGGGCATTGTCGAAACATGTGGTCTTTGCTACCACAAGAAAAGCATTTTCCATCCTTGGCATATTGCTCTCTTTGCTCTGGAGTTAAGCCGAATTTGTTCTTCCTTGGGCCCTAATCTTTAGATGTGTTATTTTCAGCTTTACCACCCTTGTAGGTCTCCCGGAAGTTCTTTTTAGGTGGCTGTCCACCCTTTTGCAGATTTGGGACAGCCTTGTCCTTCCCCTTTGAACCTCCTTGATCTTGTTTAATCTTGATCACCAATTGCTCCGTAGCAAGAGCAGAAGCTGTGAGTTGTTGCAAAGTATGTTTCGGGTGCAATTCAATGCCCGATCGATATGCTGGTTGCAGTCCAGAGCGAAACTTCCTCTTTCTTTCATCCTCAGTGATTTGCATAAAGGGAGTCACTTCCAGCAACACTTTCCAGAACTTGTTAACATACTGTTGTACGCTTTCATTATCTCTTTGCTCCAGCCTGTCCCACTTTTGAGTGAGAGTTCTCAGTTTGTTCCGCATTTGGTGGCAAAAACTGAGCATAGAATCTATCCTTGAATTCCTTCCAAGTGGAAATGGGATCCTTGGTGATCTTTTCAGTGATCCACCAATGAGCAGCAGTCCCTTTCAAAAACATGCTAGCATGGCGTACCTTTGACTTTTCAGTAAAGTCCTCATCGCTAAAAGCAATGTCGAACTGTGCCACAAATGCTAACACTTTAGAAGCATCATGTTCACCATGAAAAACATCAAATTTCACAGATTTGTCACCTGCTTTAAACTCCTTGAGCTTTCTGGCATGAGGCTCATGGTCTTCTCTTTTTCTTTTCCCCTTGTCCAACGGGGCAGCCCTGTCTGCATGGGCTCCATGGGCCGTCATAGAAGTTTCATGAGGCACGGTGGCATGTGCTCCACGAACTTGAAACTCAGATGCATGTGACTTACCTGCATAAGGCAGTGTCTCTCCATGAGACAACTCAGAAGGCAAAATTTTTCTGGCAGCAGACCTGTCTCCCTTACCAAGAGATACATGCCTTGAATGTATGTGACTTTCATGCCCTCCATGAGCACTGGCATACATATATCTGTCAGGCTTAGTGCCTTGTGGAGAAGATGCATGTCGAGAGGTGACTGTCACCTCTTCCTTTTGCATTAAAGATTTCAACCTTTGAGATGCGGGATCTCCATGCTTCAAACGAGGTGGATTTTTGAATTTCAGCTCTCCGTCATCCCCCTCTTTAATATCACCTTTGCGGAGAAGGTAGGCAAGTGCCAACTCCCTTGGTTTCTTGCTCACTTCCCGTGCCGTTGATTCAAAAGTTACATCTACCATTGCATCAGCCTTTCTAGCTTCAATAGCACTTTGCACATGGGGATCTTCATGCAAAAACTTTAACTCTTGCTCTTGAGCCTGCAGAAGTTTTCTCATATGTTCCATTTCAGCCCTCATAGCATCAGGCTCTTGTTCAAGCATGACTGTCTTTCCTGGAGACAATTGACCCTTTGATTCACTATCATTAACCCTTTCAAGGGGCTTGTGTCTTCCTCGCAGGGCATCAGACCCACGAGAGGCACTAGATGGACCCCTCGAATTAGGCACTTCCAAAGGGTTGCCTTGGCTGTCCATTGTGTTTAAAGTGTGCTAAAAGCGGGATGTCCAGTACACAGGTTCGTTTCCCCACTAGGAAGAGGGAAACAACCGTGCTCTGATACCAATGAAACCGATCCCGTCAAGTGGGAAGACTCTGTTGGACACCCACACGCGTAATAGCACAACTTTAAAACCACAATTTGAAATGGACAACTTAAAATAACTTGAAATTGAAATGAAAATGAAATGGAAAGATGGACACCAGCACTGGGGCCGGAACGGGCCGACCCCCCCCCCCTCAATATATGATATATTTATTGGGAGTATTTAACAAATACAATGCTCCATGGGTTCCAAGAACCAGATGATGTCCATGTACATATGAAAACAGTACCAAACAAATAGGCTCGAAGTCGCCGTTCGAAGTAGATGCTCGAATCAGAACGACCACTAGCGTGGTCCAATCTCTACGGTCCTGTGCTTTCACTGGACTCCGCGGAGAGCGCCTCACTGGTGTTCCGAGACCACACACAAACAGGCGCTCTCGTACTAACGCCTGGCTCTCCCGATCTCAGCACCTTTGGACCGAGGTTCTCCAATAGAGCTTGGACTACCCGGCACCGAACGGGTGTGACCGTATAGGGAGTCGGGAATCCCTTATCAGATTTAACACAAAATACTTTTACTTAAATCTGAAATTCACTTACTTGTGGATGGCAGATAGAGGACCAATACCCGTGGTATTTGTGTAGAAGATGTAGCCACCCAGGAGATGTGAAGTCCTCTTGTGGTTGCCAGTGGAGAAGACGTGCAACCTTGTTGAGATGGCACAGCCGCCTCGTAGAGAACTTAGCGCAGCCACCAAGATAAATACAACCGCAAAGACCATTGCCACCTGCTGTGAAAAGAGGAGCACCCGCTTGCAAGGGAGGAGATGCCTGGCTGAAGATAGGCGCAGCACGTGAGCACACAGGCGCCTACAAGAGCAGCACCATCTGGTGGCAGCCTGCTGGGGATATAACGCAGCCTGCTGGGAATATAACGCAGCTTGTATAGAAAGGAGACGACTGGCTGTAGAAGTGCACACAGCCGCCTGTATGAAGAGGCAAGCGCAGCAGTTCTTGAAGTGGAGGCGGCGGCGCACCCAAAGTGTCTACTGTAGACAGGCGCATCCTGATGTGCAGCCGCTTGAGAACATTAGCGCAGTCTTCAGCGGAGATGGAGCGCAGTAGTACCAAAAGTGATGTAGGCGCACCAAATTCGTGTACGTGCGCAGCCTGAAGAGATGGTCGCCGGTTGTCTTACGTAAGAAGGTGGAAGCGGATCGCCGGGTTGTTCTACGTTGGAGGTAAAAGCTTTTTTTTATAAAAAATAAGGTGGAGTTAACACATGGTACTTGGCTGGCTCCCCACGATTGCATGTGGGTGGCCGGTTCCAAGGTGGGTTGGGTAGGTGCCCATGCACCCACCCCCACACACACTTAAGTGGGGCTCCCCACCTTGGCCCCTACGTGGGTGCCCAAAGGGGGTGCCCACTTTTAAGTGAATGTGAACATTTAACCTTATAAAACAAAGGGTTAGAATATAAAATATTAAAACAACATGTGCAATATACTTACCACCTGTTCACATGCACAAAAACTCGTCAGAAGACAGAGCAGACTTCACGACTCACTGGCAGTCGTCCCCGCTCAATAAGTAACACGTCAAGCAGGCAAACACAAAAATACATGTCATGCGAAAACAGTTTCAAACATGCAAAACATGTGTGCATGTGCAAATAGTAACATGGACATATCTCCCGTTCATGGAACAAGTATAAAATATTTGTTGGCACAAAAATGGCACAACGTAAAACATAAAAACCTGGTCTTCCTATGGAGTGACAGTCCCATAGGTAAGACACAGTTCCAGGCACGAGCCTCCCTACGGTGTGACAGTCCCATAGGCAAAACACGGCACGAATACTGGCTCTTCCATGGCGTGACAATCCCATGGGTCGAACACAGTCCAGGTCATACACGGGTGGCACCAGTCTGGCTCCCGTCCATGTCAGCAAAATATTGGCCTCTTCACATGAGACACCGGCCTGGCCTCAAGTGAACGAGACGCAAAAACTGGAGATGGATCAAATGGTCGGCCAATTGGTGACAGCGGCGGCTGGCTGAGCCCCGCCACACTTGTGGCTTACGTGGCACAAGCCACAATTTTGCAAAAAATTGGGTCAAGCTTCCGTCGCAGTAACCACTCCGTCCCGCAGTCTTTGACGTGCTCGTTTCGTCCGGCGTTTCGCTCGGTCACCGTCGGTGGAGATCTTCTTCGCATGTGCCATCGTCTGTCCACATCGCCTCTACTGCCGACCTGTTAGAAGTCATCTCCTATCTATACATATACACCAGGGCCTCTATTGTGGGTGTGCCCGCCCGGATTAGGTGTTTTCTCATTTTTCCCCACTCACCATATTTTTTCCCTATTTTTCCATGGTGTGGGAGGGTGCCCTGTGCCGGCAGGATGGCCCAGATGCTGGCTAACTACTGGTTGCAGGCTGACTCCACACGTGTGCATGCTGTCCATTTGGGGCTGGTGGACTGGAGCAGATGCTGGTTGGGTGACTTCAGCAGGCTGTCGGCTGCCTCTTCTACAAGCCGACCCCATATATGGGGCCATATAAAATGGCCCCATGGCCCCCCACTTCTTTGTATCTTGTTTCGGGATTTTTTCTTGTGTATATAGCAGAGTTACACGCCTCTCTCTCTCTCTCCCCCTCTCCATTGCTGTGTTTTTTCTGTAGTGCACTTGCTCTTGTGTTCTCAGATTTTGTCATCATCTCCGCTGCATATTCTGACATGGTATCAGAGCTCTAGGCTCTTGATAGATCTTGGGAATTGTGTGAGCAAGAGGGGGACTGTTGTGTTGCTGATTGGTGGATTGTTTTGGACTATTCGGGAAGACGAGAAGCAAGAGGAAGGCGGGCTGATTTGTTGGACAGCCACTTGCAGGTTTAAGTTCCTTTTTTTTCCCACCCACCCACCCTTTTCAGTTACATCCCCGCAATGGTAGATTTACTTGAGATTACTGAGAAGCATGTGAAGATCCGGACACTCTCCACCTTCCCAGTGGACTGTTAGTTGGATGGGGATTACTACGGCATCTAGAAGGTAATGATGGAATCTATCCTAGAGTCTTATGACCTTGCTGATTTCATTGTTGTTGGGGTTCCACGGCCGGAGGTAGAGGAAGGGGAGTTACCCTCGATTCGGAAGGACCGCGAGGCACAGGCACAGTTGTGGGATCGTGTCAATGCCAGGGTCCGTTTATTCATCTTCTTCAATTGCACACCACAGGTAATCAATCATATAAAGCATATGACGCTAGCCAGAGGTATATGGCAGCATTTGGCCTCTCTTTATAATAGGGTATCGCCCATGAAGAGGATTTCCTTGGAAGTACAGATGCGGGTTATGAACCCTGCAAAGTCTTCGACGATGCGGGAGCACATTAACAAGTTGTAGGCTCTTCAGCAGGAAGTTCTTCAGGCTGGGAAGGATATATCATCGGAGGATATGGCCATCACATTGCTGTCGCATTTGCCCTCTTAGTACTCAGCTTTCTACTCTTCTTTGATTACCAGTGGGGCAGGCTCAGCGCAGATCTGGACTTATGACTTTAATGCCCGGATTCTGAATATATTGGATTTTGGACTTGAGCCCAGCTCTTCCTCTGCAGGAAGGGATGGATATCTAATTGGGAGTGTAACTGGTAGAGTCGCCCACTTCGTGGAAGTTGGGACATTATTATGGATATATGGAGACTCGCCTAGTCTTGCCCATTTATTTGGGACATGATTATATCTTGGATACATGCATTCAAGCTGGGGAGGATGTCACCAGCCTGGACATTTCCAAATATGAAAGGTGCATGTTGGCTACAAAAACTTCAGCTGGAAGTATTCTTTTGTATGGTTGTGGTTGGGTACTATAGATTGGCAGTGGATCTGCCACACTTGACGAGTATTGTGGTGGTACCAAATTTTTACAGTTGCAGACAGTTGCTTATAAGGCGGAGGGGATGTCACCATTTGGTCCCTTCACTAGCATTGATCGGTGTTTTGAAATTTGGAGCAAGCCCACGCTCAGAAGGGAACCAAGGTGAGAATGGGGATTTTCCTCAGAAGGGGTTAACTTGAAAGATTCCTTGCCAAGGGTTGGCCTGAAAGATGGTCACAAAGCATGAATGTCCCGGTTTATGAGTCAATGTGTTATCACAATTCGGTCCCTTCACCAGCTTTGATCAGTGGGCAAGCCCACACTCAAAACGGAACCAAGGTGAAAACGGGGATTTTCCACAGAAGGGGTTAAGCTGAAAGATTCACTGGCAAGGGTTGGTGTGAAAGATGGTCACAAAGCATGAATGTCACGGGCTTCTAATCCTTTATTTGACTTATAAGGTTTATGAGTCAATGTGTTCAGACATCATTTATGTTTATTTTTAGGTGGTCGACTCTATCTTAAGGGGCAAGGCTGAATCGTGAAAAGCAGAAGGAAGAAGCTGCTCTTGGGGGATGCGCACATGCTGACTGCAGCTGGATCTCTTTCTCTCTCTTATGCGCACAGGGGCCGACAACTGCTGTGTAGTTCTTTGTCTGCTGGCCGCCTCCAAGCTGGTCATACAGGAGCCATCTTCTCTTTCCTTTTCCCTATTTAGTAGCTGGTCACCTACAGGCTGGCCAACAGTTGTGTGCTACTACCTTCTTGCTGGTTGCTCTCTAGCTGGCTGTTCAGCATAGTCATATGGAATGGGAAGGGACAGATGGAACGGGGGTCTGTTCTAGAATGGGAACGGGAACTTGGAAAGAAAATGGGAACGACACGTCATCACCATATGGCTACCGCTTTATTAAGTTGTTCTTTATTAATGTTAGTCATAGGCTTCATGTAGGTTGTGGTGCTTTATGGCTACCCTATTTCAAGGCTCCTCTTCCCTCTTGTTGTAATCATCCATTGTCCAGTGCATTTTGCTAACGCCTAATGTTCTGGCAAGTATTGCCTATTGTAAACCTCTTGCTAATATCAAGGTGAACTTGTTTGTAATCTCTCTCTCTCTCTCTCTCACTTTTCATGTTCATTCTTCCGCCTGTGTACTCCAACAAAAGGCCATCATGAATTTGTTTGGGCGTGGTCTTCATGAAGCGTGGATAAGCAAGCATTAATACCTATAAAACTTTGGCTTAAGGTATGGAAAAGAACCTATTAAAAACTCATCAAGGATTTTGATATGAAGATCTTCTACGCAGACATGTATCAACAAAGTGGTGATTTACTCTCTCTCTCTCTCTCTCTCTCTTTCTCTCTCTCTCCATTGCAAACATGTACCATCGTCAAAATCATCATTGCCACCATGTGTAAGGACAAATACAGCAATGACGTCTGCTGGTCTTAACTACAGATTATGATGACTGCAACAATCCATACAGCAGTTGGCGATCATGACATGGGCAGGATACCCATGCAGCAATGATGGTGCCTACAGCACCCTGTCCGTACTGTTGATGAAGAGGGCGCCTGGAAACCTGTTCGTACAGTAGTTGCCTTCCGTACGGACTCTGTGGTGTTGATGTCATCACTTTTGTATGGCCATGGGATGGATGACATCATCACTTCTGTATAGCCAGGGCAGGGCTGAAGCCTGACATTATCATCTGTATGGCCAGGGTTGGGCTGACCTAATCATCATCTGTACAGACTGTCATGCTGATGTCATACCTGTACGGATCATGCTGCCTGCCATCATCGTTGCAGTATGGCCATTGTGTACGTATGTCATCACTGTAAGGACAGCTCGTGTGGGGCATGTTATTGAGGATTGGCCTCTTGTTTTTCTCTATTCATTGTGGTATAGACATCATTTTTGCCTAGACTTGGATTCTTGTGAGGATAGGCTTCCGGGGTTTACCCGAATACTGTGTGTGTGTGAAGAGCAATGTGAAGAGTCTTTGTGAAAGTACCAGTGAAGACTTGGGGCCAAGAACTCTAAAGACTCCGTGTGCGGTGTGGTTTGCAAGGAGTTTGATCTCACACGTAGGGGGGAGAGATCAAGGGAATGACCTTGGATCTTTATGCAAGGCGGAAGGTCTCAAGAGTAGGACTTGTGAGCTTTGTGGTTGGGAAAATTTGTTTCATGCTCTATCTCTTCTGGCTTGGTTACCAAAGGCTTATGGGATGGCCGTGAAGCTCGACCAAAGGAGCAACCAGCTCCTACTGGGCAATCAAGTAATTGACCCAGATGAGATTACAAGTGATGAAAACCAAGGTCCAGGTGGAACAACTGGTTCTATTCGTACACATTCACATACAAGTGGTTTAGGGAGTATAACACATACTGGTGGTGATGATTGTTGGAACTATCTGAGTCTCAGTGGTATGAAAGGTCTTTGGTGTGAACACATTAGGTGTGAAAGGTCTTTGGCGTGAACACATTAGGTGTGAACCACCTCTATCTAAGGGTCAAAGATAAGGCCGAGGTGCCTATAAAAGTATGTACTTGGTTCCTTCATTCTCACAATGAGTACCATTCAAGTTGTGTAATCTCTCTCTCATACTTGATCTCTATTGCTTCCCTCGCTCTCTCTCTCTCTCTCTCTCTCTTACACACTCCACTATGATGATGACATTCCATCCCCCATAGCTCCATGTGTGATCCTGTGAATGCCAACATGGTATCAGAGTGTAGGTCTTCATTGCTGCCATCATCAACATAACCATGCTCTGCACACTTGAATTCTTTCGCCATCATTTTTTTCTTGCATTTGCAACTTTAAAGAAACTTTGCGTTTTTCTCTCTGTGAGCTCTGTCGCCCCAGAGCCGAAAGCTGTGTGCCCAACTGCCCCAGAGCCTGCCCACCGCTGGAACGCGCCACGTCCACCCGCTCAACTGGGCAGTGCTGTTTTTTTTCATGAAGGAGTATGCAGTTCAAGCTTGTAATCTAGATAATCAACCTTAATCAGCTTAAGGGGAGGTTTACATGCGCTTCAAATATGGTTGTAATCATCAAAGTGAAGCTTCTACAGCAATCACCAATTGGGGCTTTCTTGAAATCTAGGCCCTGGATCAAGTCGAATATGCTACATCAATGGATGCCCGTGATTTCCACTCTACAACTTACAATTTGAGCTCTCCCATGTCCTTTGCCTTAGCCCATGTGCCTAAAACAACGGCCCAAGTCACATTGGCTTGGAAACGACGACATAAAAGGACTTCATTGACATATGCTTGACATATGTTCACGTGGAAGTTTCAAAGCTTCATGATTTTCTATCTTTTATCTACCTTTTGATTTCCTATTTTGTATGAGTCTAGGGTTCTCTGCTCGAGTGGTCTAAATATTTTGGATTTCTTTTTGGAGTTGTTATAAAGCCTTGATGCTATAAAAGGCAGAAATGTACTCTTATCCTAGTTAAGAGTGACCCGCTGGGGGAGAGGGGGGGGGGGTGTGTGTGTGACTAAGTAATAATCTCAGCTTTGGTCATAAACTGCTTGAGAAAATAGTTGTGGCATGGGAGGTGCGCATGGCTAGTTCGCCTCTCTACAGTGATGTGATAGAGTTGGACGTTGGTTGCTTCTTTTGCGTTTGGGTCTGACCACCTTCTCTCCGAGGGGCGGTGTTGGAATTATCTAAGTCTCAGTGGTGTGAAAAGTCTTGGTGTGAACACATTAGGTGTGAACCGCCTCTATCTAAGGGCCAAAGATAAGGCCTAGGTGCATATAAAAGTATGTACTTGGGTCCTTCATTCTCACAATGAGTACCATTCAAGTTGTGCGATCTCTATCTCGTACTTGAGCTCTATTGCTTCTCTCTCTCTCTCTCTCTCTCTCTCTCTCTCTCGTAATAAAAGATATATTTCCAAAAATTACTACAAATGGCCACATGGCCGCCAGGTGATGTACTAGCTCTCTCTCACTAATTACTCTAAACCACAGGTGTAGCTCGGAGTACCTTCATCCAATATATAGCGGTGTCATTCTCCACCAAATGAGTTTATCGCAAGGAAGAGACTTGCCACAATAGTAACCCTTTTATACGACCTATGTACTAGCTCTCTCTCACTAATTACTCTGAACCACAGGTGTAGCTCGGAGTACCCTCATCCAATATATAGTGGTGTCATTCTCCACCGAATGAGTTTACCGCAAGGAAGAGACTTGCCACAATAGTAACCCTTTTATACGACCTATGTGAGCTGTAATACCAACTTTTGCATCAAATATGAAGGCATTCCTAGTTAACCAGATATGCCACAAACTTGTCCACCTGCAAAAATGAAAGAAAATTGAATGTTTTGGGTTATCCGGCCCATTTGGAATCTCTCTCTCTCTCTCTCTCTCTCTCTCTCTCTCTCTTTTATACTACTATGATGATGATATTTCATCCTCCATAGCTTTATGTGTGATATTGGTGGTGTTGATGTAGATCCAGCTTCTACTATGGACCAAGATAGATGGGACGGAAGTGATACACATACACATGCACATGTAATGATTGCTCTTTCAATGAAGAAGTCCAATATCCCACATATTCGTTCTTGTGACATTGCCAAGCAGGCATGGGATGCACTTAACATCTTTGTAGTATGTACCATGTACACAATGAGGCTAAGGTATCCTAATTGAGAAGGTAGTTAGAGTCAGAGCATCTGAATGAGATAGATTCAATGGATGCTTACTTGACAAAGATCAAGGATTTAAGAGAGCAATTGGTGAGCCTTGATGAGACTTCTCTAGACAATTCACTTGTGCCCGCAGTTCAAAATGGATTGTTTGGTTCCTATGAGAGTTGTGCCTCGACGATAAGGCTTTTGATGAAGGTTAATACAAATGCTCTTACTTTTGATGAGTTGGTCTCTGTACTCTTGCAAGAAGAGCTAGCAAGGCAGAATAGCAATGTCATGCACATTGGGGATTAAGCTTATATCATGAATCAACAAGGCAAGGATAAGGCCTCCTCATAGGGGGCTCTAAGCCCAAGGTTGATTCTCCCCAGTCCTTTGGTAAGGATGATGAGGAGGAGGGCAAAAAGAAGAAGAAGAAGGGTAAGTGCAACTACTATAGGAAGCATGGGGACCACATCAATGAATGCCGAAAGAGGCTGGAAAAGGAAAAGAAAAAGTATGCCAAAATGTTGGTTGGATGATGTTTTAGCACCTAGTGTTGAGAAGAAAGATGCTGCAAATTATGCACATGATTAGTGGTCTTTTGTGGTGCATAGTAGCTATGATCCATTAGTGCATGTCAGGATCTAACTTTGATGTATGGTTCTTTGATAGCGGTGCTAGCAAGCATATTACATCATGATGTAAGCTGTTCACTACACTTGGGACTGCTCCCTAAGGTGGTAATGTGACATGTGCAAATAACTCTTCATATCTAGTAAAAGGTGTTGGCCAAATTGTATTTGTTTGTCGTTGTCACCATGCGACCGTGATACAAGTACACTCAAGGATGTACTTTATGTACCACACATCAAGAGAAACTTCTTGTCAGTTCCAACCATGCGACCGTGATACAATTACACTCAAGGATGTACTTTATGTACCACACATCAAGAGAAACTTCTTGTCAGTTCCAACCATCACTAGGCAGGCCTAATGGTCAGATTTATGGATGACAGGTGTAATGTGCATGACAAGAGTGATGTTGATGTTATTGTTAGTTTTGGCACACTATGCCATGGTTTGTACATGCTTGATTCTTATGAAAGAGTTATACATAATGCATATTCAATGGTTGTTGCTAAACCATGAGTGACACGGAGCTTTGCCCGCTTTGGTCATTTAAATTTGTAACACCTTCAAAGGCATGATATGGTGTCAGAGTTGCCATAGCTTGAGGCCCTAGTCAAGCATGTATGTGAGGGGTGTATTCTTGGCAAGATGTACATGCATCATTTCCTAAATATTGATGTGTAAGAGCTGTCTAAAGTTATAGCTTGTGTATAGTTGGTCTGATGAGCATCACCTGTTGTTGGTAGTTACCTTTACTTTGTCACTTTCATTGATGACTACTCCAGACATACCTGGGTGTATCCTTTGAAGGGTAAAGATGAGGTCTTTATGTGCTTCAAACACTTCTTGTCAATGGTTGAAAATGAGTATGTTAGAAGCTTGGTACATTATGTATAGATAGAGTGTGGAGAATATATGTCAAAAGGATTTTGCAACATTTATGGCTGAAAGAGGTATAAAACATCGGTGCACAATGCCTCACATACCTCAACAAAATGGTGTAGCTGAGAGAAAGAACATGATTCTCATGGAGATAGCACAATACAAGGTCAAGGGCCAAGATTTGCCTCATGGTTTTGGTTGGAGGTTGTTATGTGTGTTACATATGTACTAAATAGATGCCCAACAAAGGCCTTGCAGTCTATCATGCCTTATGAGGCTTGGAATGGTAGGAAGCCCTCAGTGGCTCACCATGCGAGTTTTTGGTTGTTTGGCTTATGCTCTTGTGCCTGAGCAAAGATGACATAAGCTCGAGAATAAGGCTGTGAAATGTATTTTTGTAGGATACAACTCAGAGAGCACGGGTTATAGACTCTACCATTTGGCTAGCAAGCGGATTTTGGTAAAAAGTAGAGATGTCGTTTTGGTGAAAGACTTAGCTTAGACCATGCTCACATGTAAAAAACAAGAAGATGTAGGCTCACAACATATGTTTGATACACTCTTACCTTAGATCAGTTTTGGACAACCTTTTGTGGAGTAAAATGCTCAATAGAGAGCTGAAAATCAGTCCCCAATGGCTGAAAATCAGCATATGAATCCATAGATGAGGACATAGTGGATGATGCAATGAATGAGGAATGAATATCCATACATGAGTCCAAATGGATGTCTAGATGGTTGTTGGATACATCACGTGACAACAAATAGGATGTTCCATTATCTAGGTAGACACACGCTAGTTCATTTGTGGATCACTCTCTTATTGCCAATACATGTAATGAAGAGGAACCCTTTTCTTTTGAAGAAGCGTAGGAAAGTGATCATTGGTTACAGGCCATGTAGGATGAGTATGATCCCATACTCAAGAATGACACTTGGGGATTTGGTAGATTTGCCATATGGCAAGAATGCTATAGGTACGAGGTGGGTTTACAAGCTTAAACCGAAAGCTGAAGGTAGCATTGATCGTTGCAAAGCTAGGCTCGTTGTTGCAAAGGATTATGTCAAGTAGAAGGGGATTGATTTTGATGAGACCTTTGCACCCACGTTTGGTATGACTACCATCAGGTGCATTATTGCTTTGGTTGCACATCAGGAGTTGGACATCAAAGTTGTCTTTTTACATGGTGATTTGCATGAGGAGGTATATGTATCTCAGTCTCACATGGTTTTTTGATGAAGGGGCAAGAAAGCAAAGTATGCAAGCTAAAAAAAAGCCTTATATGGCGTTAAGCAGGCTCCTAGGGTATAGTAAGAGAAGATATATACATACTTGGTTGCACATGGATTTTACAATAGTCCAATTGAGAGTACCCTCTATGTAAAGAGTCGTGATTTTTTCTTGGTTATCCCCTTGTATGTTGATGACATGTTGCTCATAGGTCCTGATGTGGATCAAATTTCAGTCGTTAAGGGATTTTGTTGTAGTCTAGTATATAGAAAAGTTGCTAAGAAGTTTTAGCTTGAAGACTATAATCTTATGGCTACACTAGTTGAGATAGGTTCCAAGCTTAGTCTTCAAGAATCTGGAGATTCATTTGATGCCACATTGATGGATGCTTAATTTATTTATGCAATACAAGACAAGACGTTTAGATTGGGGTCTCACAGTTAAGCAAGTTTATGTACAGCCTAGGTTCCAGGCATTGGCAGGTTGTTATGCGGGTTTTTGCTACTTATAGGGCACTCAATCTCTTAGCTTATTCTATCCCATGGGGTGATTCACAACTGTATGTCTTTTTTGATTTGGCTTGGTTGGTTGTTATAACACTAGAGTAGCCAAAAGTGGCTGTAACCTTTACAACGACAGTTGTGTTTGGCTGATTTGGGTGTAGAACACTAGTCCTCCACTGCTATCTTTCAGAGCGCACCCCGAGTTTCATGCTTGCACTAAGCATATTGAGGTGCATTATCACTATGTCAAGGAAAGACTCTTTGTAGGAGAGATCATCATTGGTATATGTGCCTACACATGATAACTTGGTAGATTTGTTCACAAAGGTACTTTCTCGTGAAAAGTTTGAAGCTTTTTGCAAAGCTTTGGGCTTGTTGACTTTCAAGGATTGATAAGACATTCTTGTATATGTTTTCTTCATCACTCTAGGGGGGATTTATTGCCACATGTAAGGCTAGTGAAGGGTGAACACCAGTAGGAGTAGGGACATTTTTTTACCCTCCATAATAGGGGTTTTTTTTCCCAAGCTCTTATGCATGTGAACATGCTCTTATTCTACTTATAAGGTTCACTTATATTGTACTTTGACACTTATCCAATATACTATAGTTTGTGCCTCTCCTTGTACTCTCACGATTTCTTCTGTGTGCGCGTGTGCATGTGCGTGTGGATTTCTATGCTCGACTGAGCCTTCATTCCAACATTAAGATATTTGATATATATGTATATATATCTATACATATATGTATATGTAGGTGTATTCACACACACACATACACACATACATACATACATATATGTATGTATGTATTACACACACACACACACACACACACACACACACATGTATATATATATATATATATATATATATATATATATATATATATATATATATATATATTGTTGAAAGTAGGCAAGCTCAAGTAGAAGATATTGTTTAAAGTGTGTGAACAAGCTCTTAGGTTAAGAGTTTTTTGTTATTTTTATTTTGTAAAAAGCATGCTTTAATATTTTTAGGGAAAAGCATGTTTTGAGGAAAAGAAAATTGCTTTTGTAACTTTATATATAAGGGCATGGACCCAAACATAATCAGCGAGTCAAATTTTCGCTTCAAGAGGCTCTTTGATTTGTGTCAACATTGGTATTAGAGCCAGATCGCCAAGATGCAAGGTCACCTTGGGGCATTCATTTTTTAAAATAAAAAGCAAAAGTTGGAAAGCTTTTTGATTAAAGCTTTCGCAAGCTATTAGGGGCCACAGCCCTAATAGGGGATTAATTGCAAAGAAAGATTATGGAATATCATTACCCAGTCAACCTCGATTGTTAAGTATCATTATTTCCATCAATTTGCGACAATCTCTACATGATTGCTATTCAGAGCTACAATAGTTAGATCACTCTCATCTAGATTTGTTTTTCTACCATTCTTAGATTTCTTTCCTCATCTATGAAACCTTTGTTGCTTTGATGGGGTCTTTTTTAATCAAGGGGAATACGTTAATTGGAAAATTAGCCGTCTGCGCCCAAACATGTAAATAAATAATGGACCCTAAGGCCATGTGAACACACCATGGGCCATATAAGTGAGTTAGGGGAGATGGAAACTTATCTTTTAACAATTATTAATACAAATCTTGAGCCCAAGCTCTTGGCTATGGTGGTATTCCCTTGAGTGCATATGTGCGGTACTCCACTTTGTATCTCTAACCCTAACCCTAATCTCTCTTTCTTACATTGGTATCAAAGCCAAGCTCTTGATTCATCTCCTTTCTCCATTTTTTTTTTGGTTTTTCTTGATCTTTCCCAAAATTTTCTTGGAAATTTTGGTGCAAGCATGGATAATGTTCAAGTTTGGTGCTAAGAATCCAAGCTATGGTGAGCTTGAGATCGAATCGGGCATTAAATGGACAAAATTTGAGACAAATTTGAGTGGTTTTGGTCAATTTTCATCCCATGGGCACCCTGGACATGGAATATTGAGTGTGGAGTCGTTTTGGGGACAAGGATGTGAAAGCATTAAAAAAAACATGGAAAATAGGAAAATCATTCGTCGCTTGCAGCTTGCTCGGTCGCTTGTGTTTTAGGGTTTTGGTCATGGTTTGCTAGGGTTAGTTAAGCCTTGTTAGGCAAGGCAAGCTTTCCTATGCTTGGTGGATGGGCTAGGGGATAAAGATGAGTGAAAATGGTGACAGTATTCAGCAAATCCAACAAGCCATGAGCAGTGATCTATAAAAGCAGCACGCCTCATCCATACCTGGGAGCTTTCTTGAGGCTTATCTTGTAACTTCTTGAGTGGATTGCAACAATTTGTGTCTTAATGCTTCAATGGCGGAAGCCTCTTCTCTTGAAGTTTATGCATTAAGTCTCATTAATGCATACATTGATATCAAGTTTGTGCACTAATCCTCATTAATTCTTATCAAGGTTGCATTTATAGCTGTTGTATTACATTATTTGCTATTGATGCATGTTAAGCTTGCTCTATATCATTCCTTGAAAGTTTCAATACATAGCATCAAGAATGGGGGTTTTCATGAAGATTAAGCTTTCTCATTATCATAATCTTATAATGACAAAACTAATGATTCATTAAACTAAGTTGTGTGTATGTTTTGGGATTTTCATGGAAATCAAGATTTCTTGGTTTTTTCTATGCTTGAATGGAGTTCTTCCACATTTGAAACGTCATTCTCACATATCTCCATGCATAAGATTGGGCATTTTCATGGAATTTGAGCTTCTGGGCTTTTCCTTTCTTGCCTTGTGGGCTTCATTGCGTAAGGGCTTGAGCATTGGGTACCACTACATGCTTATGGAATGAAGATTAATACCATTAATCATGCTTGATTCAAATAAAATAACGCATGTTCTATGCTTATGTGAAGAGGCACATGTATTGAGCAAGTTATGTAAGGCAAGTGATTGAAATTGTATTTTGGCTAACTACCATTTGGAGCTCACCTTTGCAAGCCTCACCAGTGTTGTTAAAATCTTGTATTAAGATGGATTGTGTTGGTATGCAATTATAAGTGTCTATGTTGTAAGTGGACTCTTACATACTTGATTGCAAGCTCATAGTTGTGTACAAATCTCAATTTCAAAAAGGCTTGTAGAATCTAGTATGTTGAGAGGGTACCTTTGGTATAGATAAAGGGGCCAAAGGGGAGCATGGCTTGAATCCATCTATCTGTTGATGAGTGCCTTGGAAAAGTGGATAGATGGAGGATTAGGTACATCGATGTGAAGACTTGGCCTCAATTCTTGCCATCGAATTTTGAGATTAAGATTTTGTTATAAATGTCTCTATAATTATCTTTCGTCTTGTTGTATGCATCAAAAAATCAGAATCATTTTCATATGTTTCCTTTATGTTATCAAAAGAAATACCTTCAATAGTAGATATATTATAAATGGTAGATCTCATACTCAAAGCATCATTAATAACATTTTCACGTCCAGGTGTATATTAAATAGTTGGCTAAAAACTTTAAATAAAAGATATCCACTTAATATGCCTATCTAATATTAAAGGTTGTAAAATCAATTGTTTAATACTTTGTTGATCAATTTTAATGTTAAACTCGGAACCTATAAGAATGTTTTTAAATTTTTCATGCATGAATAACAACAATCAATTCTTTATCATAAGCAATATACTTAAGCTCAAATGGTTTTAGTTTTTACTTTCAAAAGCAATTGGATGATTATCTTGCATAAGCATAGCACCAATACCATGTCTACTAGCATCAGTTACTTCCTTTATGCAATGGATCATCTAAAAGATCTTCATTTTTAGAATTACTCAAGAGAGAAGGCGTCATTCTCTATATCTTCTTCACCATCAATCATGTTGACGTGTGCGGTTGTTGAATTTTTTCTTCTTCTCATTCAGGGCAATTGGACACAATGTGTCCTTTTTGTCGATAATTGTAACATATCACAACTCGAGGTATAAATTCTTGTTTCTTCTTTGCGTCATCGTTCTTCTTATTGTTGTTGTTGTTAGCACCATGATTGTTATTGTTGTTTGAAGCAACATCCTTGGTATCATTGGTATATCTGTCAAACTTACGAAAAGGAACAAACTTTCTAAATTTGTTAGCATAAGAATCATGTGGTGGTTTGTTATCCTTTTGTACTCTATTCTTTTGCTCACAATTGTAAGCCAAACAGATGGCCATGGAGAGAGAATGTGGTTGGAACATATTGATCTCTGCTTGAAGAGGAGGCTTTAATTTGGCAATGAATTTGTGTTTTTTATCCTTTGTTTGTATCCGTTCAAATAGCCAGGAGTTAAATGAGGACTTGCCAAAATTTGTCCACATATAGGTGTACAGTCTCTTTGTCAAGTTGATGAAGCATATCCCATTGTTGATGTGCACTTGCTTTATATTGAGATGGCAAGAAATTCTTTTTGATTCCAAAACCTTAATAAGGTCATGGCAAACCTTGTTGCCAAATGGTCAGAGGTGATATTGATGGCCTCGTCCATTATCATGTTTCATGCCATTTTTGACTTGTTCAAATTCTAAACTTAAATAGTCAATTCTTATATAAACCACTCTTTAGAAGTACATTTTTGTACTTGTTCAAATTCTAAACTTAAATACTCAATTCTTATATAAACCACTCTTTAGAAGTACAATTTCTTTGAGAAGAAGGAGAAAAAAGCTTTATTAAAAAAATCATAATTATTCGAGTATAAGAATTGGTTATCACTCAACTTCCTCAGCCTTAACTAATAGAAAAGTCCTAGTCGTCATACTAGAATAAGAGTGACTAGTGACATGGCTAAGGTTTACTATCCTATGAGGCAAGGAGAGAAGAAGCTCACTATCCTATAAATTCTTCTAAAGGTTTGAATATTTTGGCGTATGGATTTGCACAGACGAAGTTTTGGTACTAAACTCATCTTAAAATTAATCAAGGTAAACTTATGTTTTCTCAAAGCATCTCATTTTGACTATAATAAGCATAA
This sequence comes from Cibotium barometz, assembly GCF_041138505.1. Classification (NCBI taxonomy): domain Eukaryota; kingdom Viridiplantae; phylum Streptophyta; class Polypodiopsida; order Cyatheales; family Cibotiaceae; genus Cibotium; species Cibotium barometz. Next base: position 35,747,676 of record NC_141091.1, read on the forward strand.
ATCCATCGACATCCAATGAACCACTGATGTCTTCTATCCCAATAATTAGGAAAGAACATCTCCTCAAAATGTTTGGACAATAATTCCCTCTTGCGGCCCACGAGTTGATAAGAGGTGCTTGAATGAAAAGCTATTATATATCTTATTCGATGTTAAACTTGTGATCCCAAATAAGCAGAAAATATTTGAGCAGCCCCTGTTACTTATGATCAATCAATCATGGTTGTAAGGAATTATGTCATCCTCTTGGGCAAGAAGGGCTCGTCAAACTAGTGTCCAAAAAATAGATGTCAAAATTTATTTGGTGACCCATTACTTTGATGCCAGTAATCTATAAAATGATCAAAAAAACGCTCACTGATAGACTCAAAAAGATTTTAAATAATGACCTCCATCCTGCACAGCATGGTGTGTCCCACAAGATGACAGATCACTAATAATATCTCTAATGCCTATGTGGGGATATAATATGCAAAATATATAAAGCAAGATATTTTATGACTGTAGGTTGGTGTAGTAAAGGCATTTGACATTGCTCAATGGGATTACATTGTTGCAGGCATGACAAAGTAGCTTGGGTTTGTGAAAAGACTATCAAATGTTATTTAGTGGCTTTATGAAGAAAGTATGGAACGTTGCATATTGGGCGAAGGACTATCCTCTCAATGGGTATTGGGAAAATTAATCAGATAGCGATGCCTATTAAGTGCTTTATTATATGCAATTGCCACTCGTTCCTTTGCTACTCTACATGGATAAACTCACTAATATTGGGCACTTACATGGGTTGTAATTACCAAATGGGTGTGCTTTGGTTGCTCAAGATTATGTTGATGACTCTTTTTTTTCCCTAAGAATACACACCCAATGATCTTAAAGTACTTGTGCAAGCTCTTAAGCTCTTTGGAGAGGCGAGACACATGTTCATAAATTTTGGAAAATCAAAATTATACGTTTAAAGGAGATGGATTGACATAGCATTTTATGACCGGGACATATTATTCAGACATTTTTCAACCCTTGGGATATCCTCTAGGATAGAATGTCTCATCAAATAGCTACTAATTGGGTCATGCAGCCAAATTGGATTTCTAGCACTTATCTACTTGATCTCTTCATGTACAACTCATAGTTGTGTAGTCCATTCTTATGGCTTACATTCAAATCTCTTCTTGCCTTTTTTAATATGGTAAAAACAATAGATTTCAAGCTTTATGTCAAAGGTGATGGAGGTTTTATGGCAAATAAAACATCATCTGATGGAGATTTTATGGCGAATAAAACATCATCAGAAAGCACTATACCTTTTGAGATTTGAAAGAATCTGCTCACCCAAGTTGTATGGTGGTCTCAAAATTCTTGATATTTATTATCATACGTTAGCATGCAAAGGAATCCTGTTATAAACTTTTTTGGCTCAACAACAATAGCCTTGGACTCTCATGATTGTTGCAATGTTGACAACCTATTAAACTTACTCCTTTGGTAAATGGAAGCTCCACTATTGGGATATACTATTTGGACATATCCAAGGCAAGATTCTTGGCTGTCTATACACAAGTAGATTAATTACTGATTGGAAAGCAGTATTGCAAATAAGTTTCTCTACCATTCTTCTCATCATAAATACTTGTTATTTCTTTAGTTTCAGTTATGGCATATTTACCACAGTGCTCCACAATTCAAGAACAAATTGACTCTATTCGTGTGAGTTCTTATTTAAAGAACGATATCTTTGACAGAAATTCCACAAGAAACTTCTCAAACGATTGAGTAGAGACAGTGCAAAAGAACTAAGAAAAGTTAACACGAACACATGTAACTCCATTACTAACAAAAAGTCCAAGAAGTCTGTCTTTACATATTACAGATGTTGTCAAAAAGGACATTATGCTAAAGAATGTCTGACAAAAAACAAGACCACCCTATTGGTCTAGAAGACCTCAAGCAAGAAAACACACATTGGAGTCGTGCTTTTGTTGCTCCATTGGTGATTACAGCTCCTAGATCAGCTTACTATCTATCTATCAAAGATGTCTATCCCTTGAGGAACCTGTTCTATCTTCCCACAGGTTCAACAAAGATGGGGTTGGGTATCCACTACAGGCCTACATGGTAAAAAATTCAAATATAACTACAGGACCTTGGCTAGGATTGTGCGCTTTTGCCGCACAGGTTGTAGCTGGGGACTTGCGGACACTGTATGCGAGCCACGAATGGCTGCAAGCATACAACCAGGGAAGGAAGCTCAAACAGAATGCCAAAGGGTGTGTCACTCACCACTCAACCGTCGCCTTGAAGGATTCCCGCGTCGCAGTGAAGAAGGAGCCGCCGTCGCCGCTCTACCGCCTCTCCGCCGTCGTGCCGCTACACAGTGCTCGATCGCTCTCTCACTCTCTCTCTCTCTCTCTCTCACACACACGCAGGAGAAGGAAACCAAAGAGATAAGGCAAGAGCACTCTTGTATTCACAACACATGAGAATGAGGATTTTAGGGTTACATTTGGCTCTTATAGGTGACTTGGCCGTTCACACTTGGGCGCCCATACATGGCTGGCCGATCCTAACCCTTATCCTACTGATATTCAAGGTGCGCCTCTCATCGGCGATCACCCAATCCCTTTATCCTTAACATATGGTGCCGACAAGCCCGGCCCATGACTCAGAATATTTAAATTAATGACGTAAAACATAGTACGTCTCAATGTCCGCCATGGGTTAACATGCCCCCCTTCCTGATGTAGATTCCGTCCTCGGAAGCTATGGTATGGTAAGCTCGAGAGGGTTGTTGTGGTAGACCGTCTCCAAAACAGGGAAGTAGAGTGAAAGTATGCTGGAATTCAAAAGATATAAAGTGTATAAATTCAAGCATGTTAGACCACAATGGATGCTGCTATGAGAACTTAGTTTAAGGGTCACATGAATGAGCTAGTGTAGCAAATTAACAGGAGTTTAAAATTATTGAAATTAAATCAAGAGTTAGCAAGGTGTCAAAGGTTAATCAAGGTTTATAACTGGTTTAAATCAAGGAAAATAACCAAGCTTAATAAATAAACAGATGACCACACTGTGTCTACTCTAAGAACAAGTTAATACCACAAGCCTAGGGACACAAGAAACATCAGAGTTACAGGAGCTTTTTGCCTCTTTTTTTTTTGGGCGCTAGACAATTTTTACACACAATGGCGACCTTCCTAAGGCAAAACTAACATCGATCCTCGTACCATGTTTAACACAAAGCATTCTCCAAGAATCTATTAGTTCACCTTAGGCAAGGCTATCCCCTACCAACCAAGGCATCGGTCTGGAGTAGAATACTCCTCACCTACCAAATATCAATAAGGCGATAGGCCAACATTAAAGCACATCATAAACTTGCATTGCCATTTATTGTAGGCTTTTAAAAAAAAAAATTTAAATTTCTTTTGATCTTCGCTCCTGAACTAAAATGTGTTCTTACATCCTTTCGACAAGGGGTAAAAGCTATGTCCTAGAGGTCAACACACACACAGCCAGGTGTCAAACATTAAGATGGTTTGATCCTAGACCTAAGACAATCGTATTCCAAGGTTAACTAAAGACGTCATGCATTCTCAGGAATATATCCAATAAGGTTAAGCTCATTAATGATTTACACTAGCACGTCAAGCAACTTCACAAACTAAGTATTACATTGACAATTTCCATGTGGTCATGCATTATAGTTCATGCAATTAATTGAACAGAAAAAACGGAAGAGAGTGGGTATGGAAGAATTACACCTGTATTTTGGAGATCTCCTTGATTTGACGAGACAGCTTGCAATTTGATGTAGATATATTTTGATGAACGTTGCGGCAGTCTCAAGACTTGAAAGCGAACCCACCTCAAACTTTTTAACCTGTACAATCAACTAACAAGCACTATACCTCGAGAGGCACATCAGTGTGAAAAATTAAAGACTCGTTTAAGGAATCTACACTAGAAAAAACTTGAAAACACTAACCTACCTACCAGTCACCACACTACTACTGAGGATACGGTAAGAGGATGTTGTAGAGTCCTGGCTCTAGCCCTAGGGCTAAGCCTCTATCCGCATCATCCAAATAAATAAAGTCAACCTCAGTAGTGCCATGAGTTTCATCCGTCCATTCATCATTGTCAGATATTTCCTTTTCATTTTCCCATCCGCATAAACTCATCAAGAATGTAACCATGCGAGGATAGTCATCTTGTGGAAAAGGAAAGCATTGGGCTATCGGGGATATTTCCTCTACGGAGTAAGGGTCAGTCATGGTCAATAGGCGAATTAGCCATTCTAATTCCTCAACATTTTCCTCTCTGGCTAGTACGTCTATATGATCCCATTCAGTTTCAATAACAGGATAGCACATGTGAAATATCTGAGAAAGGTATAGATGATACCTCTCACCAAAGGTAGGAGTGGATGAAGTGTATGATGATCGTGCATCTGCCATATGTGCAAACACAGATATAGCATCAGTAGGTTTATGATAGGTCAATCTAGTTCTTGATTGTATACGGATATTTGTCTTGTTTTTGTGCTCTTGCTCTTTTTACTATTTTTTGTTTTTCTTTTCTTTGTTTTTTTTAAAAAATGTATGAAGCTATATATATACATCTCCTTGAATTTGGCAATTACATGGTCAGGGGAGAAGGTTAAGGAGGAAGCATTAGAAGGTCGAGCGTGAGTACATGCTCTCCCTTTCCTTGGGTAGATCATATTAGTTGCAATGATGTTGCAGCCTCTTGGAACCAATTTGTCCAGCGGGTCATAGGTTGTGATGTGGGCAGATAGCTTTTTATGACCCTTGTGGCCACATCCAATTGCAAAGATGGTAGTGTACGCTCCCATTGCCGAATGGAGGAAATGGTTTCCGATGATACTATTACAAGGGGAGACGTAGACTCATCGGTTTTTTGTTGGGTGTTGACAAGAGTAGGTGTAGAGCATGTAGAAACTTCTATATTAGCGTGTGCCTGGCATGAGGAGCTAGAAGCTTCATGTGGCTCCCCTCTTCCTGAGCTAGGTGGTAATGATCGATATCGTTTGGGAATCCAAACTAACTCTGGAGGAAGTGGTGCAGAGCACTCTGTTACCTTTCCCTTACCACGATCTTGAATTGTCGTTGGGGTGGCAACAATTGGTTTGCAAGGTTTCACAGGTGATGTAGAGGGATTCAACTTATGTTTAGGGACCCAAATCTGGTCATTCCCCTCGTAGTACCCTTGGGCTACTAATAATTTTTTAGGGATCCATCGTGATGTTACATTGCCCTTTCTTGGGTGGGTAGCTGTTTTCTTCCTACGAGGCTTCTTGGTGGCTGAACGAGATTGAGCAGGGGAAGTAGCTGTTAACGAAGCTTTTGGGACCCATTTGTATATACTCTTTGGCATAGTAAGCAGAGCTTTAGAGACCACCCTGCATGTTTCCACTCTTGGCGTTGAAGCATTAGAGGAATGGCAAACAATCAAAGATGATTTTGCCACTGGACTTTGTGAATTTTCATTATCTAATATTTGAGTGGATGACTTAAGTGCGGGATTTTGAGCGGTCAGACCTAGTGTTGGTTCTTGCGTCGTGACTCGTCTGGTTGCCCAATCGATATTGCATTTGGTGGCCATCATCCATTTGCGCCCTAAGTTTACAGTCCCCTCCATTGTACCAACAGGCATAACCAAAAAGCTTTGAATTATGGTTCCCTTGTCATAAGCAACCGGAGTGTGCAGAATTCCTGAGATAGGGGTTTTCTTCTTGTTAATTCCTTGAACTTGGATAGAACTCTTGGATAAAGGTGGTTTTCCCAGTTGACACCACACGCCATATGATAGCAAATTGTGTTGAGCTCCCGTATCCAATAATGCATTATACAGCACCTCCCCGTAAGGACTCTGTAACTCAATTGGGTATCTTAGAGGTGGGTCGTCAGATTCCAGTGAATCCTCCTCTGCCTCCTCGAAAAATACTTGCGTAATTCCCAAGTTGGCTTCTCGTTGACGCTGTTGACGTTCTTTGGCTTCAACTCTCGCTTGTATCTTTTTAAGCTCAGCTTGTTCTTTAGCTGCCTTCTTTTGATGGATTGCATGTAACTCCTCTTGGCTCAGGGGGTCATAGTATCTTTTGAATTTACTCCCATTAAGGAATCCAATGGTTTCGACTCCGTCGAGAGTCTCCACTCGGATGGTACCTTGCGGGGTAATTTCACATACTCTATACGGTCCCTTACCAGCATATTTGAGCTTCTTCTTTTCGTTACGCACTCCATACATCAGGACTTTATCCCCAACCTTGATGTCTTTGTCCTTTTCAGGTGGCGATCAAACCATTTTTTCCTTCTATCCTTCTCCACAAGGGCATTGTACACAGCCAATTGTCTTTCTTCGTTTAGCCGCTCAAGGATATATAGACGCTCTGCTAAGGGATTACCATCCCAACCCTCTTGAGTAGCAACACGAAGACTAGGAATGACAAATTCCCACAGCATGACTGCTTCTGGCCATATACCATTTTGAATGGTGTGCAATTAATAGCCACTTTGTACGCAGTACGATAGGCCCATAAAGCTGTCGTAAGCTTTAGATCCCAATCCGTGCGATGAGCTTCAACTGTCTTTGTCAAAACAGAGATTAAAGTCTTGTTGGTACTCTCAGCTTGGCCATTCGCTTGCGGATAGTAAGGAGTAGATTTATGATGGGATATCATGAAATTTGTTGTGAGCTCCTTAATCACTTCATTTATAAAATGCGTACCATTGTCGCTCACAAGTTCAAAAGGACAACCGAAGCGTGTGATTATATTTTCAAAGAGGAACTTGGCTGTTGTCCTCGCATCTGCCTTACGTGTCGCCTTCTCGCTTCAGCCCATTTGGTCATATAGTCAGTGGCCACAATAATATAGCGAGATTGTGTGTTTCGGGCCGCTGGGCTAATCGGACCTACAAAGTCTAAACCCCACTTTTCAAATGGTTGGTTTACTTTGATTGGATGTAGGGGCATCTTATCTTTCCGTTGGGGTTTCTTATATCGTTGGCATTCATCGCAACCCTTCACAAAGAGTGATGCATCTTGGAACATAGTGGGCCACCAATACCCTGATTGTAAGATCTTTCGCACAGTTAAGTCTCCTGAGAAGTGACCACCGGCTACGCCCATATGTGCCTCTTGCAAAATGTATAGATACTCATCCTCTCGGGCACAACGCCTAAGAACGTCATCCTTTCCTCTTTTATAAAGAGTCCCGGCTATCAGGCAATAGGGTTCGCATTTTTTGATCAGCTTTCGAGCTAGATCTTTACGAAGCTCCTTGGGTGGAAAGCCATTAACCAAAAAGTTAACAATCTTCTCACTCCATTCAGGCATTGTCTCCACCATGAACAGGGAAGTGTCAAGTAAGTCATCATCAACCCCCGTAGGAGCCTCACCATTAGGTATGCGAGACAAATGATCAGCCATAACATGTTTTTTGCTAGGTCTCACAACAACAGTGAAATCAAACTCAAGAAGAATCAATAGCCATCGTGTGATTCTTCCTGTGGAGCATGGTTTGTTTACCAGATACAACAATGCTTGATGATCTACATAGAAAACAAACTTGGTGGCAAGGAGGTAATAACGAAATTTCCTTATTGCATATATCATTGCCAACCCTTCTCGCTCCGTAGTGGTGTAGTTCATCTCAGCATCGTTCAACTGGTGACTGGCAAAGCTAATGGGGTAGTCTAGCTTGTGCTCTCCAGGTTGAGTTAACACACACCCAATAGCAAAGTTTGATGCATCAATATGCACATGGAAGAGTAAATCCCAGTTAGGCATCCTCAAGATTGGAGCACTCGCCAAGGCCTTCTTTAATAGCTCATAAGCATGATCACATTCTTCGGTCCAAATAAACTCGATGAGAAGCTTATACAATGGTCGAGCTATCTCGACGAAGAAGAGAATAAACCTTCGATAATAACCAACGTGGCCCATAAAGCGTTGGACTCCCTTGTAGTTGGTGGGTGGTGACAATTCCAGAATGACCTTGATTTTACTCTCATCCGTGGAAATCCCATTTTTGGACACTATATGCCCTAAGATAACTCCGTGTTTAACCCAGAATTGGCATTTGAAAGGATTCAATGAGATGCGATATAATCTACACCTTTCAAATATTTTTCGTAAACACATCAGGTGCTCGTCCCAGGAGGAATGAACACAAAGATCATCTAAGAAAGCTTCACAGAAGTCCCTTAGATATTCCTTAAAGGCCGTGTTTATCAATCGTTGGAATGTTGCAGGTGCATTGGTCAAGCCAAAAGCCATGACGCGAAAGGCAAACATTCCAAACTCCGTGATAAATGCTGTTTTAGCTTGGTCCTCGACTGCAATTGTGATCTGATTGTAACCCGAGTACCCATCTAAAAAGCTATATGCCTCTTTGCCCGCCACTCTTTCAAGCACATGTTCAGAATATGGCAAGGGGTAATGATCCCTTCTGGTGGCTGCATTAACCTTTTTGAGATCAACGCACACTCTGAGTTTCCCATTCTTCTTTGGTACGATGACTATCGGAGAAACCCATTCTGAGTGCTCAATAGGGTATATGAATCCACATTTTACAAGCTTTTCAATTTCCTCTTGTACAATCTTTGCATACTTAGGATTCATTGGGTAGGGACGTTACTGGACTAGTTTAGCAGTGCTAATCATTGGAATCCTGTGTTGCACCACCGAGGGTGGAACACCCTTCATATCATGATATGTCCAAGCAAATATGTCCTTGAATTCTTTAAGAAGCTTCGTAAGTGCAGCTTCTTCCACCTTGGTGAGGTCTTGAGCAATAAAAACTGGTTTAGACTCCTCACCTGGATCTGCTAAGTCTATCTCCTTGACTACTGCAGGGCCATCATAGACACCGCTACTCCCATTGGTAGGCGTTCGTTGGGCTTTTGTGTAGACCACTTTACGTTCCCCTGTGGTAAATGATTTGAAATGCTCGGGTGCGGGGTGTAAGTCTACTGGTTCTTGTTGTGCCAAGCTTTTTTCTTTCAATTCCGCTTCCTTTTGTTGCTGAGCCAACTCTTGGTTTTGCCGCCTCCTCGTTGTAGTACGACTTAGTTTTGGCTTCTCATCAATTTCTAATTGGGCGACGTCATGAGGTTGCGGAATACACCACATGACACTTTGGAGGTATTGTCCCCAATTATCCGCTAACTTCCGATGAGCATCAATGGCTCCTATATAACTAAGCCATTCTGCGGTGGATCTCTCCTTGTTTATTGCAGTGCGTACATTAGCTCGATAGCGTTGGCGCTTATGTCTCGTTTTCTTCTTACCAAGTTTTTGATTTTTGTTTTTGTCAGATTCAAACTCACTTGATCGATCTTCACTTGTGTCCCCCTCACTTTCGGATGAACTGCAAGAGGTCACTGTCCTAGGCCTTGAGCACCTTGCTTCCACATTTGGGTGAATATTTGATTCATTCCCCCCATCAGGCTCAGAATTAGTTTCTTCTTGAGATTCATACTCAGAGTTGCATTGGTCAGAGTCTTCGCTACTTTCAGTGTCAGTGGAGTTTGCCACTTTCTTGCCATCAGGAGTCAAGTGCATAACACCTATCATGTTTATTGGCACTAACGGTGGCATATCTTGCCCCTCACAGGTGTTACCCAGCTTGTGCCTCTATTCCCCCATGTGTCTATGGTTGCGGCTAGGTGTACCCAATCCACGTTATCCGACTCAGACATACCCGGTAGGACATCCATATAAGGAGAATCTTTCCCATCATCAGTCTCTTTTTTGCATGTATAGCAATACCTTAATGGGGCGGAGTGAATAGTGGTATCCGATCGATTATCAATGATAACCTTGCTTCCTAAAGGATGTGCACGACCATTCTCAAGATCAACTCGAATGACAGAGTCCTGGAATTGTAGATAGACATGGTTTGTCGACCAATCATGCACCATTTGTGCTTCCCTCATGAAAGGACGTCCTAAGATCATTTGATATGACATAGGATGCTTGGAGAAATCCATTACAATGAAGGTATGTTTTACCTTGTATCCCAGGACCTTGATCTTAAGGTCCCTTAACATTCCAATAGGTTTAGCTATGGTTCCGTTTGCCATCTTAACCACTATGTTTGTGACTTCCAGGTGAGGTCTTCCCATAGACTCCCAACAGTTTTTAGTCACAATGCTCACTCCAACACCACCATCAAGGATTCCCTTTAGAGTTAATCCCTTGGTAGTAATGGGGAGGGTTGCATTAGATTCGTCACCTTCAAAGTACTGTCCCAACTTGTTCACAGGTATTTCAACGACCGAGTCTTCATCTAGGTTGGGTTGTAGATCCCAATGTCCCCCTCCATCTTGAAGCGTGTCAGGTCTATCCATATTTGCAAATTGTGGTAGCCCCGCCTTTAGTTCTCCATTGAGAAATGCCCGAAGAGCTAAGAATAGCTCAGGATCTCCATATAATTTGGATATGATCGTGCTTCTGATTTTAGAGGACATGAAATCCATTAGCTTAGACACATTCAACGGTACTTTTCGAGACATCGCCCCTTGACTAGGGACTGGTGAAGATGGAATCACTTCCTCTTCGATGGGGTCCGGCATTCCCTCACTAAACATTCTTTCAAGCAAAAAGGGTGTTTGCCCACTTCCTGATGTCCTATCCTCACTTTCTTCCCGAATGATACTAGGAATAGCTAACGGTTTATGGTTCCTGTGAGGCTGAACTTGCGTAGGAAACACTGTGTCTGGAATTTTGATTTTTCTCGGGTTTGGCTCCAGTTCTCTTTGTGTTTCTTCCACCAAACCCCTTAAGTGTTGCACTTGTTCAATTTCCTCAACTGGTTTTGGGTAAGTTCCAATCTTTTTCTTAAGGGTTTTTGGCCCACAAGGCTTGTCTTGGGGAGTCTCAGTCAGTTTGGGTGGTCGAGAGGGCATTAACTGACTTGGTTGTGGGGCCGAGAAAGTTTCCTTTTGTTTCCCCTTATTTATGTATTCGCTTGATTCTCCTTCGTTGAGCTCCCAACTGGGTTCCTCCCTTAAGGTAGTGGCTTTGGTCCCCATGGTTTCTATTGAATCAGAATCATCTTCAGGATCATTCATATACACGGGGTCGTTTCCTGTCCCTATGTTAGTCTTTGAACTAGGCTTGGAGCTCGTGGCATTAAGCGATCTCTTCCGCCGTGTTTTCTTTTTCTTTGCCTGAGCGATTGATGCAGTATCCCTCTCTTCAAGAATGTAGTTTTGATTTTGAAGCATTGACCGTGTAACTACATTCGCGGGTACAACGGGTGTGGTTCCTCGTGCTTGGTTGGTGACCTCAACCAAATTCAATGGCGTAATCTTGGGTGCATTAGGATTATGTGGACATTGAGCGATCAAATGATCTATGCCACAACGATTACATGTAAGTACCGGCATTCCCGATGTACTCCCTTGATTTGGTTGCATCTGAGTAGCGATCTTCTGTAGCCTGTTAGGGCACTCCGCTACAGGATGCGGTCCGCCACACTCGTAGCATTGAAGAGGTGGTCTCCTCGCCAAGGTATTAAGGTTTTGCCCTCTTGTGGCGAGAGCAGTCGCTTGATATACAGGCTTGACTTGCCCGAAATGATCCTCCATGTAGTACTGGGGAATCATTTCAAACGTATCAATCCCATATGGAGCAGTGGGGTCTATCTCCTCTTCATAATCCCCACACGCACTATGTGACTCACAACCCATCTGGTTTATTGGGGTAATCCTTGGATGTGGAGGTTGTGGTCCTAACACTGGCGGTGGTAATGGCACAGACTGGACTACATTCGGATTCCTTGGCACTATGTGTTGCGGTTGCTCGACAGGTTGTGCAGGCATTAGCGCGGGTACTTGAGGTGTGTTTGACCAGGCTAGTGGTGCCTGATTTGCCAACATTCGCTTAAGTACTAGGCAATCTTTAGATTGATGGCCATACTTACCACATGCATTGCAATTCCCATTGAATTTGACTCTGAATGTGGGACATTCACTCGTGCTATGTGGTCCTAAGCACACCGAACACCATTGTTGCTCTCTTCTTGGGTACATATGGCTATTCTGAGGAGCTCGATTACCCCTAAAGTATTCTTGGAGAGCCTTAGTAAGGTCGGTCACAGACATTTCGGATATCTTGGGCTCCTTGGCAATAGGTTTTACTGTCATTGGCTCGTGCCCAGATACTTGCGAACTAACGGATTTTGTTTCTGAAGACACCTTTTTACCTGCAATCATCAAGTTGTCTTCTAACTGGATTGCATTGGCTACTTCCCACGTTATAAGACCTCTAATGACTAGGCCATTGTAAATGTCCTCGTGGCGCAATCCTCGGATGAATCTATCGAGGAGTTGGTTGTTATTGAAGCGTTCATCGGGAGTGCAGCGAGAATTTAGATGCTTCAATCGACTTATAAAGTCTCTCACTGACTCCCCTTCCTCGCGTTCAGCTTTTTGGAGTTGAGATGCTACTCCCCAAAGCACACCCTCACGTATGTATTCTTTCAAGAACAATCTCTTGAGAGTGGGGTAGTGAGTGCGCTCTTCAACCCTCAAGGTTCGATACCAATCTCCGGCCTTCCCACTCAAGGTTAAGCCTAAGGCTTTACACTTATGTAGCTCATTGTGCTCTTCCAAGGAATCACACACGTGTTCAAAGACTTCAATGTGCTTCCTAACATCCTCGTTACCACTGAAGTTTTGAGTGAGCTTAGCCACTTGTACTGCCTTGCTTCTAGGTTCTCTCTCAGGCATGCCCCGCATGTTTTCCGTAATGGATCGTCCGATCGTCTGAGCAAACGCTGCGAGATCACCTAGGTGAGCAGGCATAGCTAGTGGAGGCACTTCTGGGATAGCCTGGCTGATAGGAGTTGGCGTTGGTCTGAGTATGTTGGCAAATGACGTAGGATATGATATGTGACTAGGCCTAGCTCCTATTGGATAAGGGTGGTGATAAGGCGATCGTGGAGCATACGCCATTGGCATACTAAGAGGCGTAGGAGCTACATGAGCATGAGTAGCGATAGGTACATATGGTTGATAGGCACTGGCACGCACTGTTGTATGTACTGTTCCACTAGGTAGCGGCGTCGTACTAACTACAGCGGTAACAGGTGCACTTTCCGTTATGCTCATCATTGGGGTAAGCATTGTGGATTCCTTAATGGAAAGTTGAGCCAAGGTTGGAAAACTAAAGTTACTGCTCGTGGGCTCAACCTGCATTGAGACTCCAGGCGAAACAACATATGAAGGGTCTATGGGACTCATCGAGGGAGTCTCCAATTGTGATAGGGTTGGTTGTTTGGCCTTGCCCGTATCCAAAAATCTCATAGGGCCAATGGAAACTAAGTTCACTCCCCTATTTTGCCTCTTAATTTGGATAATTCTATGAATAACCTCACATATCATGTGTTGTTGCTCCTCTAGATTAGTGGCGCTAGATGTAGATCGTAGGACTTCTAACCAACCTACATGGTATGTGCAACCCGTGTATAGGTCAGTTAGAGTCTCTGTGTGTGGATCACATTCCCAATTTTCATTGAGAAATATCCCATCCAGACTTGGTGTGCCAAACGGTTCTCTTGAAGTGGACGCAATGTCACTTCTTATGGATTGGCTTCTAGGGACCTCTACTTTAGGAAGAGCATTGGAGTGTGGTAGCTCAGTAGGGCCCTCATTAAACGAAGTGGGTAGAATATCCACATGGACACTCTTTGGGAGGAGGGTAGGGTCTACATGAGATGTGAATGGCGAATCCACTACCCCTCCTTCTTCATTTACTTCGCTTGTCGCATGTTCAGAGCGTGTAGCTCTACTAAAGGTCTCTATTAGACGACTAAACATGCTAGATCCGAGTTGTGGGGCCCACACTGGCATGTTTTGGCTTGTCTCCTCAGGGTTCTTGGTAGGGTGTCCTTCCATGGCTTCTAAGTCAGAGGACGAGTCACTATCCACTATTCGTGGATCTTGGGTTGCACTCCCTTGGGTTCCAGCCGAAGGCCAAGATGCCAACGTGGAGGGATGGTGTGAGCCTGTGTAGACTGAAATGCTTCCTAGTGGCTCAGACTCCAGCACCCGACCAGAGCGTAGATGCATGTGACGTGGGTACCCTACGTGCGTTGGCAACTACCCTTGAAACTCACACAAGTGGTTTCTTAGGTGTTTCGCACCCCGTTTTTTCTTGTTTTTAGATTGTTTTTAACTCGTTTTTGACCCCCTAACTTACAGTCGAACTTGGACTAGGGCGTGTGATAGCTCGAAACGAGCGTATCATTCAAAGGGTCCTAGCGTGCTTTACAGCACCGTGTTCGCCTATCTAGAGCTCCCGTAGTCCTCAAAACAGTCCGTTTCCCTTGGGGGGAAGGGGCAAAAGCCTATTTGCTTGTGGAGGAAAGGGTGAGGGCTTTATCCCACATGCTCACTTTACTCCTTGGGGAGTGGGCTACATATAGGGCACAACTTCCCATAAGCTCTCACTTGAAAGAAAGCTATGGAGGCTCACTCTCCTATATGTATATATCAATAGACCGAGACCGGGGTCGGGGTCGTGGTCGTGGGTCAATTGGGGTTCTTTCTTTTCAAAAATTTTTTCTCCAATTAGAAAATCTTTCCTCTCTTCCTCTCCACACGTTTGGTTCTTTCTTTAAAAATAAAATTTAATTTTTTTTGTTTTTAATTTTTAATTTTTTTTATTTTTTATTTTCTGTTTTTTTAAAGATAAGTTTTCTAGGGTTCAGGCCGCGGCGCAGTTTGCACACGGCACAGATCTGGGGATTCAGAAATCCCCCCCGCACTCAGATAACCAGATAACAGAACGCACGCCCACACGCGGAGCGGAAAAAATAACAAAAGAAACAGAAATGCAGAAGACAGATTGCAAAACACAGAAACACCTCAACAACAAACACACAGTCACTTTCCTGCAGTGTAGATTAAACTTCACGCAGTAGTCGAGCTGCAAACTGGAGCTTGGTGCAGGGCAACTCCCCGGCAGCGGCACCAAAAATGTGCGCTTTTGCCGCACAGGTCGTAGCTGGGGACTTGCCGGACACCGTATGCGAGCCACGAATGGCTGCAAGCATACAACCAGGGAAGGAAGCTCAAACAGAATGCCAAAGGGTGTGTCACTCACCACTCAACCGCCGCCTTGAAGGATTCCCGCGTCGCAGTGAAGAAGGAGCCGCCGTCGCCACTCTACCGCCTCTCCGCCGCCGTGTCGCTACACAGTGCTCGATCGCTCTCTCACTCTCTCTCTCTCTCTCTCTCTCTCTCTCTCACACACGCAGGAGAAGGAAACCAAAGAGATAAGGCAAGAGCACTCTTGTATTCACAACACATGAGAATGAGGATTTTAGGGTTACATTTGGCTCTTATAGGTGACTTGGCCGTTCACACTTGGACGCCCATACATGGCCGGCCGATCCTAACCCTTATCCTACTGATATTCAAGGTGCGCCTCTCATCGGCGATCACCCAATCCCTTTATCCTTAACATATGGTGCCGACAAGCCCGGCCCATGACTCAGAATATTTAAATTAATGACGTAAAACATAGTACGTCTCAATGTCCGCCATGGGTTAACAAGGATAGACTGAAAGATTGGATATTCCATAGAGAGGACTTTTGTTTCCTTGAAATTTCCTTTTTCATAGATCACATCAGAAAGGATCTACCGACTAATTATACCACCACCATGGTTTTTGGAGCATGGAAATATGCTATGGGATATGAATAAGTCAGTGATATGGTGGATAAAAACAATGTAGAAGCTATGCAAATGCAAATTACCTTTGAAACAGAGAGTCTTATTTTGGAGATGCATTTGCAGGCGTACTTCCTATTGGTCACATTTTGGCAAAAAGAAAGTTTGCTTCTTCTCATTGTTCGAGATGTTTTTTCTTGAATGAGACCATACTTGTTGTGGTGCTGCGTTGACACACAAGATTTCTTGCTTCATTTATCTAGATGCTTGAATGCCTTTCCAGGTGCACGTTTTGCTCAACATTTTTGGACATTTGACATATATGAGCAATGATTTGCACATATGGTTTTTTTTCCCCAATGGATGCAATTTTGGGCTGTCTGGGGGATAGTTTGGATTACTCGTAATCGACTGATTTTCTAGTCAACCTCGATTGACAAGTATTAGTATTTCCATGAATTTGCGACAATCTCTACATGATTGCTATCAAAGTTACAATAATTAGATCACTCTCATTTGGATTTGTTTTTCCACATTTTTTAGGTTTCTTTCCTCATTTGTGAGACCTCTGCTGCTTTGACGGGGTATTTCTTTGTACATTTTCCATAATAGAAACAATGATTTTTACCAAAAAAAAAGGTGTGGATGTAAGTGTGTATGTATGTATACACACACACACACACACACACACACATATATATATATATATATGTGCGTGTGTGTGTGTGTGTATACACACACACACACATACATATGGATATGTATATATACAAATACACGAATATGTATGTAAATATACATCTATATATTATGTAGATACATACTATATATGTATGTATGTATGTATGTATATGTATACGTATCCATATGTATGTATGTGTGTGTGTGTGTACACGTACATTTATATATATAGCTACATATGTGTATATGTACATGTATATATATTAGTATAAGTATAAATGTGTGTACACATATATACATACACGTGTATACACGTATATATATGTTTATATATGCTTATATTTATATGTACACACACACACACACACACACACACACACAAACACACACACACACACATACATATATACTTATACTAATTTATATACATGTACATATACATATGTTTAGGTATATATATAACTGCATGTATATATATACATACATATACATATATGTATATGCATATAAATATACATCTACATGTACATATTTGTATACATGTATATGTATGCAAATATGTGTGTGTGTGTGTGTGTGTAGAGATTTATATATATGTATCTATGTATATATATCTATATATGTATGTATATCTATATAGATATATAGAGTGTGTGTGTGTGTATACATATACAAATATATAGATTTTATTTGTATATAAATGCACGCGCATGCGCGCGCGCGCACACACACACACACAATATGCATATTACTTTTTCTAAAGGGGTTGTGCTACAATTCACACTTGGTACTTAGACTAAGGAGACATTCCATTAGGATTGATGACAATGAAGGATGATCATCATAATGTATCTTGACCAAAGACTCATAACATTATAAGAGTGACTATTCCACAGACGTAGTGGGTGGTGTAAGATCCTTTAAGAGCATGATTCGGATGAAAAGGATGGGGAAAGAACATCAATCAAAACATACTAAACAAGCGATCTCTGCTATGTTGGGGAAACAACACCTATCAAGACATACTAATAAAAGAGATCCCTGACTATCCTGTAGTGCATATCTTACTTGGTTTCGTCTTTACACACATCTTACCTACTTCTTTAATGCATCTTCCTATACTACAAGGCATGCATACTATTGTGCGTATCTTGCTTGGTTTGGTCTTTGCATGTATGCTATGTAACTACATGTTGACACATGTTCTATGGAATTTTCATGTTCTTTTATATATTACCTCTATTCAAATGCATCATAGTTTGCATGTAAATTATTTTTCATGTTGTTTTTTGGCTTACACATGTTTAGTTTTTGTGATACAAGGAGTGTGAAGGTTTACACTATCAGTGGAAGTTATTTACTAGGGTAAGCAATGATCCTAGAATAGTAGAGAAGCTTAAAGAGATTAAACACTCCATACATAACATTTTGGGGCATGCTTAAGTCTTGATCATTAGTTACACTTCGGATTGTTCTTATAGGTTTCCTTTTCTAGTTGTGCCAAACGGATCCTTCTCTTTTGTTCTCTTACAAAAGGGGGGATCACTTTACCCCTTCTTGCAATGTGTTAAATCCCGTTCCCTCTCTTTGCTATGTGTTTGTGTGTATGCGTCAAGGCTCTAACTTTGAGGTCTGTACTACTGAATCTTTGAAAATAGGATCCACAGTAGTTATCTGGCAACTTTTGTGGAAGGTTTCCATAAGACTTGGTTTTCCTTTCCTGCTAATTGATACATGAGAAACTGTTGTGCTAATATAGTGCTCTTTTATATGTGCACTAAACTTTTGTGGAAGGTTTCCATAAGACTTGGTTTTCCTTTCCTGCTAATTGATACATGAGAAATTGTTGTGCTAATATAGTGCTCTTTTATATGTGCACTAAACTTCTATTTTGATTAACATAGCTTCAATATTTATTGTACAAAATATTGCTAATGTAGTGGTGTTTTGCATTATTTATATGTGTGCACTACACTTCTATTTTGATTAACTTAGCTTCAAAATTTGTCGAACAAAACACTGCTACCCAAGCATACTAGATTTGTAGTCATGTGTGCTCTTAATTAAGTGATCTAAACTTTCTTTCTCTTATTCTATATGGGATTCATGTTTTCTTTATTGGGTAATCAAGCGTGCTTTATTTGTTCTCTTGTGAAGCCAACATTTTCAATGTGTACACACTTCCTCCCAATATATACATGAGTGCCAGTAGGCTCACTTACACATATGAAGAAGCCACATCAAAACAAAATTACATGAGAGTAGCTTGCATGTAGGTCATTTTGATATACATAAGAAAGACATTACTTTTTCACACACACTGAGCTAAGATTTTAGTTACCTAGGTCCAAATATAGGTAGGAGCTATGACTAAATGCACAAGTGTAATGCTTAATTTTCCTTTGATGTTGCTCTTAGCCCTACCCATCTATAGGGTTTGGGCTCTGCCACATGGTTTGAGCACCTTAACCTTCAAGGCCCTCTACGGCATCACCTTCACCTGTGTAAGCATGGATGACCAAATGTGATGTGTTTTGGGTGGAGCATTATGGGATCGGGTACCCCTACTATTGAACCCTACCATACCTTTATTTAAAAGGCATTGGGTAACCTTTTAGAGCTATGGACTATAAGTGAATTGAAGAGCTAAGTATCTAATCACAACAAGTGTTCAAGCTAAGGGATAGAAGTTGAGAGAAATTGGAATGAGATTTAAAGCAATCAGCCTTACAAGTTACCTTATTGTACATAAGAGAGTTTGAGTACTTGTGAATGCTTACGTATTGGAAGTCTTCTACTCCTCATTATATCTCTATTTACATATATTGTAAGTCTTTTAGTGCTCATTCTATCGCATGAGTAGCCTTACAGTTATGTATCAGCACTTATTACAGCTAGCCAAAATTTTCTTTAATGGTACTCTATGTGGGCTGATTGTAGTATAGGAAGATGAATGAAAGCATGCACACATGAAAGTAGTATAGGAAGATGCATGAAAGCATGTACACATGATATATATACAAACTAAGTTTAGAAGCATTAACCAAGTAAGATACATACATGGTACACATAGAGATTATAGCAAGCACACAAAGATGAAACAATGCAAGTAAACAAATATGGTTTACATATATACTATTATACATGTAGATGACAATATATATGTAGATGTATAGTAGCACGAAACTAAAGAGTTTGGACACATATACTACATGTAGATGGTAGTATACATGTAGACACATGGTAGGAAGAAAGTAAAGAATTTGGATATCGATACTATACATGTAGATGACAATATATATGTAGATGTATAGTAGCAAGAAACTAAAGAGTTTGGGCACATATACTATACATGTAGATGGTAATATATATATAGACACATGGTAGAAAGAAAGTAAAGAGTCTGGACATAGATACTATACATGTAGATGCATAGTAGCAAGAAACTAAAGAGTCTGGACATAGATCAAACGGGGAAACCAAGTATAAATGTATACATGTAGATGCACATGACCAATAATAGCAAGAAACTAAAGAGATTGGACATAGATTAATCCAAGTATACAAAGATGAAACAAATGCAAGTAAACATACATGGTGTACATACATAGTATACATGTAAATAGTAGTATGCATGTAGATGGTAGTATACATGCAGATGCACAATATAGATAGCAATAGTGCACAATCTTGCAAGAATATTCTACCTCATACCCATTTAGAAGAAGATCTTTAGCCTTACATGGATGATAATACACATGTAGATGCATAGTATCTAACAAGAACCTAGAGAGATTGGATAGAGTCTACCACATACCCACTGAGAAGAAGATCCTTAGCCTTTATTGGGTGATGCTTCCAAGTTTATGCTTCAACTTTTAAATATAGACATATAACTAGCATTAGTCATTGATGAAGTTAATTGTCCATGAGCTGATGCCCCAAGAGGTATGGCATTTTCTACTTGGTAGCCATGGGTTTGAAGGCTTTGAAGTGGGTAAGCCTCGCAACAAGTGCCACAATACCTCCCCTACCTGGGGTTCTTGGTCGCTTTAACATCCATATAGGGGTCTCTTGGGGTAATTGCCTTAAGGGAGTAGAAATAAGTGGATCTATATTTGCCAAAACTACTTAAAAAAGCATTTGGCCTTTCTAGTTTAATGAGGAACATCTATGCCTAGCTGACCCCGATTTGGAAAACAAGAAAAAATGAAGTTAATGGTTGGAACTATGCCAGCACTTCTTATTTGTGTTTGTGTGTGAGTGGACAAAAAAAGACTATACATAAAGGTATGGTAGGGAGGCGGCACAAGTTGAGGATAAGCACTTTTAGTATTGAAACTATGGCAATGCTACTTATGTGTGTCTATTTGTGAGTCAAAAAAAAAGATCATACAAAAGGTATGGCAAGGAGGTGTCACAAGTTGAGGATGAGCAATTTCAATATTGAAAGTGGACATTGTATAGATATATGAGCACTTTCAATATTGAAAGCAGAGGATAACCATTTTTAGTGTTGAAAGTGGACAGTGTTACTAACTATATATATATATATATATATATATATATATATATATATATATATATATATACCTAGATGAATCCAAGAACATGCCCAAATTCACCTTTTAGGAACGTGCATGTTATATACTCATGGTAGTTGATGAATCCAAGAACATGCCCAAATTCACCTTTTAGGAACATGCATGTTATATACTCATGGTAGTCAACCCACAAGACTATATAACTATCAACTCCATTATGCATAGTATGGACTAGATACTACGACATCCCCACTAACGTCATCAGTGTGCCCAATAGTGGGTGTAGAACACCAAGCTTGCAAAGGCTATATAGTGTATTACAGATTTATATAGCACACCAAGCTGACAAAGTTAGCCATAGCTACCAAAGGTGCCTAGTTAGCTTGCAAAGGCAGTCACTAAGGAGGTTAAAGAACTATATTTACACCTCCCACATGTTCCAAGTAAAAACTCATGTCCAAGCCATAGCTACCTAATATGTGAAGGGGCCCTACTTGTGTGAAATCCAACCTTAGCTACTAAGGCTTCTAAGCCTAGCTCCACATATACAAGCGCGCACTTAGCTCCACATAACTATCGAGCAAAGCACGCGACCTACGCACAAGGGAACCAAAATGCAATGCCATAGCTTCCTTCGTGTATCGGCTACCGCCTAGCCCAACCCCCACAAGGCTTGTTCTGAGGAGTTAGATTTTCAAAGTGATGGCTAACAAGCTGGATTTGAGCAAAACCCTAAGCAAAATTGATCATTAAGCGACTTTTTAAAACTCAGCCATGTGGTTTCATGGGAACTAAATCATGACTAGAAATGCAGAAGAGAGAAAGAAGCCCCCAATCAAACCTATCCACACAAAATTCTATCAATCTGTGCAAGGATTCAACAAAACACAAGCCAGCAAGAATGTAGAGAGAAGATGCATCAGAGTTCATAAGTATTCTATTGCAAAAGGGAATGATTGTGTATTGCTTAATGTCAAAAATTGATTTATATACAAATGGCTAGTGTTCTCACTTAGTCCGCCATAACTTAAAAGATGGTCCAAGGCCACTATTTGTACCCTTAAGCAAGTATATATACAATCTATGACTTGCCTATTTGGCACTAAGCATAGGGTAATGCTACTTCATAGATATTCTAATGACATCTTATAAAGAATGGGCGGATGAAACTATGTTAAGCGGAGTGGTTATGTGTGTGTGTGTGTGTGTGTGTGTGTATACATGCATACATATGTATATATGTATATACATACATACATGCATATATATATATATATATATACATACACATACATGTATGTATGTATACATACATATAATATATATATATATATATATATATATATATATATATATATATATATACATATACATATGTATACATATAATATATATATATATATATATATATATATATATATATATATATACGTTAGTGTTTCCTAAAGAAAAAAAAGAAAGCAAGATCTAGACGGGTGACAAGAAAGAATTCTCTTTCTAGTCACCCAACGGGAAGACATGACCTGGTCTCCTTTCTTTTTGGACTCCTTCCCCTCCTCGTAGATTTCCCTCACGAATTCAAAGAAGGGGCTCTTCCATAGACTTGACTTGATTTCGTTGTTCCCAAGGCTTCTTGTTCAGTTCTCGAATTCATGGCAGTTTTTTTTCTTGCGGGAAGACCTCAACTTTGGCTGGGTCACACAAGTCTCTTGCGTGTATTGGTGTTCATGACCATGGGGATACTTCCTACTTAATCAGCCTGGACCCCTTCAAATCGTATATGCGATTGCCTTCAGATGTGAATCTTGTATTGGCCCTAGAAACTTTTTCCTTCTTTACCAGTAAAAAGCCAAACGAAGATTATCGTGTGTGTGTGTGTGTATATATATATATATATACGCCTTCAAATCGTATATGCGATTGCCTTCAGATGCGAATCTCGTATTGGCCCTAGAAACTTTTTCCTTCTTTACCAATAAAAAGCCAAACGAAGATTATCATGTGTGTGTGTGTGTGTGTGTGTGTGTGTGTGTGTGTACGTACGTACACAAATCAAGTGTGGATACCTAGTGGGATAGTAGCATGTCGACTACAAACACTTATGGTCTTGCTTAGCTTGATGGTAAGAAAAAAGCTGTATGTTCAACCTCTCCAATAGGTGGCCTTTGAAACACTTCGATGGAAAATATGGAAGAGCTCTAGACCTGGTTTGTCAACCAAGCCTAAAGTCTTGTGTCCCACTTCATGTAAACATGTAAGTAGGAAGGAGGTGATGAGTGTATGACTAATGGCCATCTCACTAGGAGTCATCAATCTGTATTGGAGCTGCTTCACCTTGAGGAGGAAGAGGCAAAAGCATCTTTGGACAAGGTACCGAATGAAGTGTGATGGTAATAGAGAGGGCATCTGCATGGAGTGCAAAGGGAGCATCTGCATAAGCTATACAACATCAGATGTGATACACTGTTTGCCATGTCCCATATATGGTATGTCATTTGTCATGTATTATGTGTCATATGTGATCAGATTAGGCGGTAAGCAGTGGTTGAAAACCTATCTTGACACCTAAATGATTTTAATTAACATACCAAAAGATGGAGACAGGATGACACATTTACAAGCATGCATAAGTAAATTAAAAAAATATGCATTGTAATGTGACACATCCAATTTTTTTAATTTGACCAGCGGTACAGAATGGGATTTTGACACATTGGAAATTAATGTTAATGGGATAAAATGCACATTGTGCTGGTTGCACTAATGTCTTTTTTATCTTTTGCATGAAATCAATGGCTCCAAGCTGCAAAAGCATTATGTCTTTCTGTGCCCAGATGATCCCATCAGAACACCCACAGCTACAACAAACATGAAGAGCATGCTTGCTAACAAGATATATGTTTTCCGAGAAGAACGGTGATACTCTCCAAACAGCAGAATTGCCCAGAAAGTGCTCACCAATGGCAAAGCCTGCAAGAGATGTAACCAACAGCAGGGTTAAGCATGCAAATATTTGCAGCAGCCCATCTCCATAACATAAAATCTTTAATGATTGTGAGCTTGTTTAGTATCATAAGTGGCAATTTCACATCTTGCACTTCTGTGACAAGTACCAACCTGAACAGCATCTGCAGCTGCATAACCAGCTTCCTGGCCGCCCATGAATTGGAAACCATTCCCAAAGCCACAGAGCAATCCTGCCAGTAAGGCCCAATGGCGGCCATTGCAATCTGAAATGTAGGCTCTAAGGGAAGATTTTGGCAACCCACATATGGGATAGTATAGGAAGATAAGGTTCAGTACAATACCAAGGAAAACACATGAGACTGAGAAATAAAAGAAGGCTGTGTACACAACCAAGTGTGGCACACCATGTTTAAGTGTATGCCATTGGTCATTAGTGGCCAGGTTAAAGGCTGGGGAGAATAGAGAGAAGCAGAGTCCTGAGAAGATCACGATACTCAATCCAAAGAAGATACTCCGGCCTCGAACCTGGTGTGGTGCCCAACAAGGAGCATCTTGATTAGTTTCTTCTAACTTGAGAAAGTTGTTTTTTTTTTTTTTTGTGGGGGGGGGGGGGGGGGGGGGGGGGGAAACTACTCTGCCTATACCTTGATAGCTCTTGTTTTCTCTAGCTGATGCAAGTACTCCACAGTACCAGCTTTATATCTCACATCATCTTCTGAGTTCACCAATTTTGCACCTGCTTGTTTCATATACAAAACTTGTCATATACCAACCTTTTCACATATTTTTCTAATAGAAAAATGGGTCACATTACCTTCCATATGAGAAGGTACCTTGTGGGTCCCCATCCCTAAAACAGACCTGTCATGAGGCCTGCTCACCATCAGTAATTGTCATACTCTGTATAGCACCATATCATAAAACTTAAAATAAAAGACTTGCATTTCCAGGTACAAGAGAAGGTTTACTTTTCAGCTTTTTGATCCGTGATAGAATTGGAATCAAACTTTGCATCATTGTCATCTGCATTTGAGGCATGAACAGCTGCTCCTAGGCAGACTGCAATCAGAAAGCAGCCGACTCCAGGAAATAGAATGTCTGCTCGATTTATTCTGTCATCTAGAAAGTAGTTCATTGTTGTACCTAGTTGCAAGACAAGGAGCATTTAGCGATAATACCTAAATGGAACCCAAGAAATCTATAATACACTAGCCTTGGAAGTAGGGCTCCTCCCAATAGCAAGGACGTAGCAGGATGCTAATTCCTCGAAGGGCTTGCTAGTATGGCTTTAAAAAAGATGTGAAATATTTTTTACAGGGGACAAACTAGTTGCCGTTCGGATGGCTCTTCTTTTATTCCATAGGAAGGCTTTGATAGGTTTTAGCAGTCTAAGCCAATGACATTTCTTAAGGTCCAGAAAAGGGCAGAAAAAATGAATGTAGGCAAGCAAAATAGAATTAATGACAGTGATTCTAGACTGGAAAGGAAGGGGGACATTGTTCCAGTTACTGATCTTCCCACTGATTCTTTGAAGAATCCACTCCAAAAGTTGTTTTCTGAGAGCAGCCAGCCATGAAGGGACCCCCCCTTCATTTTATTACTGTCATGGACAGGGTTGTATTATGCTTCTTGGTGGATTTTCTTTTAACTAATAGAAGAATCTTCTCTTTGGGAAAAAAGAAGAAGTTCATAAGATAATCCTACTCCCATGGGACATCCTAGATGTCTGAAGATGTTCCCTTTTACCTTGTCCTCCTTGTCTTTCTTGTGAGCCTTCACCTTTCTTCTTTATCCTCTCTACAATCCATCCTCTCTAAACTTTGCATTTACATTTATCATTGGCAATCTAGAACCATGAAAGAGAGAGAGAAAGAAAGAAAGTTGTATTAACGTCTACAAAAGGCCAAAATGACTTATGAGACCAAAAGGTTACATCATGTCCATGAAATACATCATCATGGGTATCAAAAATAAAAATCAAAGAAAGTAACAAGAGCTGAAATGTCAAAGCTGATCCCAAAACAAAAAGTGTCCAGCTCTCATATCACCCTAAAATATCCCGCATAGGATGCTGCAACATGGCACCCAATGTAGTAAAGATAGGCCGGCGGGAGAAAGTCCTGCGGTGGTGGGAGATAATGGCTCTGATCCTCCTGTAGTGGGCGGAGACCACAGGGTTGGGGGCGCCGCGCTTTGCATAGTTCAATGGCTCTGTCTAGTGTCACTCCTTTTGGCCAAGCTCCTGCATCAGCCCAAAGGTCGGGCGTTGCTCTAGTCTGGAAGAGAGAGAGAGAGAGCAAGAGAGAGAGAGAAGAAGAAGAAGAAGAAGAAGAAAAAGTTTTATTGAAGTCTACAAAAGACCAAAAGGGTCTATGAGACCAGAAGTGTTACCATATGCCCATGAAGTGACTCAATCATGGAAAATCATTAGAATAAAGCCAACTAGAGTTGAAAGAAAAAACAGCCACGTAAAAGCCAATGGTACAATGATAAAATATGATGGGGTCAAAGCGGGTCCTTGGCATCGTGAGAGAGAGAGAGAGAGAGAAGCTAATGCCTTCAAAAGTCCCAGAGGGTCTATGAGACCAAAAAGGTAGTACAATGTATCCATAATGAATATTGAACCATAGAAAAGAAAAAACTGTGCGAAACTAGCTACATAAGCAAAAGTATCCATGTGATGCTACATGCTACGCGAGAGAGAGAGAGAGAGAGAGAGAGAGAGAGAGAGAGAGAGAGTCTACAAAAGACCCCAATGTCCTATGAGACCATGAATAGTCAATGATACCATGGGTATACAGGGCCATGGAAAAAAATTAAAAAAGAACATGAAAACTGAAAAATGAAACATGACTCTATGAGCCTTTTGATGGCAGATGGAGGTATAGGCATGTCATGTTGTCGGAGAATCGTATGGATCTATTTCTCTGTGGTGGAGATCCTCGGCGCTCTAGGTCAGGGGTACTTGGCACGTAAGATGGAGCAGGCCTGCTCACTCAAGACTCTTCTAGGACGCGAATATGGCCCCAGTTGTTAACCACTTCACCAGTTAACATGATTTTGTCGCCCGTTCGTCCTACCGCAAGGCGCTTTGCCATCTCACCCACATGTAATGGAATGCCTATTCTTTGTAAGACGGCGCTGGACTTTATGAAGTGGCATTACCCTGAGCACTCTTGTCTTGAACACTAGTGGACAGCTGGTATGAGCTCATGTCAATGCAACAGTGTTGGTGTGGGTGGCTGATGTGGATATTCGTGCCGTGAAGAAATCAGCGATGGACCTCTGGGCAATGTCTTTTACGGGCTGGGCTTGTCTCTCAGCATGTCCTCTCAATACTCCGTCCCTATGTCAGTTGAGCTCTATCACATAAATCTCTGGTCCTTGTACGGTATTACCCATGATGACGGGGACTCAACTCCTCCCAAAAGAGGTAATGAAAGAGGAGATATCTTTGCATATCCACTCCTTTGGTGGGATGGTCTCAGCTCTCCCAGTCTCTACTCAGAGGTGGTGGGAGGATACTCTGAGCTGATCAATCGCGATGCACATAGCATGACACGTGGATCTGCATGTACCTAGGACCTCAAAGGATATATCCCCAGTGTGTCTCCTTCACATATTGCTCTGTTAAATAAGCTTGCACGAATGGGGGCTAAAATATGGTGTCCATGTGCAGCTTGTAAATCCTTAAGATCTCTTGCCCTCCCATTATGCAGCTTCTTTAGGGCCTTGGTGACATTCAGAGTGTTAAGATGTGGGTCTAGGAATGTGTGCCGTCTGTGGTACGGGCTGGCCGTAGAGTGTGTGCTGTGAGGGAAGCTGGCACGGGCTGAGTCATGGATCATAGAGGAGAGTTGGGCTGTGATGTCATAGAAAGGTAGTGACAGATCTAGGAAGGGGATTGAGAGAGAGAAAGAAAAGAAAGAAAACCATACATTTTACAAAAGACTGCATGGGTCTATGAGTCCAAGGTGATGTCACGGGTCATGCATAATGGCATGTGTGTGTGTGTGTGTGTGAGAGAGAGAGAGAGAAGAGAGAGAATTTGTATGTACAGATATGAAAATTTGGCCAACTTCAACATGCACATCACTCTTCTTTATCAAAAGAAATATTGAAAGAACACTTACCGACTACTACTGTAATACTTGATGAAACCACCTCGGTTACTGAAAGGCCCACAAACGCCCATGCATATTGAGTAGACAAGTTCCCCAAGCTTAAAACCACTCCACCAACCATGGCGAATGCAACTGAAGGTCCATTATCCTTATAAACATGAACCAAAAAAATATTTACTCATTTTCTGAACTAAACTTGGAAGTGAAGCACTCTCTCTCTCTCTCTCTCTCTCTCTCTCTCTCTCTTTCTCTCTCTCTCCATTGTCTCTTTAGAGAGGGGTTTGGACCCTTATCTAGGACCATGGATTACCCAGATCAGCGGTGCTTGGGCCTCTTCCTACTAGAGCTTCACCGCCACAGAGACTCACTGATTAGGGAGTCGAGATCCCATGGCAGACACCCACCCCGGCCCCAGGCGAACATCACTCGGTTCTTCCGACCACGAGAGGATGCCCCACCAGCTATGGATGGCATACCCATAGCCTGTGGACGAGAGAAGGTAGGATTTGTACTCAGCCTCTATGGAAGAATCAGAAATACTCCTTTGCTTTTGAGACTTCCAAGAAACCAATCCAAAACCAAGCATGAAGCAATATCCAAATGTAGACCTCCAAGTATCAATGTAGCCTGCCCAATCAGAATCTGTGAAGCCAACCAAATCAGCACCACTGGAATAGGCATAGTCACATGAAAACGCGTTTCTGGAGTGAGAAACCCCGAAACGCAAGAAACGTTTCGAAACATTTCAAAAACTCGTAATTTTTTTTGGTTTCTCAAAAAAAAAAAGTTTCTCAAAATATTAAAAGTTCGTATTGTTTGGAACTTACGCAATGCAAAATTATATAGAAAAAAAACCGAAACCTTGGCGTTTCTTAGCCGAAGACTAAAACGTTTTGCCCCGAAACCCCAAAAACCCCGAAACGTCAAAAACGCAGAAACGTTTCGGGGTTTTTGACGTTTTAAAAAAAAAAAAGTTTCTCAAAATGTTAAAAGTTCATATTGTTTAGAATAGGTGATGCCATAATCTGAAGTACCTCAAAGATAATGAAGAACTCTCAAAGCTTCCTGCATGACACTTGACTTTGAAAATCCATTTCACATCAATAACACGACGATGTAAAGGTCATGGCACCAAAGACCGAGTGTTGTTCCTCTCAATAGAGGCCATCTTTGCTTCCATGGCTTGCTGCCACTGCGGCTGTAAGAGCCTCCTCTCGACTCTCAGGCTCGTCGATCTCCTAGAGAGAACTCATGAGAGCATAATTCATTGTGTGATGAGATGTGGAAGCTCGAGATGAACGACGAGGTCCAGGGGTGGTGGTAGAGATATGGTTATGGAGCTCTGCATCAGTGAGACCAGAATCTCTAAAGAGTTGCTGAACCCACCGAGGTGGGCCAGCCTTCCTCTCAAAGTGTGAAGAAGAAGATCCAGCTGCAATAGAGGACTCATCCGATGCTGCTGGAAGTGGTGATGAAGTAAGCACTGGTGAGGGTAATCCCGGAGTCAAAGCAGGACTCATAGAGGGACTAGGAGCTGCAGAAGCTGGTGCAACAAGAACGGGTGGTTGTAAAGTAGCAGCTGGCAAAATGGGGTTGCGGCAGGGGGAGGAGGAGGAGGAGGAGGAGTTGGAAGAGGTATAAGATCACTAGCATCTGCTGGGAATGGATCATCCAGAAAATCGGTAGATGCATCAAGTGGAGAGGAATCAATGCCAAACACGCTCTCATCAAACCGAGCATCACGAAAAATGATGATGTCATCAACCTCCGGATCCCAAAAGCAGTACCCTTTGGGTCTCAAACTGTAGCTTGTGAAGATCATCCTCTTTGACTTAGGTGTGAGTGTGGTCCTTTTTTTTTAATCTGGGACATGCACATAAGCAACGCAACCGAAAACACGAAGATGCGAAATAGAAGGCTTGTGTCCTATAAAAGCCTCCTCCGGAGTCATCCCCTCGACCGCTTTTGTGAGAGAGAGGTTAATGAGGTAAACTGAGGTAGCCACAGCTTCACCCCAGAAAAGAGGAGGGAGACCTGCATGATGCAACAAAGCACAAGCCATCTCTTTGACGGTCCGGTTCTTCCGTTCCACAACTCCATTCTGCTGAGGAGTGTAAGGAATTGTAGTCTGTCGGTGAATGCCCTTCGAAGCAAGGAAATCATCAAATGATACAAACTCGCCACCATTATCAATTCGGAGGAATGAAACTCTACTCCCAGACTGATTTTCCACCATTGCGATCCAAGTCCTAAGACTGGCAAAAGCATCTGACTTGCGGGCCAGAAAACATACCTAGACTTTGCAAGTGAAATTATCCACAAGAAGAAAATATCAAGCCCCTCCAAGAGACTCAACCTCCATAGGTCCTACAAGATCTGCATGTATAAGCTCCAGTGTTCAAGTTGCTCGATGAGTGGCCTTCTCTAGAAATGCATCTCAATGATGTTTGCCCATCATGTAGGATGAGCAGATGTGTGAGAGAGACCTAAGCTAAGGTAGTCCGCTAACAACCTACTTAGAATGGAACTTTTGTAAGGCAGCAATGGGTACATGACCGAAGCGAGAATGCCACAGAGAAGTATCAGCCTCAGAAACCAAAGCCATCAAGGGGGAGAAAAGCTAATGAATATGGAAATCACTATGAGGGATTTGGGAAGAAAAATTGGTGATCTTGTAGAGACCCCCATCATGGACTTCATTGGCAACAACCGAGAGAGTCTTCCTGTTGATTACTTTGATGACCTCAACATCAAAATACACACCAAGTCACTTCTGAGAAGCTTTGCATACTGAAAACAGATTTTTGGAAATTTGTGGTACATACAGAACATCATGTAAGGTGGCAATGAAACCCAAAGAACATCATCCACACCGGTGACAGGAAGCGAAGAGTTGTCGCCGTTACGAACTGAAGAAGAGCGAGTCTCGTAGTCCTCCAAGATATGGGCCTGATTGGTAGTGGGGGACCAAGGGTGGTATTTATACCACCCCCTAGTGCTGGTGGGCCAGCCATAAAACAACCGACAACAGCCCAAATGTCCACGACTGGAAAAACAGCCAATCGGCTAGCTCATAACCAATCGGCCATTATATGTTTACATATTGTTATTATATATATATGTATGTATGTATGTATGTATTCTATATATTTTATTATATATCTTTATATTTTTATTATTTATTTAATTTTTCTTCTCTCAACATACCCCTACACTCCTCTCTCTCTCTTCCCCTATTCCTCGCTATCTCTCCCCTTCCCCAATACGTGGCCTCCACTTCCTCTTGCCTCTCTCTCTCTCTCCCTCTCCTCTGCCCCAACATGTGGCTCCTCCCCTCCCCCATTACACCCCCTTCTCTATTTCCCCAACCCCAACACTTGGCCCTCTTCTAACCCGCCATGTGTCTCCAAAAAGTTACGCATAATAGATAGTATACATACATACATACATACATACATACATACATACATACATACATATATATATATATATATATATATATATATATATATATATATATATATATATATATATGATATTTATAAATGTAAATAAATACACACACACACATATATATATATATATAATTTTATGTAATTTATATTTATTTATATTTATTTAATTTATTAAATATTATATTTTACTGAAATCTTCTTTTATTCCCACAGACGTCGACATATGATCAGGGACATTCAGGCACGACACCAGAGGCAACTACAAGAGAGAGGACAGCCATGACCCATTGATCCGGCGGCCATCTTTGCATATCATTACAACCAGCGCTAACATGTATGACATATTACACCCCCCCTCACCACAAGATGGAGCTGACTAGGAGCATGCCTGCATTGAGCATCGTTGTATCACCTTGGTATATAGTTGTGCATTTACCCCAGTAGTGCTCCATCCTTATATATGTACATACATCCCGACCTCACAGTTTTTTTCCAGTTGTTGTATTGTGCACTAAGCACCATCTGATACTCAGAGATACCACATACATTGTACATGGTTTTGTCTCATAGGCTAGTTCTCTTTGGCCTGAGAGAGACGTTAATACAATCTTTCTTTCTTTCTTTCTTTCTCTGTCTCTCTCTCTCTCTGTGTCACACACACACACACACACACACATGCAAATATATATTATATATAATATTATGTTTTATTATATTTAGACACATATACCTATATATACATATATATGTGTATTTATAGATATAAATAAACTTATATACACACACATACACATATAATTTTAATTTAGATTAGATTAAAATTTAATGGATGGAGATGCGTGGTGAGATGTGCTTTGCATCTTACTTGTAATGTCTCTCTTTGTCACACACACATGCATATGCATCCCTACTATACATACATATATATGAGTATACATATATATGAGTATACATACATATATATGCGTATACATAAATATAACTAAATTTATACATGCACGTATACATAATTTTAATTAATTAAATTTTAACTCCGATTAAAGTAATTTTAATAGGTGGGGATGCGTGGTGGTGAGGTGTGCTCATTCTTAAATAAGTGCATCTTACATATATATATACCTAGATGAATCCAAGAACATGCCCAAATTCATCTTTAGGAATGTGCATGTTATATACTCTTGGTAGTCAACCCACAAGACTATATAACTATCAACTCCATTATGCATAGTATGGACTAGATACTACGACATCCCCACTAACGTCATCAGTGCCCAATAGTGGATGTAGAACTCTGTATCAAGATATGCTCTCACACCACGCACTCCACACACACACACATAAGAGCATATATTCACACAAAGCCCTTCGTACTGAGTTTCTGTCAAACCTCCGGAGATGCAGGGCAGAGACTCAGCCATAATGAAGCCTAGCACTAAGGGAAGTAGCAAATAGAAAGAATTAGTGCAGCAAATTAGTTGATAGGACAAATGTACCGCTAAAGATAGAAAGAATAAGCACAATAAGCATCTTACATATAGCAAACTGCTCGACACTGGATCCCTCAAAAGAAAGAGTCAATCTGCTCCAACTCTGTACCAAGAGTAGCCAAATGCTTTACAAAAGCATCCTTTGAAAAGGTCGGATCGCAAGATGTAAAGACTCTGTAGAAAAGATGGGGTCCATCTGCTCAAACTCCCTACCATGAGTTGCCCAATGTTGTACATAAGTACATGCCACTGAGGTGGGCATCGCAATATGAAAGGACTCCACATCCCCCTTTGAAAACTGATGTCGTCGGACTAGTACAAGCCCAACCTGATTCTGATCCAAATCCAAAAAACTCTGGAAGTACCACTGTGCCCCAGGCACAGTTAGCAACCACAAATCCAAAGCATTCCACTAGGTCCAAAAGTCCATCCTCCAAAACAACAAACCTGCACACCGCATCAAACTGGCAGGGGGAGGGGCATGCTCAGAAGCATCACAAAGAGAGGCAAAGATAGACTCCTCACAATGAGGAAGGGAAGCAGGAATATAAACTGCAGTGGTAACGAAGTCTGCAAGAGCATCACTAAGAGCAGAAGACTGTTCCAAAAGTAGAATCAGATCCCAAGAATCAGCAACAAATAAGTGATCCATGTGAAAGGATCACACCTCACAAGGAAAACACCCTCCTTGTTCTGCAAACACTGCAAAGAACACAGGCTCGGACAAAATAAACTCTGCTCAAGACCTTTGAAAAGATCACTGCTCTCCTCCAAAATCTGTAAACTCGTGTCACAGAAGAAAGTCTCCACAGATACAAAATAGCTCTCGAAATTGATCCTCAAGAGAAGTAGCTGGAGATGGGCCCCCTCTGAGTGTAGAAAACTTCTTTGGGAAGCAAAATGCAGCCAACACACTGCTGTCCAGCAAAAAAACAGCACTCCACCGTCAACAGAAGGCAAGGAACATGAAGAAATCGGGTAACTGTGTAGGCCAGGAACAAAACGCAGGTATAGATGCTCCAAAATCAGCAAAACGCTGACTGAAATCAGAAATTTAGTATCCTCCTCAAGTACCAAACTGCCTCCAAAGCCAGAATCCAAACAAGAAACCCCCTCTGCAAGTGATCTGTGTCCACTGGAGAAGAAAACGCAGCCAAACAAGGACTACAAACCTGAAAATTCAGGCCAACCAGTGTCCACACCTCCTATGAGGAAAAACGCTGAAGAGAAGGTACCTTTGGGTCTAGCAGATGAAGCCCAGGTGAAGGTAGAGCTACCAGCAAGATCAGTTCAGAAAAACGCAACAACCATGGCTACAAATCTGAAAACGCAGAGGTATTCGGTGTTGAAAATAAGTGCACACTAGGTGTACTATTTCTCTAGTCTACATTTGTCTAGTTTCAGTTTTGTCTTGAGTCTTGAGTGTGTGCCATGTGGCACCTCTACATTTATCCCATAAGCACTCTCGCTCATGGTCTTGTACTTGGCCCTATTTATTCAGGGGTCACATCAATGGAAAGAATCTCTCAGTTTTGCTTCATTCCTCTTGCACTCTTCTCCATGTTCTAGCTTAGTGTGATACCATGCTAGATTTCTAACATGGTATCAGAGCCATGCTCTAGCAACTGCCCCCTCTAGATCTGGCCGCACCTCTACCTCTGCCCCGCCATTCTCTGCGCCATCTTCTCTTGCATCTGCCCCGCCATTTTCTGCTGGATCTGCCCGCTTCTCCCCTCAGCCTACCTCTCCAGCCGCTGCCCGTGCTGCCCCTATCCTCAGTCTGCTGCAGCCATAGCTGCGTTTTTTTCTGCCCGCCATACCAACCTGCCCCGTTTGCCTCTGCTCGGCCTGTTGATTCTGCTCCAGCTTGCAACTCCAGATCTGCGCCAACAACTGCCCATCTTCTCCTTCTTGCTGCTGCGGGGGTTCATCATGGTGCTGCCGCCTCTCTACTTGAGCTTACCGGCCTGTTCATGGAGCCACGACATCCAGCAAGCTCACCTAAAGCTGCCGTTTCATCTGCCGCTACGAAGCCCCCATCATCTTCTCCTCCGGCTTCCACTCCAACTTCCACGTCTCCATCTTCTACTCCAGCAACCTCTACAGCAGCAGCTCAAGGCACACTCCAACTAAGAAGTATTTTCAGTCTACTTTCTATCTCTTGAAAATTAAAAATCTCAGTTTTGAATTTTTTATTATTATCTCCTCTCGAAAATATCAAACTACAAAGATCTCTCTTCTTAGGGATGAGACACTGCCCTTGCCTCACATCCTCAACAAGTGGTAAGACCTTCCCTTCTCCCTCATTTACTTCTCTATCTTGTACGGGATTAGACACTGCCAAATATGGTAAGACCTTCCCATCTCTCTCATATTTGTCTATGCTTTCATGCTATCTACCACCATTGATCACCAATGATGTAGATCATGGGGTAATGTCATGTCTACATGGACTTATCTTTGTCCCTATCCAAAAGGCACCCCTGCATTACCCACTCTAGCAGGAGGATTGCCCTTGAGGAGGGATTATCTATCAAGGTCCATCTGTCTATCTACAATCAGTCAGTCTCTCTGTCTATGTGTCTATCTTGTGTGATCTTACAGTCACATGTATCTGACACTCTGTCTATCAGTCTATATGCCTCTGTTTTGTGGATTAGCTACCCACATTCTCTTGGCATTTTCTGTCTATGTCCCCATTTATCTTCTATCTGTCAGACTCTCTCATGTGTAACTGACAGTCTCTCTCTCTGTGGGACCACTCTACTGGCTGATTGTCTCTCTCTCTCTCTCTCTCTGTCTATGATCCACTCTTGTACCTACCCTTGTGGACCCATATGAGGATATCACTTGAGGAGGGGTGTCTCAGGATCTTTGTCTGTCATGTCTTATGTCTTGTCTCTCAGTCTATAGGTCTTTATGTCTGTCTTCTAGTCTTGTCTTTCTGTCTTCCTCCTAGTGTCCACTTAAGGAGGGTGTTGGAAATAAGTGCACACTAGGTGTACTATTTCTCTAGTCTACATTTGTCTAGTTTCAGTTTTGTCTTGAGTCTTGAGTGTGTGCCATGTGGCACCTCTACATTTATCCCATAAGCACTCTCGCTCATGGTCTTCTACTTGGCCCTATTTATTCAGGGGTCACATCAATGGAAAGAATCTCTCAGTTTTGCTTCATTCCTCTTGCACTCTTCTCCATGTTCTAGCTTAGTGTGATACCATGCTAGATTTCTAACATTCGGGGCAGTAGAAAAGGCAAACTTTGGAAACGCAGAAGAAATAGGTACACCCAAGCCTCAGATCAGCAAATTGGCATCAAAAAACCTGTAGGAGGAAAAACGCAGCATGTAGGCTGCTGCTGTCCTGCACAGAATAGGCGGCCAGCACTACGGGGGAGGTAGATGCTGCTGAATACTGAAGACTTGCTGCAAAACTGCTGTAGACAACACCTGTAGAAAAACGCAGCACTCTAGGTGCTGCTGCCCTGAAAACAGAGCAGAAAACAAGTGAATCTCAGGGATCAAAACCTGTAAAGGATGACCAATAGCTGCAATGGAGGAGACGCCTGGAAGAGGCAGGCGACCAGCAACAATTCTGAGAAAAAAAACACAGATCTGTCCATCTGCAGAAAAAAACACAGCCAAGAGGGAGAGGAGGGAGCATCCAACACTGTAGATCACCGGCGCTCTGATACCATGATAGAATGTGCGGCGGAAGAAGGGAAAGTGGAAACACAGGAGAGAGAGTGAGAGAGACAGAGAGATGGAGAGGAAACACAGGCGAGAACTTGCTCTCAATATCATCATCCAAAGGAATACATGTCCCGAGCAAGAGGGGAGAAAACCTCATATATGAGGGACTGCAGAAACAATGCTAAGCAAGCAGTGAAGAATGAGGTAGGCAAGCCAGCTATATATATGCCCATCTGAAGGCAGCCGACTAGGGAAAAAGGTCCTCCATGACTAGGGAAAAAAGACCAAGACTCCATAAAATGGGGAATAATATGGGAAAACATATGTGAGGGGTGAGCCCCTATAGCTAACATGGTCAGCCCTAGAGGCTAAAATAGGACACCAAACATGAAGCCAGCAACAAGGAGATGATGTCTAACATATTGGACACAAGGGCTCCCTCTTGAGTGGAGGAGGAAGAGGATGAAGAAATTGAGTGGATTGGTGATAGCGGCGCTTCGGCACATATGACCAAACATTCTCACATTATGGAGGATTACAAGCCAGTCTGACATCTGGTGGCAGACCAAACATACACAACAACTGACATCATTCCAGAGGGAGACTCACAGCGCGGACTGGCACTGTTTCATGTGCAGGACAGTGCACACCTGACCTTGGACTCATGTGCCGGACAATGCACACCTGACCTCGGACGACTGAGATGGATCCCTGGCTGACTCCCGGACTGGGCTCACATGGGACCAGTTCACTATCCCAGGTCCTGCACCTTCTGTACAAAAATGTCTACGTGGCATCCAAGTGCGGGATGCACGTGACACATATGTCCAATCGGGAGTAGGTCAACCATACCAAACAACCGACGAGAACCCGATACTATCCCTGATCAGTCCCTAGAGAAGCATCAAGTGAAGAAAGCTTTCACCAATATCCATAGGAGAAGATACTGGTTTGCACCCAGTCATCTGAAATCTGTCGAGAATCTCCCAAGTGTACTGCTGCTGAGAGAAGAAAATGCCCTTCGAGGTCTGCCAAATCTCAAAGCCAAGAAAATAATGCAAGAGGCCAAGATCCGTCATCTCAAACTTTGTCTCCAAAGCATCCATAACAGAACGGATCCGCACAGAATAAGAACCTGTAAAGATGAGGTCATCAACATAGACCACAATGATAACAATCAACCCCCTCTCAAGGAGGATATAAAGGTTCGAATCTACGTGAGAACGGCACAAGCCGAGCTTCTAAAAGAACTCATCAATCCGTTGGTACCAAGCCCGCGAAGCCTACTTTAGACCATATAAAGCCTTCTTCAGCTGGTACACATGATTCTGTTTGCCCGGAACAACAAATCCTGGCGGCTGATCAATATAAACCTCCTATGTAAGCTCTCCATTCAGGAAAGCCGACTTGACGTCCATCTGGAAAACAGGCCATCTATGATGTCCTGCAAGTGCAAGAACGGTGCGAATGATAGTCATCCGGGCCGTTGGAGCGAAGGTCTCATCGAAGTCGACACCAGGGCGCTAAGCATAACCCTTGGCAACCAACCTCGCCTTGTGCTTATCCAAGCTGCCATCAGCTCAGAACTTTGATTTGAAAATCCAATTCACACCAATCACCTTACGCTGCAGAGGCCGAGGCACCAAAATCCAAGTGCCATTCCGTCTCGTCGAACACCACATCACGGCTCACAACAACTTTACCGGCCTGAGGATCATAAAGACGATACACCTTGGACACAGTGCTGTATCCGAGAAAAGGCATGCGCCGAGACTTTGAGTCCAACTTGGAGTGGTGCTCCTTAGGCACATGAACATATGCCGTACACCCAAATATCCGGAAATGAACAACGGAGGGCTTCTCACCATGGAAAGCCTCATATGGAGTTTTATCGGGAAGAGCAACAGTAGGAGACCTGTTCTGAATGTAGACAACAGTGGAAGCCGCCTCAGCCCAGAAACGTCGAGGTAATGAAGAATGCTCAAGCATAGCACGGGCCATCTCCATAATGGTCCTATTCTTCCTCTCGGCAACTCCATTATGTGATGGAGTATATGATGTAGTAAGCTGTCTCCGAATGCCATGTGTCTTGCAAAATTGCTGAAAGTCCTGGGATGTCAACTCACCCCCTCCATCGGTCGTGAGAGCCTTGACTGAGTGACCGGTCTCTTTTTCCACCTCAGCTTTCCAATCACAGAAGTGCTGAAAAGTCTCATCCTGGGTCTTCAGAAAGAAAACCCAAGTATATCTGGTAAAATCATCCACCATCACGAGCATGTACAACGCCTTACTCAAAGACGCGGTACTCATAGGACCACATAAGTCTGCATGAATGGAGCAACTGATGTCGAAGATCTATGTGTCGCCTCCTTCGGAAAGGCGGCTCGGTGTTGCTTCCCCTGTAAACAAGAGGAACAAGCAGAAGACGAAGCCTTGATGGTCGGTAATCCCTCAACCAACCCATCCTTAGAAGCTCGCTGCGGAAGCTGATAGCTCAAATGGCCAAACCGAGCATGCCAAAGAGCAGAAGAAGCACCAGAAGAAAGCAGAGCAATCAATTTGTAGAGACCACTGAAACCGGCCTCTGGTAGAAACCAAAGTGTGGTAGACTAGCAGTCACCCTTCCACTTGTAGTCCAGATATAAAAACAAATTTAATTGGAGCTAGAGTGCCCCAAATCTGAAAGGAGAACGACACCTGTTGGCCCCAAAGCTTGGCGTCCCTTTCAGTATTTCTTTATTCAAATTCAAAAAGATGTAAAGCTGAGTACAACAAAACCAGCCAGGGGATTACACCTGTATGTCCAATCTGGCAGCCCACAATACCTCTTAGCACAGAGGATTCACACACAGATCTGTGTCCCAACAAAAGCAACACTCTGTGTTTCCCTCTGATCAGCCAAGACCATTCAGCAGGGCAACCTTGAGCACACATCTGGCATATCCCATGTACATGGTTCCACAACTCAACACAAACATACATCCACTGTCCAATCTCTGTTTCCACCCTTTCAATCTGCCATACCCCTCCTCTCACAAGGGGCCAGATAGCACAACTCTGCAGCAGACATAAGCCAATGGAAAGAAAGAAAGATGAACTAGTTCAGAGCTTACCAGATCAGCACGTGGTTCTGCACTCGCGAGGCAGTTCGTACCAGTCTGTACCTGACGACTGTCTGTACTCTTTCCCCTCCAACCACCTGACTGTTGCACCAAATAAACTCTGATAAAATCCCACGTGCAGCTGGAGATACTACCTGCCTGTACTTGTCCGTACAAGTCAGTAGAGTCTGACTGTACCTGTCCGTACAGAACTGTACGGAGTGTACTTGCTGACTGGGCTCTGTTCGCCTGCGCCGCCTGAACCTGAAGATGTCCAGCTGACTGTTTTTGCTGTCGTATAGCAGCGCCTGTACTGACTGTACGGAACTGCAGACAACAGCTTTGTCCGTGTTTACCTGCAAACGCCGCCTGAGCCAATAGCCAATAGTACTGCAGCCGCCTGAACCAGCGCCGCCTGTACCTTCAGCAACTGTGCACTGTACCTGCTGCCCGTACAGAGCTGTACGGCTTGTTTGATAGGGCAGTTTTGCATGCAGCCAAACACCAGCAGCAAGCATATGCAGTCGACCAGCCTTCTCCTCTTCTCCACACTTGTTTCTTGCACGAATCCCCAAAAGCAAGAGAGAGAGAGATGAGAGAGGCGTGTAACTCCAAAAGTGGAGTGGCCTCTCTCCAAAATTATCCTAGGGCCCAAACATTAAAGTTTCCTAAGGCCACTTAGGCCTAGGGGCCACCCATGGTTCAAACATTAATAAATATTAATGTTTTGGTCCCCCTTCACATCTGTAGATGTCCACACATCATTCTCTTTGTCCGGGCACCCCAAATGTGAATCATTTAACATTTATTTTGCTCTGCACCCACCATGCCCACACTTGTGCTGTTCCATTTTCACAGGGTCATGACAACCACTATCTTGGACTCCCTGAGCCAAGATGCTACTAGTCGCCTTATCACGAATGGTAATCTCATAACGAGAAAAGATCACCTCTGCACCCTGAGCTATAAGAGCACTCACTGACAAAAGGTTAAAAGCCAAATCTGGAATATACAGAACGTCAGAGAAGTACCTCTTGTCCTCGTCAGAACGAAAGATGGGGATAGTGCCATGTCCATGCACTGGCACAGAAGAAGAATCACCCAGAGTGATCTCGCCTGATCTAGTAGTGAAGTCCTTGAACCAATCTCGATGGGGTTTCATATGAGCAGTAGCACCGCTATCAACAATCCGAGACCGTGACTGAGAAGTCACAAGAGCAAGTATACGCCGAGTACCTACTAAGAGAAGAATGCCATCATCCTTCTTGGGTTGAGACACCGCCGTTGAGGAAGAGTTCTTTGCTGCTTCATCACGCTTCTTCTTGTAACATTGTGGTGACTTGTGACCCTTCTTGCCACAATAATGACATTCAATGTCCTTATTCTTTGAAGATTTGTTGTCTTTATCCTTGTTGGAATCCTTGGAGTTCTTGTCAGAACCCCCTTTTCCTTTCTTTTGTTGAGTCTTCCCTTTATCTCGTGTTGCCAAAGCTCCATCAGGGCCACCAGAGGTGCCAATCCGCTCCTCAAAGCGAGACTCAATCTGCATAACGGAGGGGAGAACTTCCTCCCAAGTAACTGGAACAGGACGAGGAGAAGAAACTAGAGACTTAAAGTATGCATCAAACCTCTCTGGAAGTTTGGAGAGCACATATCCTCCCTTGCCACAAACAGCAAGCTCGTCCCGGAGATCTTTCATCTTCGAGATGAAAGCAGATAAAGATGGAAAGGCAGAAACTGATAAGTTCATAAGTTGCTTTTCCAATGCCAAAATCCGACCCGGAGACTTAATCTCATAGAGATCTGCAAAAGCCTTCCAAACTTCATGTGCAGCATCTGCTGTACGCACATGAGAGTGAACAGCATCTTGATAGTTCAACATCAGAAAGGAGAAAATGCGTCGATCATTCGACTGCCAAATATCAATCTGTGCCTGAGTCGCACCACCGGAAGCAAGGGTGGGAGGGGTGGCATTGGCTGGTGTAACAAGCCAATCCCAGAGACCCATGCCACGCAAGGCCGATTTCACCTTCACCTTCCATAGGGTGTAGTTGGAACCATCCAACTTGGCAGACTCAGCAAACATATGAAGAGAAGTCAGTGCAGCCATCACAAAAGCTTGGGCTCAATCTCAAAAAATGCACAAACTCTGAAGAAGAAGTGTCCTCCACAGGTACCAAGAGTGCCACCAAAGCTTGCAACACCACAAGCCCCCTCTGCAAAGGGGAAAGGGCCACTGGAGAGGAAAACGCAGCACAGAAGGCTGCTGTCTTGTAGAAAACAGGCCGCCTATGTCCAGTCTCCAAGTGGGAAAAAACGCTAATCAGAAAACGCCAGATGGTTGCAGTTGGAGAAGCCAAAACTGGAGGAGAAGTGACCAGACGTTGCTGTCCAGAAAACGCAGCAGCAAGGGCTGTGGATCTGGGGGAAAAACGCAGAGGAGGAGGTGCTGAAAACAAGGCTGAATCTGGGGCAGCAAAGAGGTTGCTAAACCGGGAGCGATGATACCATGAAAGAGTGCACAGAGCGGAAGCAAAGTGGCACTAGAATGTGCTGAACAGAGAGTGCAAGAGAGAGAGAGATATGGAGAGAACTATGCTGAATATACTGAAGCAAAACAGTCCCAAGCAAGAGACACAGATAGTCTCGTAAGTGAGGGAGCAAAATATGTACAAGAGTGAATAAGAAAAGAGAGGCCAGCACCCACTATTTA
Organism: Cibotium barometz; assembly: GCF_041138505.1. Classification (NCBI taxonomy): domain Eukaryota; kingdom Viridiplantae; phylum Streptophyta; class Polypodiopsida; order Cyatheales; family Cibotiaceae; genus Cibotium; species Cibotium barometz. Next base: position 35,790,145 of record NC_141091.1, read on the forward strand.
TAGTAAGGGAATGCTGGCCGACTGGAGCTGCAAAACAGGCCGACTGGAGCTATTGGACATGGCCGACTGGTAAATGCCAAAAAGGCTGGGAAAAATCCCAGAAAAATAGTAGAAAAAGGGGTTGCCAGCCCACAAGCAAGGGCCATGCAAAAGGGACCAAATGGGCACCATAAAAGAGTAGAATCTGGGGATGAATATGCTAACAGTAATCATCTAAATCTTTTCCATTGAAATTGAATAAAGAAATACCGAAAGGGGCGCCAAGCTTTGGGGCCAACAGGTGTCGTTCTCTTTCTTGTTTTGGAGCACTCTAGCTCCTGTTTATTTGTTTATTAACTGGACTACAATTGGATTGGGTGACTGCTAGTCTACCGCACTTTGGTTTCTACCAGAGGTCGGTTTCAGAGACTCACAGTGCGGACTGGCACTGTTTCATGTGCAGGACAATGCACACCTAACCTTGGACGACTGGAATGGAACCCGGTTAAACGAGTCTTTTCTGGTGAAAGCATTTATGTGCATAGAAACATGAAAGGAAGATGGTGGGGGAGTCCAGGATGGCTGGTGCCCATATCCAGAGTGTAAGGTTTGAGGAGAAAAACCAGAAAATCCTCCAAGACCAAGCATAGGTGTAAGACCTGTCGAGGGTACGGAATATAAGTTTGGGCACTCAGCATAGGTGGAATACCTAGTTGAGACACGAGTCCTTGAGAGGGCACATAATTAGGAAAAACATTAGTGCCATGGATGGGTTGGTAAACCACATGATACCCCGGAAGTGGCACCGCAGTGCCAGAGGGCATAGTGCTGAGAGAGACCTAGGATACTCAGGACCCAAAGGAGGTGCAGGCGGTTATGACTGCACGCCAACACTAGTAGAAAAAACCATGGGTTGGGTGGGAGGGGTTTCTGCTTGAAGTTGAGCAGTATTCCATAACACATTTGGAGCAGGGACACAAAGTGAACCAGAGGAGAAAACAGTGTTACCTTCTTGAACACCAAAAGTATGAGAGTGAATTGTACTCCTAGACCCTCCTCTGTTTGGGTTCACAAAATGCCAAGGATCGAGGGTAGTTGATGGTACTGTTTGTTGAACCTGTGCTACAGAAGAAGATACCCAAGTAGAATTAGGAACATATGTACTAAAGGGCACATACAACCTGACGCGGTCACCGGCAGGGTTGATGATGATGGATCTCCGAATGACCGAGGAGGTACGTGTCCTTCTTGAGAAAAAAGCCCCATACCGAAGTCCAATTTGTCGGCTAGAATGAGAAGCAAGGCTCTCCAGATACTGGCACATTGGCTATGGGCATGTATCCTCCTCTGGAAGTAATGGCTGATGATGAGCTCGGAGAGGAAAAACCATATGCCAAGGGTGTAGAGGGTGAGTAGGTAAAAATAGGCTGGTCGTCTCCCAATGAAAGACCTCGAACAGGGCTCTCCAGTGAATGAGGAGTCCCATCCTCCGTGTGATCTAAATCTGAATAAGGAGAATCAGTATCTGGTAAGAAAGGTTGATCCTCCGGAATCGTGGGTAGACGATCCATGCTGTGTGCTCTCAAGGTCTTCAATCCTTTCGCTCACGATAGAGGGCAAAAGAGACCAAAGGACCAAATATACGAGAGATCAGAGCAAATCACACAGCATGCAATGGGGACATATATATAAATGATAAAATCTAGTACAGTAGCTCTATGTGAGACTCCGAACAGAGACTCCGAACAAGCAGAGAAGGCTACTGTCCCAAAAACGCAAATACCAGTCCCGAAGTAAGCCTGATGTAAGTGCCAATATATGCCTGATGTAAGGCTGATGTGAGCTGAGATGTAAGCGCTGATGTCCTAATGTAAGGCAGATGATAAACGCTGATGTAAGCACAGATGTAAGCGCTGATCACTGCTGAAGTGAAACGCAGATGTATGCTACCAATCCAGCAGCAGCAGAATGCAGGTTCCACCTGTCGTAGGCGGCCTGTACCAACAACAGCAACCGGAGAGGAAAACGCTGATGATCAGCCCTGATGTAGGCAACCAATCCAGCAACAGCAGAATGCAGGTTTCACCTGTCGTAGGCGGCCTGTACCAACAGCAGCAACCGGAGAAGAAAACACTGATGATCAGCCCTGATGTAGGCGACCAGCAGAGGAGGTACTCGTCTCGTTGGTTCCACTGAATGAAGATGCACTTCCTATAAATAGGAAGGGAGGGTGCTGGTTGGCCAACAGAAAAAAGGTAAAGTAAAAATAATAAAAATAACCCTTTTTGGGTTGGGTAAAATACCCTTTTGGGTATATTTTCACATAGAGAAGCCCATCTTTTACCCTCCTGCAGCGCCTGGTGCAAACTTAGTAGGGTCACCACTGGCTAACTAAGGGCATGACATGAAAACCCTCACAGAGTCCTAGCAACAACTTTGGCCATTCAGCCTATCACGCTTGGCACAGGATTCTACAACTGTTCTCACAAGACCACCAATAGAACTCGCATAAAGAGTAGTAGCCTGGGCAATGGAGTTGAACCTCCCTCTTCACTACGGGGAAAATGTCTCCGGGTTGGCACTCCCCATGGACTTGCATCAAATCAGATTCATGAAGTTACTGTCAAAGTCACACAACAGTAGCACGCACACCACCCTAGGGCACTGAGCAACGTCAATGGCTGGGCTCCCATCTCCTAGCCGTTGCTACCCCCAAAAACCCAACCGGAGGAGATATCCATGACAAAGTGCCACCACACCCTATATATGGCTCTTCGACTTCCCATGCTCTTGCATATGGGATAATCCACCACAACTTCTAGTCATGCGATAACCCGAGAGTAGCTACAAGAATTGCCACCTCCAACACCCTCTTTCAATTCAAGCACCTCGATCAAACAAAGGTTAGGACTGCCCAGGACCACGCAAACCGAGCTCTGATACCATGTTAAAGTCACGCAACAACACGCACACCACCCTAGGGCACGGAGCAATGTCGGTGGCTGGGCTCCCATCTCCTAGCCGTTGCTCCCCCCCAGAAACCCAACCGGAGGAGATATCTATGACAAAGTGCCACCACACCCTATATATGGCTCTTCCACTTCCCATGCTCTTGCATATGGGATAATCCACCACAACTTCTAGTCATGCGGTAACCCGAGAGTAGCTATGAGAATTGCCACCTCCATCAGTTGCAACAAATACCCTTGACTCCCTAGGACTCAAACCATTCCCCTCCCCCACCCTCACCCCCGCCCACCCCCCCCTCCTCCCCACCCACCTCAAGAAATGGTCGTTATTAGTTTTATCTGATGTATTCATTTATTGTATCCATCCACCAAATAGAAAGATGTCTTTCTTACTTCAAAGGAAACCAATAGCTTGGGGCGGTACACACGTGCGGGAGAAAACTTCATGTCCGTCATGGCCATCGGGATGGTGTTTCTCAGGTAACAGGTGAACGATGACCTCCGCCTATTGCCATCCACGGATTCCAGCTGCTGAGGTGTCACACCATGATCGCACTTCACAGAAATTAGTATTCCAGCTGGTGAGGTGTCGCATATTCCACATAACTTCGTGTTCTAGTTGCTGAGGTGTCACATTGCCAGGCCACAACGGCCCAAAATGGCCGTCAATCAACCATTTCCCAACAGCCGGCTGCCTCTGGTCACCACCCATTGGAAAATGGCCTCCCGGCGGCCATTCCGTACTCCGTAAAAGTTGTGTCTATCATTGTGCCTCTGAGAACCACGGAAGTGCTTGTATTAATCAACAATGATCATCCTCTGGAGTCCACAAAGGTTTACCATGATTTGACCAATTTCTTCATGTGGTAGGCCTTTCAAGTTTCAACACCACCCAAGCACCAATAGATGCGGCAGGACCACTGTCCCACTTGGACCACTACATGTACCCATGAGCTCTCAAAAGGACAGCCAATCCCGCCATTTTGGAGTCTCTCCACATGATGGGCTGTCTGTCTAATTCATGAGAGAGACTGTCAAGACCAGTTCTGAGCTCTGACAATGGAGGCTAGAAAACGAGGTGAGCCATGCTGATGTCTGCCTCTACGAAGATCATCTCAAGCAAGCTCCCAACCCCCATGCTTTCCAAGCATGCAGCATCACATAAGCTGATGTATGAGAAAATTATTCCTTGGTTAGGAAAATTTCTATACACAGAACGTTTTGCCAACGAGTGCACTGCTTTGTTAATTGAAATCCCATGACCACCCCAATGCTTCGGGACTATGATACTCTTTGAGCAATTCATGCCCTCAGAGTATTGAGAGCCATTCAAAGCTGCACTATACATGAACACAAAAAGCAATAGCAAGGTGTTATATACTAAGCTATGGAAAGGATAACATGGTCGCAACCATTCAAGATATGCTATACCCAATCTAGTCTGACTCGGCCTTTGCATGAGAGATTAGCAACATTGGTTAGAGATCTAAAAAACATTTTGAGGGTAGATGTTCATTGGTAAGGATATGAACAAGGAATGTGATCGTATGCAAGCAAGGTGAGACCATGATTATTACCTGGCCCAGTTGAGTCAAGAAGTTGGGGGAGTCAGGGGTGCTGCTTCCAATCTGGCCGAGTGTGAAAGCAATGATGAGGGCAGCCAAGAAATTGGTGATGGAATAGTCGAGGTAGGTGTGCTGAGGCAGGCGGCCTCGCCGCTCCAGGAGAGTGAGCAGAGCAGGCCAGGTGCCCAGGAAGCACAGGGCAGCTATCATCAAGGCAATGGCACCTCCTTTGTCATGTACAAGATACATCTTGCAGCTCAAAGGCTTACTGCTGCGCCCTTACACACTTCTGGACTCAGGCACAAGAAGCAGCGTTAAGCAGGGCAAAAAAGCCAAGGCCATCAAGGTTTGCAAACTTGTATTTTGACAATTACTGTATATGGTCACGTTGGAAGCGAGAGAGATCGACAGGGTTCTCTCCTTGGGTCAAAAAGCGAGTGACACAGGGATCTCTCTCTCTCTCTCTCTCTCTCTCTCTCTCTCTCTCTCTGCGTGCGTGAGAGAGAGAGGGGGGAAGAGGGAGAGAGATGGAGAGGGAAGGGGGGTTTTTCTTCGTTTTGATGAGCTCAGCCCAAGACCTTGGCTCTTGGAAAGAAACAGAATCCTTGCTCACCTACACCTTTCCAACTTCAAAGCAGCCTCGAGGTCAACAACACGTGTCCTGGCTGCTCCCACATATCCGTCGCAAGCGTAGAAGAAGATGTTTTCTTTTCTGTTTCCTCCAAGAACGTCGGAGGGCAATGCTGTATGGGCGGTTCACCGTTTGACTCGGTTACTCAATTTTTTATTTTTTATTTTTTTTTCTACCAGTCGTCTTTAATGGGGCCTCTTTGTATGCATGTGCGTACGTAAGCATATGTGTGTAAGCATGTGTAGACATGTGTGTTTGTGTGTATACGTTTGTATGTATTTGTGTCTATGTGCGACTCTCTCACATAGACGCATATCTGTGTCTCTCACCTCTATGTCTCTATCATGTGCACAAACACAACTCTCTCTCACATACATGCACTCTTTCTCTTCTTACACCCGTCTCGCATACTCTCTCTCTCTCTCTCTCTCTCTCTCTCTCTCTCTCTCTCTCTCTCTCCACATGCGCGTGTGTGATTGTCTATGTGTATGTGTATGTATGTGTAAATGTGTTTATATATAATAGTATTATTATACATTTACTATATGTATATTGATTTATATATCATTATTATATTATATTTACTTTTTATTTTTTATTTTTTATTTTTATTATTAGTTACGTATATTTATATTATATTATTACGTATATTTATATGCTATATTGTATTATTTATATATTTTTATATTAAATTATTATATTTATAATATATTATTATATATTTGTTACATATATATATATATATATTTCTTATTTATACTTTGTATATAATATTATAATATATTAGTATAATTTAATATATTTATTTATTTAATATCCTTACTTATTATATGTTTACATTTTATTACTACTAGTATTGGACCTGCGCGTTGCTGCGGGTAGAGTTCTAGAAAAAATAAGCTCAGTTTCTCCAATTTAGGTCATGTTTTAAGTAAACACAATACATTATTTCAAGTGACTTCATATATACATATCTCAAAATAACATCCATGTCTCGTAGATTTATAGCGAAAACAAAAATATCATAGTAATGTAGCATACGAAGATGCAAAAAAGGACCAATATTACATATTCTCAAAATGCACCACAAAATACGTATTCTCAGTCAGTAATGTCAGAATCAACAAATTTTTCTCTTGTGAGAGAAGGATCATTCATTTGTCTCCTCACAATACGCTCTCTATTGTAAAGCGGTGATCCATCCCGCACATGCTCTACTATCGATGAATGCAAAGGACCTGCACAAACGACACAACGATAAGTCAAATCTCAAAAGGACCTACACATAATGACACATCGATAAATAAAATCTCAAAAAAATCTTATAATAGAAAAACATAATCAAAATTACCTCGTACAATAGAACATCGAGTGGATGGTACATGAGGAGCTCTAGTATAAAACCCATAACGAATACCAATGGTCATGATGGATGTAAGAAACAACCAGTCATCGGGTACTGAATACCCCTCAAATGATGCAAAGCATCTGCCCATCTCTCTCCAAAACAAATAGACACCCCACTCCTCATCTCAGGAACACCGATCCCGTACATCTCGACAACTCTTACCATAAACGTATCAATGTCATGCAATATCCTAAAATCAAAGCATAACAAATAGGTTATACAATTATTTATATATAGGTTCAAAAAATATTTACACAATGCCTAACAATTACACTTATACTTACCCATCCCTATAAGCATCAATCATAATCCCTGCTACATGACCTGCAATAATAGGAGCTGACCATAGCGGTGGCTCTGTACAGATAGACATCAGTATAGAATGTCATGTTTCATACTTTGTAATCAAGAAAAGTTATGCAAATATAGAGAATAACTCACCTACTATCCTCGACAAAGGCATGTCCAATGTAAAGGTAATCTTAGACATGTCATACATAAACAACAAAAATAGGTACTTTTACCATGGACAAATATGTATAAAAAAAGAAATCGCAACAAAATTAATCAAATTGCAGAACTTAAATAAGAAACATGACTTGTCACTCTGAAGTCATCAAGATCTCCTTATAAACAATATTATTTGTTGTAGGTGTATAACTTTGAAGATCATCAAATGAACACTCCACATTAGCGTTATCCTCAAGTAACAACTTCACAGCATGAGGAGGCCATGCTCGTGACAACGCGACACTGAGTAAACACTGGAGTCACCAAATACAACCCCAAGACATTTAGGGTTTGGCCTTGTGATTTGTTTATTGACATGCCAAATGCCAGCCGCACGGGAAACTGTTTCCGCCTCATGGTGAATGGTAGTTGGGCCTCGGTGCATCTAAAGGTAATCCGTGGAAGAAATACTCTTTCACCAACTTTAGTACCAGTGATGATTTCAGTCTCCAAGACTTTAGAGTGAAAGGCCTTACATATCATCCGTGTACCATTACAGAGTCCACGTCTTAGATCCAAGTTACGAAGCAAAATAACAGGAGCTTCTAACTATAAAACCAAGCAGTGTGGTGGATATCCGCCCCGAAGGTTGATTGTGTTCAAAAATTCTGTGGAATATAGGAATGAATTTTCATCATTTTCAAGAATTGAATCTGCACTAAAATACTGCTTAGGCTCACCAGGCATTGCATCCAAAGCTGTCTTATTCACAATATCCACTTGACTGTTTATCGGAGCAAGAATAGCACGCTCACTAAAGTATGAAGCATATGTCGTAGTGATAGCCAATTCAGAGTATACCCAATGTACTAAGTCTTTAAGAGTCGATCTTTGCAAGACCATATTACTTGGTAGTGTCACCATCGTATTATCATCGCTACAATCCACTCCATTCCCAATATTCATGACCCACTGTTTAAACTCATTACATCCATTAGTATTGCTTGATTGAATACGCATATTTCCAGTTAACTTTAGAACTTTGATAGAGTTCCATAATAAGAACGACACAATGCTGCATTAACTTTAGAACTTTGATAGAGTTCCATAGAAAGGAACGACACAATGCTGCATTAACAATATCCTCACGTCTTCCCTTCATAATAATAGGCAAGATTTGTCTAAAATCTCCCCCCATTAATACAACCTTTCCACCAAATGGCTTGTCTGAGAATAATACATCTTGTAAGCTCCTATCCAATGCTTCAAAAGCATAACGATGAATCATTGGAGCCTCATCCCAAATAATGAGCTTACAAACTCTCAAAACCTCAGCAAGTTGTCCATGTACAAGGATTTTGCAAGTTGAAGAATTGTTTAGCTCCAGAGGTATCTTGAATCTAGAATGTGCAGTATATCCATTCGCCAAGAGTAGAGAAGCAATACCTGACGATGCAGTGGCCAAAGCAACATACCCTTGTCCATGTACTCGTGCAAGCAAACAATTATATAAATAGGTCTTGCCCGATCCCCCCGGACCATCTAGGAAAAAAATGTCACCCGCATCTGTCGCAATTGCATGCATTACAGCATCGAAAGCAACACGCTGGCTATCTGTTAATGTTGACTCCATAGCACTTGAGACAGGCTAGATTGTTCGACAGTATCAAAAGATCTCTCTTCCAAAAGCAATCTATTTTCACCCAAGACTTCCAAATTAGTTTTGTTTAGTTCAGGCATTCCTTCAAAATCTGCCAATGTCCGTCTCTGAATTTCTTCTAAATGTAGTAGTGCATGACTTTCAGCTAATTGTTCAATACCAATGAACTGACCCCTGCTTCTCGATAAACTGGTATAGAAAATCTTCTATCATTTCTTCTCGAAATCTCTTCCACAATATTCCTAGACAGGAAGGCTCACAAAATAGCAATATAGTAACAAAAAGACATCTGAACTGCAAGGCATTTTGCATGGATGATGCTTCCTCCATACATGCAACCCATTCAGAATCATCTTCTAGTATCCCTCTGGCAATGCAAGCTGCCTTGAAAGACGGATAGATGTGACCATTGAGCAAATGCAAATCTTCAAATGACTTAAATCCTTTACATATTGTAAGAAGTAGGCAAACATAGTATGCCTCACCTGCCAAAGGAGCTACAAAGTACATGCGCCCTATACTGTTTCCAATCTTTCTTTTGGTCCATTTCTTCAACCTGGAATTCCAAACCCATTGTTGAGGGAAATCACTATACAATGTATTGTTTGCTTCAGGATGTTGATTACAGGTAAACCATTCAGTCATAGTAGTCTTGCCTACATTTTCCCTCTGAAAAACATCTGCAATATTATCATCATCTCTGAAGATAACATTAGGACCCCCATCTAAGTGTACCTGCAACCGTTGCACATCAGGCTTCTCATTGTGTAAATCATACTCAAAGAGTCTCCAACATGCCTATGATGCAGAGACGTAACGTGCATCCGAACACCTCTGAATCTCATCGACTACGTAAGCAGCATTAACATTCCCACCTTGTACAGAGCTAAATCTTATTGTTGCTCTGTCATGTCCCTTGTGTACTTGCAAAGATATTTCACTGCTACTATTGTTGAGCATATTTCCACATTTGCATGAGCATTATATGTGACTGAAAGATAAGGGTTATATGGCACAACCCATCTATTATCAACATTACACTTTTTCAATGCCACAGTTCTTCCATCATTTCGACGCATATACACGGGGTAACCACTCTCATCCACAGAAGTCTCTTGTGCAAAAGCTCGTGGATAGTTCCTTGTGCAAAAGCTCGTGGATAGTTCCTTGTGCATTTCCCTTTATCCATACGAATTTCACTTGGATTAAATGGCCCACAGGGCCCATGGATATTGCAATGCAACACGACATCATGCAGAGTAGGAAACATTTGCTTGTCAAGCAATTGGCACACCAGTAAAACTGGAAGGTAACACTATTCTGCTTCCCACTGTCCTTCCTGCAATACCACTTCTTCCTGCAATACCACTTCCACTTCCTTCTACACATGAAGCATGTCTGATAAACCACTATAAACCTCTGAACACAAACTTTCTTGATTATGGCGTAGCCAAGATAATCATGACTCTTCAACACTGCAATAGGCATCAACCATAAACTGTTAACAACCTTCCACCACGTAGCAAGCATGCATTTGTATATGGGCAAATTTGCAATCTCGATAAGCATAGTATTGTCGTTGAGTCACACAATGACCATTTCTCAATGCACTCACTTGTGCATCAGCATAAGGGATTCTCAAGTGCCATCCGTCCTCCCCTCTTGGAAATAACATGACGTACAAAAGAGGCATATAGCACCTATGCAAATTAGAGATGTGTTTGCATGTGCCTTCTCGAGTATGTAATAAAATATCACAACGACCAACATTATGATATCACCTTGATCAATCATGATACCAGCAATCTCGGAAGCTGTTGGCATTGAGTACTGCCTAGATGTGGATTTCGTCTCACATATAGCCATTTTCAAATCCAAACTCGGATTGTCACTCAACATTCATCCCACGTACTTAAAAGCTTGTGCAAATGGATTAGAAGTGTGCATCATGGATTGAAGTGCTTCTAGGGTTGTGGATTCCAATCCATTCATGACACCTAATTGATTTTGTAATTCGTGCTTAGTATCAAACACATACAGTTGTGCAAATTGTGGCTTAGGATTGTACATATTATTGGGGACCAAGGACCCAAGATAAACAGTCCCATGCACCTTGAAAGTATAGACACTACTATTGTGAAAGAGAGTCATCTATTTGTGCACCCAATGATGAAAAAGCCAACACACTACTATAAGCCCTGATGTTTTCTCGAAATTTTTTACTTGTAGTGTCACTACAATCAAAAGAGACCTTAATGGCTCAGGTGGTTCAGCAACAAGTGAAGGAACAGACACACGCCCATGTTTACAACAATATTTGCCAAGAACCTGTCCACAACTCATCTTCTTTTCACTTGCCCATAACTCTGCTCCACAAAACCCACACTCATGTGTCATCCCTCCTAATGAGTGACTTAAAGTGCACGAATATACCAAAGGCCAAGTAGCTGCATGTGTACCTTGTATGGGCGAGCGGGAGTTCATGGAGGATAGAAAAAATCCCTCCCTTTCTTTTTTCAAATACATAAGAGGGAATTTCTCCGATACTCTCCCTTCTTATTGTATTAGCAAATGGCACTTCTCTCTTCTTGGGCAAAAAAGGAAGACATTGTAATTGCATTACCCTCATTTACTCTTCGAGCTCATTTACTCTTCTAGCTGCATTATAAGAGGTCCTATTTCTAGCGACGGTACCTTCTTGTAAGTCTCAAACTTTCAACTAGTGATATCCCTGAATAAACTCCACTTGCCATTTCCCTTGTTATTTCTTTCAAAAGAGTCCTATTCCTAGCAATTTCACGGTGAACACTTCTAGCACTCTTGTTAGATATCCTTTTATCTCCACCCAAGGCAATTTGAGACCTCTTAGTGCTAGATTGAGGTAAATACATCAAAGTTTCTTTTGCTACTTGTTTTTGTGCACAAAAGGTATCGTTTTTTGCAAGAATCCTATGAGTCTCTTGCATCAATACATCACCGGTATTACAGGTAACATTATGCACCCTTGCATCACAACAATGAGGTTCACTATCCCTTGACTCCTGTGCACATTTTATTTTTTCATTTCTTCTTCTTTTCCTTGGAGCATTCAAGGAAATGGTCTGAAGAGGACACCTCAAACTACGTGTCTCTACCATTCTTGCTATAAACCTAATTCCATCAAGTATTCAATTAGAAGGAGTGGCACATTGAGTATAAAGTCATTTTCTTTATTATAAAATAGTAAACATTGAATAAAAATAACAATATTTTTTTCTATAATATTTGTGTATACACATAATATACAATCCCTCATGAGATTTTCTCCAATCTTCACATACATACTAAAAGATTATAAAGCTCTCTCTCTCTCTCTCTCTCTCTCTCTCTCTCTCTCTGGATGATATTTCCCCACCTGGGTTCAAGTCTTCCCGTCAATTGGGTAGAAATAACCCTCTATGTCGACGTTAAGCGGTCTAGTCTCAAGTGTGTGTGTGTGTAAAGAGGACAATTCTCACTACCTTTCTATCACCTAAGCGTGGTAGAAATGGCTAGTGGAATTGCCCTTGGGATGACATTTACCCACCTAGGTTCAACTCTCCTCGTCGATTGGGTAGAAATAACCCTCTAAGTCGATGTTAAGCGGTCTCGTCTCTCAAGTGGGTGTGTGTGTAAAGAGGACAATTCTCACTACCTTTCTATCACCCGAGCGTGGTAGAAATTGCTAGTGGAATTGTCCTTGGGATGACATTTACCCACCTAGGTTCAAGTGTCCTTGGGATGACATTTACCCACCTGGGTTCAAGTGTCCCCATTGATTGGGTAGAAATAACCCTGTAAGTCAACGTTAAGCGGTCTTGTCTCAAGTGGGTGTGTGTGTAAAGAGGACAATTCTCACTACCTTTCTATCACCCAATTATTGCACCAATCTTGTGTTCTTTGATTTTCATGCTCTTGATTTATGCTATGATGTTATGGTTTATTTCTTTTATTATTTAATTTCTCAAATAATCTAATCTCCATGTACCATGGTCCTGTAACAGTGATATCATCAGAGTAAGGCAAATTCAAAAATTGAATTTGGGTCATGGAGAGTTGAAGAAAAATAAAGAAATTGATTTTTACTGAAAGGTTATTGGCTTGGAGCAAATTTGAAGGATTTTCAACAAATTCAAAATACTTGTAAATAAAGGGAAGAGCGAGAATCTGCACCAAGAGTTCAAGGCTTTGGATAAGGACACAATTCATCCAAAAATCCAAGAGGTAAAGAAGATGCACCAAGAGTACAAGGCTTTGGATAAGGACACAATTCATCCAAAAATCGAAGAGGTGAAGAAGAGAAGGTATGGAAGACCTTTAAGCAAAAGAAAGTATGGTTAAAGAAGAGAAGGTATGGAAGACCTTTAAGCAAAAGAAAGCATGGTTATGTGAATTTTGTGGACAGTTAGATCAAGATTTGGATCAAGGGCTAGGAAAAAAGCCACATGGTTTAGTGGTTTAGTGCTCAAGAATTTTTCTTTTTCCATTATATATATATATATTTATTTAAAATTATATATATATATATATATATATATATATATATATATATATATATATATATATCCTTTCTTTTTCCTCCACCGTTTGGTCGGCGAGCAGCGAACTTCAAAATTTCTTTTTTTTAATCGCTCTTCTCCTTGGCGATTGCGCGCGGTCGTGAATTTTCCTTCTTGTGCCGTTCTACAGGCGTCGGCCCCAGTGATAAGCTTAGTAAATGCTTTGATAAAGCTTAGTATAAAGCTTAACATTAAAAGCTAAAGCTTTAATAGTTATTATATATATATATATATATAAGTTTAATTGATGAGCTTATATATACAAGCTTAATTTCAAAAAGCTTTTGAGGGTTTCAAAGAAGAGAAAGGGCCATAATTCAAAAAATAAAATAAAAATAAAAAAGCTTCTTGCAACAAAGGTTTTGGACATTATTTCTGAAGATCTTTCGAAGCGGTTTTGAACGAGCTCCTTTCCAAATTGTCAACATCAAAGCATTACTGGATTATTATTTTAATTCTTCATGGGATGCCATCGACATCGAGCACTTCGACAACCCTTCTTTCGAAGTTCACAGAAGTCAGATAAGTTTGCTACCTTTTCTATTTTATTTCTACATTTTCATAATATTTTACATGTTTCTTTTGCAATGGTAATCTATCCACAACCACCCACTATTCAAGATTAAGTAAATGCATTGCAAGCTCAGTTCTTGAGTGAGAAGAGGGAAAGGAAAAATTTTGAGCGAAAACTTACTCGCGAAGCGAAAACATGCGTATTCTAATTCTTTGGATTCTGACAAAAACGACCCTATTCAAAAGACTGTGTGAGCCACTCTCAGAGCTCAAGAGTCTCGAAAGGGACACAAGATCAGCAGAAAGGCTTTTACTTTTCAGGATTATGATGGCAAAAAGGATGCACACATCATACTCGCATGCTTGAGCCAACTTGATGATTATTTTTCATTAGAAAAATTTTATGAGAAGGATAAGGTTAAATGTGCTACTAATCATTTGGTAGATAGTGCAGCTCTTTGGTGGAATGTTATAAGACAGGGCAAACATAAACCAAAGTCATGGAAAGACTTCTAGAAGCTAATCAACAAGGACTTATTACCTCCATCATATAAGAGTAAAGCCAGACAGCGATGGGATATTTTTAGACAGCTCGAAAAGGAGAACATATCAGCCTATATTGACAGATTTTGGCTAACTTTATTGCAACTTCAAGCTATAGAGAGTGCGTGAGAAAGAGCAAAGGAGAAAGTTCATAGCCGATCTCAAGCCAGTTATTAGAGCAGAAGTGAACATGTTTCATCCTCGTTCTCTTAGCAATGCCATCTCTCTAGCAACATACTGCGAGAAGAAAAATGGCTTTTTGAGGGATAGTACACTGACAGATTCTCATATTCTTCCGTCTTCTCTCGATCTACAAATTTTGAGAGCATATTCTTCCGTCTTCTCTCGATCTACACATTTTGAGAAGCTTCAGCACAAAGATAAAGCAGAGAAACACAATGGTCCACCAGTGAATGGAAAGAGTACCGAAGCTGCAAAGAAGACCAATAATGGAGATCAAAAATCACGTGTGATTACATGCTACACATGCGACAAAGAAGGACATTATGCATATGTGTACCCATAAAAGAGAAAGAATTGAGTTGTCGTCGTGTGAACGTGATTGAAGGCGAACGTGATTGAAGGCGCAAAGGCGACCAACCTATACAAGAGGGTACTCCCAACCATGATTTCTACCACTAGAGAGGTAAGCCTAAAACTCATACTTATGCATTGTTTATTTTTATTATTATTTAAAAAACTATAATTAAATTTAAATATAATGGTCAAGATAGTTCAATGATTGATATGTACTTTCTATACGCGGAAGAAAATACATATTAGACCATTCGCTATCAGGACTTCAGTGAACTAACAATGATGCACATATGTTTTTCGACTGATCACTGAAGAATGTATGTAACTTATTGTTATTTCACATTCAACCTTTAAACTTTAACACCTAATTTAATACACTTTCTTCAAATTATTTTCTTTCTATAAGGTTAACCAGGTGTTTGTGAAAGATACTTGTGTTGATGTCTATGAGAGAGATACTTGTATTAGTGTCTGCAAAAGATAGTCGTTATTGGTGTATGTAAAGGATACTCAGTTTGATGTTTGAGAGACAGATAATCTAAGTCCTTTAGCAATCTTAGTTAGGGCCCTTCCAGATCTTCTCAAACATCCACTGTTTGCTTCTTGCGTAGGATTTTGCTCTTCATCAACATCCACTAGAGTCGAAGTCACTAGAATCTAATAATGAAGAATCCTCTTCCTTCTCTTTTCCTTTCTTGGATTGTGTCTTCTTCTTCTTAGGATCTTTCTTGCTTTTCCTTAGGATTCTTTTTACTCTCATTGCTTCTGCCACCACTTGCTCAAATGTGAGGGTTTCCTAGGTTAAACAAGACCACAGTTGTTTGGAGCATCATCTATAATCCTCCAACAAACCATTGGCTCAAAGTAGCTATTGTTGGTTTGTCAGGTTAATCCAATCTCATTATTTGTCTTGTTCTGCAAGAAATAATTCTTGAGCTCACATCAATGTTTGGAAGTGGTCTAGACCATACTGCACATGATGGTTGATTTACCATCCACTATTCTTGCAAAGAGAACTCTATCCTTTGAGCTATTGGGAGCTTTGGTGGCGGCAAAAGAGAACTCTATTGTTTGAGATATTAGAAGCTCAAGTGTGGCCAAAGAGAACTCTACCTCTTTTGAGCTACTGGAGCTTTGGTGGTGATCATTTCGAATGAGAAAACATGGGCATCCAGATCTTTGTCACTCCCTTTGAACTTTGGGTACTTCATTGCCATTTCTACTGGTTGAGATTGCCTAGCTTCTTTTGTTTGGTCTTCCTACCTTTTATCTTCCGTTTGGTCTTTCTACCTTCTATCTTTCAGCTTTAGCTATTCTCCATTTTGAAATTCTTGATCTTGGGGCCCAGCTTCCATAATAGTTTCTTGTTGTTTCAAATGAGATTACTTGGCTTTAAACTTTGGGTACTTCATTTCATTGCCATTTCTACTGGTTGAGATTACTTGGCTTCTTCTGTTTGATCTTCCTGCCTTCTATCTTTCAGATTTAGCTATTCTCCATTTTGAAATTCTTGATCTTGGGGGGCCCAACTTCCCTAATAGCTTCTTATTAGGGAAAATTCCTCAAGAGCACATCAGTTTTCAGCTGAGCAGAAGGATGCTCTAGATGAGTGTCCACCATTAGTTTTCATGCAACCTCCATGTACACCGCTTCACTAGAAATTACTCGTTGTTGCCATAACTTCTACAATAATCACATTCCTTTCAAGACATGGTTAGACCACTCCACTAAGCTCTAATATTCTTATCTAGGTTTCTTCTAATCTTCTAGTACTTCCTAAATTCCTAGCAATCCCCCTGCTCACTCCCCAACACTCACCCCCTCTCACTCATTCCCTAGAAATCAATCCCTTGTGCTCACTCCCCAACACTCACCCCCTCTCACTCATTCCCTACTATAAGTCAATTCCCTGTGCTCACTCCTTGATGTTCAACCCTCTCACTCATTCCCCAGTATAGTCAATCCCCAATAGGATCACCAAAAGTGTCGTTGTCTATTCCTGACACTTCAGTGGTGGTTTCGAACTACCTAGCCATCTCTCCTGAGCTAAGCTATATGACTATGCCTATGCCCAACACCATAAGTGAGCAGAAGGATACTCTAAAGACTAGTCCAGAGTCAGAGTGAAATGGAGTGAGCAAAAGGATGCTCTAGAGACTTTCCTTATTTGACATTAAGCACAAGGTAAGTCCACTTTATATGTTCTTCAAAAGATAAGTATGTATTTGAGTAGGTAAGATGGAAAAGCACCTTACGATAGGTCAGGCACGTGAAGCTATGTTAGCCTACGGAGTGGTTAACAATGAAGTTTGTATAGTTGATGATACTAATGTTTATCACCTATGAAGGATTTATGGACATCTATAGTCTCTTGAAACGTAGAGCATGCTAAATGGCATAAATTAAATGTTATGCTTAGATAATTTGATGATTGTGGCATTGAAAATATATCTTTCTATCCGTATGAATTGCAAGATGTTAGGCATTTTAGTGAGTATGTGAAAGAACATGTTAACACAAAGGGTTTGCCCAAAAAATACTTTACTATAGTGGTACATGAATTTTAATTACATTTGAAGGGCATCATTGCTCATAATTTTTGTGCACAATGGTAGCATTGTCAATTCAAAGAGTTCGTGAGAAAAAAAATTCTAATGATGTAACTTAAATTACATTTGAAGGGCATCATTGCTCATAACTTTTGTGCACAATGGTAGCATTGTCAATTCAAAGAGTTCTTGAAAAACTTTTCTAATGATGTATGCAGTTATCCATACATTCAAGGAGTAGAACAAAATCCAATCCATGCATTGGCATAGCATGTGTTGGGAGAACAAAAAATAGTATATATTTGTTAAGAAGCATGACACCTTGTTTGTCCATTATTGCATTTTGTTGCATGACAATTGTGGTTGCTTAAACAAGGGTTATACTTCAAAGAGACATTGGGTATGATGATCTGATAGTGTTGCTTCACAATTCAAAGCTACATGACCATTCTACTTTGTTGGAAGATACTATAGGTTGATAAGTGCATGTATGATTTTTTTTAGTTTTGGAAAAGTTAAACATGAATGGTGCTAGTGTAGCAGTATAGGTAAATGGGGCAAAGTTTCAAAATTTGCATGATGGGGTGGGGTGGTTGAATTCGAAGCTGATAACTTCCAACGAAAGCACAGACAAACTACATCAACAACAACGGCATTTCAATGTATTTTTTTGGGTGAAATTTGAAAAAACTAACTAGAAATATATCAAGCCCTTACAAAAACTAACTAGAAATAAATCAAGCCCTTACAAAAAATGATTCAAATTTACTAGTTTTTTTAGTTAAAATATGCAAATTTAGCCATAATCATGTCCTTATTTTGATCGATTTTTTTAAAAATGCTTTTATTCAACATAAGTTATTTGAGGTCAAGGTAAATGATGTAAATAAAAAGATTAGATCAAAGTATTCATTCTACACTTGGATTTAGTAAAATGGACCCAACAAAAATACTTTACCATAGCTTATCGTAACTTTGTGTTTTTTGTATGGATGAGATTTGGGATGAATGTATAAGCTTGCAACGCTCTAATTCAAAGCTCACCAAGTTGAAACCAATGTCGTTGTATCCTCCTCACAGTACAGTGATGTGATTGTGTGGTGTTACTTGGTGTGCAGGCCATTGGCAATGACACATTATATCCTCCTCACACAGTACAATGATGTGAACTCTGTGTGGTTTTTCTTAGTGTGATTTCCAATTGTATGCACACTAAGCAAGGCTAGATCATCACCATCCCTATAAACATACACCACAACAATCGAGCATGCAAGCAACAACAAAGCAAGCATGCATCCACAAGCTCATGAGAGTTCACATCACTGTACTATGAGGAGGATATAATGACTACAGTGAGGAGGATACAATAACACTAAGCAAAAGCACATAGAGTTCACATCACTGTACACTGTGAGGAGGATACAATGACACTAAGCAAAACCACACACAGAGTTCACATCACTATACTGTGAGAGGAGGATACAATGACACCAAGCAACACCACATAGAGTCCACATCACTGTTTTGTGAGGAGGATACAAGGACACTAAGCAACAGCACACAGAGTTCACATCATTGTACTGTGAGGAGGAGGATACAAATTTAGGGGACCTTGTTGAAGTTGGTGATAGTTTTATCCTACTTTCCACACCAAAATGTTGATTTTTTAATAAAATTATGTTGCATTCTTGCAACAGTTCTACACTCAGAGTTGGTGGATTAGTGGGGAAATATTTTTACTCTAGGGAATACATTTTTGTCACAAGTTTGTACTTTCATATAGTCTCAAGGGAAAAGAGTAGTTATGTGTTATCGATGCACCTATGGGCATGACGTTGAAGTTATGGTGGCTATTAAGTTCCCAATTCAATAAAAGAAACACTGGTTAAAGGGATACAACTCTATGTACTCCATATCTTTAGAAGTGCACTACTATAGGATTAATCTTTCAATTTTTGAATAATTTTAAATATTCATTTTATTTTTCCACTATTGAGATGATGAAAAAGTAGCTATAGTTATGTTCATTATTGCATTAATCATAGTTCATTGTATTTCTCACTATTCTATTTACATTAATCATAGTTCACTGTATTTCTCATGATTCTATATACATTAATATTTACACTACTCAAGTTACGCTAAGTCAATTCAAGCCCATAAATACTACTCACAGTTCTATTTACATTGATATTAATACTACTCAAGTTAAGCCAAGTCAAGTCAAGCCCAAAACTACTAATCATACAATAATAGTGTCTATATTTATTGAGAGTGACTATTTGTATTCAATACCATGTTGACAGTGACACAAAAAGCCTCGGGCTTTATTTTTCCAAAATCATGTTTATTATGTCATTGTTTTATTTAAAAATAATATTTGATAATTATAGTTCTAGTTACAATACTATATAATATTTTTGTAGAAGTAGTTCTATTGCTAGTTTTGGCATCTCATAATTGTATCAATAACATAATTATTAACATTTCTATTAATAAAATATTAGTAATAGTACTTTGAATAGTACAATTCATAGGACTTACTAGTCATAGTATGAGAGAGAGAGAGAGAGAGGAGAGGAGAAGAAGAAAAAGAGTTCTATTAACGTCTATAGAAGGCCATAACGGCTCACCTATGAGACCAATAAATGAATACATAAGTAAATACCATGAAGGTCTTATGTCAAATCTAGTCCATATAAAGGAACACTAAACTGAAAAAAAGGCTAAGCTAAAAAGAGAAATGTCCTAATTATCATCTTTTATCTTAATACAAGATGCAACATTAGTACAAGACAATTAATGTTATAGACATTTGATGTGTTTCCTAGAGTTAGCCAAGCTTGGCATAGATAAAGGATCCACTATTTCGACTGTTGCATAATTCTTTCTCCTCAAAACTTGAGATTTACTTATGGCACCTATAGAGGCCAACAACACTGCAGTAGAATTCACTAGTGATTGGACCATAACATTAGTGTACTACAGCAAAAATAAGGTTGCAAGCATTGATATTGGCATATCCATAGATAGCTGATGAAGTGACCAAAGGATTAGCCATAAATCTTGATGATCTATGTGGAGTTACCACAATTTCTTTCCAACCACCATGCTGCTTTGTGTTGTTGTACTTAGAGCATTAAATTATTACTATTCAACATTATACATTATTGTAAAATAGTAGTATTCAACATTATGCATAGCTATGGAATAATACTATTCACTTATGCACATATTCACCAGTGGTGTAGAATAGTACTATTCTACACTTTATATTTTACTTCATAGCCTACTAAATTTCTACTAGTGTACTACTATACAATACACCAATAGTATAAGATTGTTCTATTGTATTATTGTAGTTAATAGGACAATACTATTATGTAATAGTATTAAGTAATGGTCTACTAAATTACTATAATGGTCTATTGTTCTATTGTAGTATTCTATTGTATTATTGTAGTTAATAGTACAATACTATTCAGTAATGATCTACTAAATTACTATAATGGTCTATTGTTATATTGTATTATTGTAGTTAGAGTAGTAGTACAATACAATTAAGTAGTACACTGCACTACACTACACTATATATATATATGGAAGTGTATAAGGTTACAGAAGGGAAATGTACCCAATGATCTTCCAATTGTTGCTCCACTATCCAATAGCTTTCTCCAAAGAATCTGCATCATGTAACGCAGCTCTAAGAGAGCAGAGGTGTGCGGGCACCTTGCTCCGATTTCCATGCTTACAATATGTTTCCATTATCTTTAATAACTTGCCTGCACTGTAGAACATGGACTAATGGTTTAATGTCTTCCTTATTTCTAACGTGAGAAACACATGGTTTCTTGTCCTTTAGAAGCAAATAATAATAAAGATTAAACATATGCAATTCTAACATTATCTTATCATATCCAATGTGGTTCAAAACCTACACCTCCAGCATGGTTTATAACTTGTGATTGTTCTTGGATAAAAACACATTGTTGGAGGATACTAAGCACGGGGTGAATAGTACTAAGAACAAGTTGAATAATACAAACTAAGAACATGGAGGAAATAGTATAAAATATGATATTGCTCTTTTTGCTAATAGTATATACATAGTGACACTAGACCCTTTGTAAGTTGGAGAAGAAGGGATGAAATAACTATAAGTTACCAAAAAAAAGTGTTATCATGTACATATTCCTAATAGTTATAAAAGAAGAGTTCAATAGCAATTTGATATCCACCAAAATGGCTAGAGACTAGACTTCTAAAAAGTTTTTCTTTAGTACTGGAATGGTGTTGTATTTATGATGAGATTTTAGTTATTGCCATACCTCAAGGAGTGCTCTCTCTCTCAGCGTGGCTATATAGAAGGGGGAGCTTATATATAGATGGTTATATAGAAAGAGGAGATTTAACATAGATTGCTATATATAAGGGGGAGCTTATATATAGATGGTTATATAGAGAGAGGAGATTTTACATAGATTGCTATATAGAAGGGGGAGCTTATATAGATGGTTATATAGAAGGGGCAGCTGCCACATGGGGCAAGTGGGAGCCACCACTCGGGAGCACCCCCATGTCCCAAATAAGATATAGAACTCTCTCTCTCTCTCTCTCTCTCTCTCTCTCTCTCAGCATGGTTATATAGAAGGGGTAGCTTATATATAGATGATTATATAGAAGGGGGAGCTTATATCTATATCTTATTTGGGAGCTACCATGTGGTAGCTCCCCCTTCTTCTATATATATATAAGCTCCCCCTCCTATATAACCATCTATATATAACCTCCCGCTTCTTCTATATATATAAGCTCCACCTTCTATATATATTGAGAAGTCATAGCCATGTGTAAGTACAACCCCCCCAAGCCATCGGGATGCTTCAACAACGTAGCCGAGTATGACCACTACTCCCCTTGGGTAGTGCAACATCAACTCTAGCCTATATATGGCTCCTCAACCTCATATGTTTCCACATATAAGATCATTCGGCACACCTTCTAGTCATTTCATGCTTGAATTCACCCTCCTCCATTGGATCCACCCAAAGACAAGAGCGAGGGTTGCCCAGCACCACAAGCTCGAGCTTTGATACATGTGAGAAATCAGAGTAGTGTCGCCACGTTCAAGCACAGACTTGACCATCAGGATGATTCAGTAACGCAGCACTAGGAGGTAGCCACCACGAGTACCCTTGGGCACTGCACCAGCAAACCCCCCAACGCGCTCCTGTCTCCTAGCGTGTTGCACCCTAAAATTACCGACCAGGGGAGATGAGTATAATAGGGTGCAACCCTAACCACTATGTTGTGCCCCAAAATAATTGATAGGGGAAACAACTATAACAAGGTGCAGCTCTAGCCTATATATAGCTCTTCGACTTCCCATGTGTCCATATATGGGATAATCTAGCACAAATCTATCCACTCATTTCATGCTCAAATTGTTTCCAATATATGTATCTACATTTTATTTGGGAGCTGCCATATGGCGGCTCACCGTTCGTCTATATATATAAGCCCCTCCTTCTATATAACCATCTATATATACCTCCCCCTTCTTCTATAAGCTCCTCTTTCTATATAACCATCTATATATATATATACCTCCCCCTTCAATATATATAAGCTCCCCATGCTTGGAGGGAGAGGGAGAGGGAGAGAGAAGAGGGGGAAGGGCGGGCGGGTGGGGAAGGGAGGGAGGGAGGATGGTTATACAGAAGAGGGAGGTTATACATAAAGAAGAAGGGGGAGCTACCACATGGCAACTCCCAAATAAGATATAGATGCAACAATGAGCAATGCAAAGTATGTGAAGATGTCAAGGCTTATTGAAAGTTGATATTGCTCCACCTTATTTGCCCTTTGTTACAACATATGATTGAATGCTTCTTTCCACCTGGCCTTTCTTGGTCACACTGTAGTATCTACACAAAGTCTTGTGATCCACTTTCATGGGCTTCAAATCTTGTTTTGAACTTCAAAGAACCACCACCCCAAGCAAAATAGGGTTCTCAAAAATGACCACCCAAAGCACATTTTGTTCAGTAATGGGATTCGCTTGAAGGGCAGGGTTGCAAATTTAAGCTCTACCACCCCTAATGCTAAAGCTTAGCTCAAAAACCAAGGCTTATACCTTTTGTACCTTTTCAAAATCCAAAAATCATTATTGAAATTTGGCATTGCCTTTACTTCCAAGGGAAAAGCTGTGTATATGGGCATCTCTCTCTTTTAGTGCTACATCACAAAGCTCTAGGACATTTTTAGTGTAGATGGCACTCTTTCAAGGAAAATTTTGGACAATTTAGTTGTTGCCTTTAGTTTCAAATAACACTTGGAGCAATTTAGTTAGCACTAAGGTGCTGCATCCCAGTTACTTTCAAACATCTTTACATGGATTGCTTGGAAAACATTTTTTAGAGCACTCGTCCTTTGTGTGATGGTAATCCTTTTTCAATAAAATTACATCTCCCCACGTTATGTTTTCTCCTTTGTAGTGCATAAAGCTTATCATGCGTGTAGAGCTATAAGCAGATACCCTATTTAGGTCTTACCCATCTCCACTTCTAATGCATAGAGCTCATCCTCATGAATACGTAGTATAACATGCTTGTGTGCTGTTCAGTTTTTAATTCACAAATGCTGTGGGCTGTTCAATTTGAAAACCATAAGTTGTTTCCCCCCTATTTCTAACTTAGATTGTTTCTCTGCTATTTCCATGTTCAGCCGAACCCTTCTCCAGAAGTTTAACATTAGCAGCTTGCTATTTGTAGGAATCAAACTTGGGAGAAGAATACTGCAGAAAACTGTCAACTAATGCAACCCACATGGAATTAGCATGTTGATGGGGCCGGGTCCTTAGTAATCACGTCAGCTAATACCTCCAACTTTGAAAAATGCATTGTCAAAGAGGAACATGGAATACCAATAATAACCACATTGAAGACACTAGCAAAGGGCTTGGAAGCACAAGAAAAAAGCTTCATGGACTAGGACTGAATGAAAATGTTCATTAAAGAACTAGCACAAGGCTTGGAACCACAAGAAAAAAGCTTAAAATGAAAATGTTCATTGGAATAAGATAACAAGGCATGAGTTCAAAATAACTAAAAAAAATTTCCTTCCAAAAGACATTTCCACTTGCAAGCTATCTAATATCATTTATGAAATGTGCTGATTGTCTTACTGCACAGTTTCACTAATGTTGACAAATTATTTGTACTTGTAGCATGTATGTACATACTGGTAAATCAAAATAAATAATGGGCAGCCTCCCAAAGTATATCCCAAATTGTTTGGGGTACACATACACAATGTTAAAATTCACCGTTACATCCTTCCAGATATCAGCTTATTGTTGTTTGCTGAACCATTAAGCTGCCTTGGCAAAGCCTACACGCGCTTTCCCATAATCAAAAACTGTGTGGTAAACTCCCATAAAGACATCTCCCAAAATCCTGGAAGCAATAATATCAACTCAGTCACCTAAAGCTCACCAAAATGCAGTGTGTTAATAATTCTTTTTATATTGATTGAGCCTTACCACAAGGGCCCAGAAGGTACATCAAGCCCCATGAAGCCACTGACACACTGTGCTTCTTTACCTTCTCCCACTTTCAGAATATACTGTCACAAAATTATTATACAATGATGAGTCTTCACTACACAAGCCCAACCTTACCATTGTTTACCATACAACAAGTCTCGTTCCAAAAGGACAATCCTCAACCATTGAGAAAAATATGTGAAGGGCAAATGTATGTACCTGTTCAGGTGAAAGACTGAACTGTTTTCCTCCAATACTGAAAGTAACATCAGGCATTGAAGACAGTCGGTCACAGTCTACCACAGACTCCCCGTTTGGATTTGGCAGGCGTTCACACATCTAGCAAAGCGACCAACACAAGCTTGTCTGGCCTCAGGCACTACATATAAAAAACATCAATAAACGCATGCTTGTCCAGCTAATAACTTACATTATTAAGATAGGCCTTGATAAGTTCTGCAGACTGATTGTTCATGACTTGGTTCTGTGCCCAGACCACGGCCATTTCACATATAGAGCATCCTGCGTCACCAAGACTGTGACCTCTATCCACGACACTTGCAATGTTTGAGCTGTTCATGAAATGAAATCATGTCAAGACATGGAGGACAATAGGCCTTCTCTCAGACCATCACGGTATGTTTTTCTTAGAATACAAGGGCAACATATTGCAAGCATATACACTTACTCTTGGCTTTGTGCCCTCTGAGAGCACATGCCAATCTGAGCACAAATCTTGTAGGGGCTCATCTGTAATCACACCATAACATAAGACAGTTGATATGACACTAATAATGCACATTAAAATGATGATGATACAAATGTTGTTCAAGTGCTTGACATCAAACCTGTTGCATGAGCATTTCAATCATGGTGTCTCCATACTGAGTAACGATGCTCTTGCATTGCTGATTCATCACTCCAGATGCACCGATTGCCTCATTGATGGCTGTGATTATTCCCTGTCATAAAAGTTATTTTAACTTGACATGCCCCAGGGCACAAAATATGCACTCCCCCCCCCCCCTTCAAAGAAACAGCCACTTACAGTTGGACCGGCCATCAAAGAAGTTCCTGAGTCGGCAATGGCAGCACAACCCTTGGCACAGAAACCTAGTCAGACAAAAGAAGAAAAACAAAGTTAAGAGACACCAGCAGAAAAGCCAGGCTGAAACAAAACCAGGAGAGCTGTCATATAGTCAAGCATTACCTGTTGTCTTTCCATCAATGAGAAAATCTCCCATGTCAAACTGCAAGATACATATCCACCAACATACCAACCAATTGAGCACGATGTGTATGTAACTCGTGTGATATGTGTGTGTGTGTGTGTGTGAAATGTGTGTAAACATATATATATATATATATATATATATATATATATATATATATATATATATGTATGTATGTATGTATGTATGTATGTATGTATGTATTTGTTTATATGTGTGTGTGTGTGTGTGTGTGTGTGTGTGTTATATATATATATATATATATATATATATATATATATATATATATATATATATGTTTATATGTGTTTATATATATATATATATACGTTTATATATATATATATATATATATATCTGTATATATATATATATACGTTTATATATATATATATATATATATATCTGTATATATGTTTATATATACATATATACATATATACATATCTATATATCTGTATATATGTTTATATATACATATATACATATATACATATCTATATATATATATATATGTATATATACAAATGTACGTATATATGTATGTATATATACATATCTATATATATATATATGTATATATACAAATGTACGTATATATGTATGTATATATACAATACATATACATATATATATATATATATATATATGCATACATATACATATATATATATATATATATATATATATATATATAGATATGTACATATATATATATATATGTATGTATGTATATGTATGTATATATACAAATGTACATATATATACATACATATGTATATATGCATACATATGTATATATATATATATATACATATGTATATACATATATATATATATATATATATATATTACATATACATATGTACATATACATACACACACACACACACACACACATATATATATATATATATATATTACATATACATACACACACACACACACACATATATATATATGTATGCATATATACATATGTACATATATATATATATATATATATATATATATATATATATATATATATACATATGTACATATATATATATACATACATATATATATATACATACATATATATATATACATACATATATATATATACATATGTACATATGTATATATATATATATATATGTATATGTAATATATATATGTATGTATATATGCATACATATGTATATATATATATATATATATATATATATATATATTACATATATATGTATATGTATGTATATATATATACATACATATATATATTACATATACATATATATATATGTATTACATATATATATATATATATATATATACATACATATACATATATATATATATATATATATGTATGTATATATAGATATATATATATATGTATATGTATGCATATATACATATGTATATATATATATATGTATGCATATGTATGTATATGTATATATACATACATATACATATCTATATATATATATATGTATATGTATGCATATATACATATGTATATACATATAAATATATACATATATATGTATATACATGTATATATGCATACATATACATACATGTATATATATATATGTATATATATACATGTATATACATGTATATATATATATACATGTACATATATATACATGTATATGTATATATGTATATATATATAACATGTATACATATACATGTATGTATATATATATATATATATATATATATATACATACATGTATATGTATACATGTTATATATATATATATATATATATATATATATATATATATATATATATATATATATATACATGTATATGTATAAATGTATATATATATATATATATATACATACATGCATATGTATAAATGTATATATATACATGTACATGTATATATATACATACATGTATACATATACATGTATGTATATGTATATATATATATACATGTATATATATGTACATATATATACATGTATATATATATACATATGTTTATATAGGTGGGGTGGGGCAACAGAAAAGTGTTTGCTCTATCATTAGTATAGGTTCAAGACCTGCCAGTAGCCCTTCCTTGTGACAGGCACATAGGTATGCTGCCCAATGTAATGATTGGGATCCATTCCTCCAAAAATTAACTCCCCACCATTGTCATCTTCAGCATTTCTGTTAAGCCAGAATGAGAAAACAGGACTGGAAACGAGCCCTTGATCCAGCATGTTGTACCTATAGAACCAACAGCAACAAATTCATAAGAAAAACTGCTGAGAAATTACATAAGACCAACAACAAGACCCCAATAACTCCACGTGAGCTAGAATTACCAGACAGGAGTTACACCACCAACTGCAATCTCCTTGAATCCAAGCCCAAGTATACCATCAAACTTTGCAAGCAGAAATGTCAATCCTGGCTCTTTAACAGCCTCCATGAAACCCTGTTGGATATGCGACATTTCATCATAAGAACCAATGCCCTTCGCATGACTAAAACCTTAGCCATTGCTACCAACACTACACTTATTTGACCATGTGGCTACTGAGGACAGCTTAGACAATGGGAATATAGACTTGCCTGTTCAGCAACCTCAAGATCGCCCAGAGTCACTGTATCCTGAGAAAGAACACCGTAGACAGCACCAGTACCATACTGGATGTTGCATTCCTTGCCTGTAAAATCGCACATCTGTTCCTAAGATGCACTAGTACCATACACATGAAAAGCGTAAGATAAAGTTGATGTCGTTACCATCCTCTTTATAGGTAGAGGATTTGCTGGCTTTGAACTTAGGATGGAGATAGCAAGATACCTGTAGATACAAAAGTCAGTCAAATATGATGAATTCCATCAAACCTACCCAAACATGTCAAATGGCTGTCTTGGAATATCTTAGTGAGCATGCCACATTAACAAGGGAGACAAGATTGAACCATTGCAAGAGTATGGGGTATACCCAAGCCACAATAACAAGGCATGCAAGAACGCACAATAACAACATTGTAGGATAAAATAACCCATGGCATCACTACCCGACCTCAACAGTTAAACAATTGTTGCAAACACCGAAGCCGTCATAAACTAAGGTTTAAAAGTAAACATAGAAGATGCGCTATGACAGCCTGACCTTCAAAGTTTTATTTACCGTACTCGTGATAGCCAAACCTTGATGATGTTACATAAACAGGGGGTTGATACATCTAGCCATGGGACTCCATGCCCTAAAAAGATAAATTTACCCTTATGTATACATTACACATGACCATGTAAACTTTACCACAAAGAACCGCAAGACTCCATGGCCAAGGAAGATAGAATTTCACCACATATCCGTCTAGCCATACAGGCTTTAACCCTTATAGTCCAATCATAACCTCTATGAGCCATATGAACTTTGACCAACCCCAGGCACGCAAAAACTCCATCCCCTAAAACCTAGAGTGTTACCCTATGTATCCATCTAGACATATGTGGTTTGACCACTTGTTGTCCCAGTCTCCACGCCCTGGGAAGATAGAATTGAGCCTATGTACCCAACATAGCCACGTATCCTTTACCATAGAACAAAAATTACACCTTCAAAGCGTTTGCCATGACCTGATTGCCAAACAAATTCAAAATCGGTCATTACACTGCAGCATACAGGCCCTGATTGATGCACATACCGAGAGGCGGCACTTGGACGACGGCACCCAGAGGTTGGAGCTACCGGTGTCGAAGACAACAGTGAATTTCTGAGGGGGGGTTCCGACCCCGATCTCGCCATAGTACTGGGCGTCAAGGTAGTTCTTGAGCTCCACGCCCTGCCCAGAGTGGAAATGGCCGGGATAGGAGCCTTGCAGGCGCGCACGATCCTTCAGACGAAGCTTCGCCGCCTTCAGCGTATCGTCATCTATGGGCTTTTTCTTCAGGCTAACACGACGGAGCTCGGACGAGAAGGCCACAGTGCAGAAGGTTAGCAGAAGGAGAAGAAGAAAAGCTGATAGCCGAGCCATGGTAACGACAGAATAAGCTGCAAATCGATGAGCAAAAGATGATGTCAAAAGTACTCAGGGCATAACCAGAAGCTCAGCGCATCGCCATAGCCAAAAGCTCTCAAATTTATGTATAGAAATGCAATGGTATCGCTTAACGAAGAAGACACCCTCTGCATTAACCAGAATTGTATTCTGTCTCACGTCCGTCGCCACGTGGCGGGTCCCTTTACATCTGACCTTAGAAGCTACGCCAGCTCCATTTTGTTAAAATGGGTATTATAATCTAATTCAACCACAAGGAAGCAACTTTCTTTTATTTTGAGAGTTCAATTATAATTATTATACTTGCACTTGCCCGGGTTTAAATCCAAGACATCTATGTCCACGAGCCGAGGATGCTACCACACGAGCTAAAACCCACCGCCACCACCTGCACAACCTAAGCACAAGGGTGTGTACTTTCTCCTGGGCATGCAAACACTGGTGGATGTATTTGCCTGTCCATAACATAATTTTCATGCCTATGTGATGGGCTTTCCATTAGTAATAAACACTCTTCATGGTGTTCATGGACTACTTTCTAACTAGAGCACCGAATCATTTTAGCGAGCAATTCATCAGTCATCACCGTTAGTTTACTCCCTAGCTTCTTCTAGCATAGAGTTTACATCTTAGCAGTTCTGGATCACCCGTTGAAGGTCCCTTCACAAGAGCACATAGGTGTGGGGCTTTGCCATCTATTGTATCACAATAGTAATACAATATTTTTCTATATCTCTATTATTGTACACTTTGAGTTTTTTAAAGTTTTATGTTGTGAATAAAGATCCTACTTCTTGTGAGTGTTGAAAATATTTGTTGCAATCATCAAATGCTCCACAAAACGTCTGTACTTTTCAAGGTGTTTTGCATAGTACTTTCTGGTAGGCTAAAAGATTCAATGCTCCAAAAAAAATAGGAGACTTAGATAGTCGATAAACATTCCGAGTCATGCATCTCAACCTCTCCACTTGCATGTTGCCCATTTTTGCTCTCACGAATCACTTCAAACAACCCTTAGAACTTGAAGGATATCCTGCCCCACTATACACCAAACAATTTAGTAATTAAGTCATTCCATTCATAACTTGAATCCAAAGGAATATATACAAGGCAATGTTGCCTTTTTCAAAAGTATGATGATTACGCATAATTATACACTTCTACTTGATGCACATTTAACCTTGTGAAATGCTAATCTAACCACCAATTAGTCGATAGTGTTCTTTGTAAAGTGAATCATGTAAACTCTTAGTGGGTTGGTCATGAATGCTCTTGAATTACCTTTTTAGAATCTAGTAAACTACTATCTATTCTACAACTAGAAAGATAAGATCACTCACATAATGTGTACTGTCAATACTTACACTTTAGTCACTCCATTAATTTAGTGTAGCCATAGTGGATTCTTTAACATTTAATGTGATGCGTCCTCTTTTTTTTGACATTGTTCAAAGTCAAGAGCTTACCTTAGCCTTATCAAAGCATCTATGGTTAGGCCTTTCCTTAGAGCCCACAAAGGCAACTTCCCGATGTGGGTGTGCTAGCTCATCCGTCGTTCAAACAGGAAAGTACATGGAACCTCTGAAAGCGTGCCAATAGAAAAATACAAACTCGAGAGAACACCAGATTGGGTCCCAATAGGCCCCCCAAGCATGTGCCAAAAGCATCCCCACTTGAGTATTTTTATAGATTTTATTCTATCAAAAATAGGTTACGTGGCTATTTTAGCCCAAGCTTGCTCTGCAAAAATAAAATATTCCAAAAATCTTGACTTGCTCCCCACAAGCTTTCTTTTGCAAAAATAAAATATCTGAAAAATCTCACTCCCATGATAGTCCTCCCAATTTAGGAGAGGCAACAGTCCTCAGTTGTAGCTATTAGCACACACGAGTAATCAAATACATTAATCGTTCCCACACTGGATTCACTCACAATATCTTTTACATAATTAATTGGATTCACTTCCAATGTCATCACACGCGTCACACATGTCTTAAAGTTGATCGGATTCACTTACAATCAAACTCTTACATTGGATGTAAGCGGCCTTTGGCCCTAACAGAGAGAAAACAAGAGAAAGGAAAACATTGAGAAAGAGAAAGGAAAAAGGTATCCATTGCAGCTCTTAGAAATCCATAGTCGTGAATGACTCAATGCCCATACAAAAGGCACATAGTAGGTGAACACCTACGCCCAGCTCTATAATAAAGTGTGCCAGCTCACCGGCTGCGGTTGTCCAGCCACCAACACTTGGCACACCCGATGGGTCGGATTCCCAATCCGACGACCCGAACCCACAATCAAGGTCATGCAAGTGTCGTGCTACACATAACATGAATCTAGTGCAAGTACAGTGCAACCATTTCATGGCAACATGCCAGGGCTGGGAACCCATCAAATACAATGCCATCCAGCCATGATCATACAAAATGAAAACATAAAACCATGTCATCACAAGTATGTCCACACTCCACTAACACGGAGCAGACACAGGGGGGTAGGTATAGCACTGCCTCCAGCATCTGCTACATGTTGATGTACCCCAATTGGCACCATACCCCGAGCTCAATCGATGAACATGGCACATTATCTCCAAAGAAATCTACTAAATAGCACAAGAGTGTGTACATAAGCAGCAAATTAAGCATTCTATCTACATTTTCATGATGATGTGTAGGCTCAACAAGAGCACTCAATCCATGCTCCACTGTATACAAGCATACTCTGCATGATCCACATCCCCTTCCAGCAAAGTGTTAAACCAAGCTGCATCAACCTCTACAAGACTATCACCATGGACAGGCACTCCGTCTTGGCAAGCAACATGTCAAACCAGTCTATTGCATCGTCACTGGAAACATGATTTTTCAGACTATCTGCACCATGAGGGAATCCTGATTCAAGGTTAGAGACATCCAAGGGAATCACCTGGATCTTCCAGCCTTCATGCTCCTTCCATGCTCTTTCAACTTTCACCATAACCATCCTATCATCATGGCTAGAACTACCATCTTGATCATCCAAATCTCCCCTGCTCAACATCCGAGCATAAACTGCATATCGGTAATTCACCTGTTTATCCATCCAAGGGGTCTCGGCATGTGAGGGCTTCTCCGGGCTTTTGCAACCACTCTGCTCCTCCCCAACCTCACCCTTGGTTTGATGTATCGACGCATCCTAGAGATCATCCTCCATGTTGTCCTACACATACCCATCTGAGGGGTCTCGAGGGCATTCCTGGGCTCTCTCGGCCACAAAGCTCCTCTGCTGCCTCACCCTCTACCTCATCCATGGGTGCATGCTACAACATGTCATGCTCATCCATCTGAGCATCCGCAAAGCAAACATACTACTCATTCATGTGAGCATCCATCATGTATGTATCATGCTCCTTCATTTGAGCATGCATCCGGTAACCAAGCTGCTCCTCGAGCTTCATCATTGGTGTCATGGGGTTGTCCAGCTCCCTCTTCTCATCTAGATTGGCATCATCTTCGATCTCAAAAAGAGCTTGTTGCGCCTCAACATGTTCAAGATTCCATACAGGCAATTCTGCCTTATCATGCTGCTCCAAGGCTACCATGGCATCCGGGAAATCTCCCTGTCGGTTGTCTTTGTCTTTTGCTCTTCCTTTCATCATCTTGGGACATTGCATCTGTTCCCAGCAAGCCAATGCTTCCTTACTAAGCCCTTCATCAACATATACAGAGATCAAAGCATTCCGAGAGACTACCTCTTGGACTAACAATGTATCAAACACCTCTTGTGCTTCTGCAAGAAACCCACATTTAATGAGAACCTTCTCATCATTTGGAACTAGATCATCATGATCCACAGCAAGTTGCAACCCAAACATGAGAATATGGGAGTTCAAGTCAATGCACATTCAAGGAAGCAGCCTGGACATCTCCGTCCTCCTCCCCCTTCCATGCACATACCACCAGTCCACCATATATTTCATTAGAGCTAACCAATCGAATGCATAACATGTTTGAGCATCAGGAAAACTGGCATCATTGGCTATTCCCGACATGAAATCTACATTTTCTGGATGAGCCACATTTGCCACTGTGGCATGCCACCGAGGCATTTCCATATGGGCATTCAGAGCATCAATCAAATTGAAAGGTCTCAGGGAAACCCTTCCCCACATAAATCATCCGCAGCCTCCTCCTCTGGATCATCCAGTAAATCTGCCATCAACTATGCATAAGATGGAGACTCAGCAAAAGCTCGCTTTAGCCATAGGATGGGCACCCTCATATACATGATCTTCATCTACCACATTGGGACATTGTCCACCTGGCAACACGTGCTCCAAGGCTAAGCCAAAACCCAATTCGGATTGATCATGCAGATGTTGATATGTATAAGGCACAAAACTGAAACTTGGAAACATCTTAGCCCAAGTGTTCATGACCTCTACTGCCTCGCTTGGCGAGAACATGTGCCATACATCTGGGTACATCATGGGTATGGGCTTCTTCCGAAAGTGATACGGTTCCATCCTCATCAGGAAGAGGGACAGGCTGCTCATTTAGCTTATGCCATGTATTATCACTAACATGGGGGATGTAATTGATGTGATGTTGTTGATCATCACCATGCTCTTCAAGGACATTATGGGCACCCAAAAGCTCCTCATTTAGATGCTCAATCGCAACCATATCCTCTCTATTATCATGGCAACCATAGTCAGCATTCGGATCAGCATCAGAAGCCTTAGAGTCACTCTCAGAGCTGCTATCTGAACTACTGTCTTCATCCTCAAGGTTTGCAATTGCATGCTTGACATCAGACAAAAGGTTTCCTGTTACAATTAGTGTCCACGCCATATCCTGCAACAAAAAGTTTCCTCTTCGAGGGTGTTGGGAATGCCATTCCACGACTGAGGCAGTATCTTTGAGAAACTGCTTTAGCTCCTTTTTACTCGTCATAAGGCGATCGATATTGCATGCATTCTTCCACTTGATCCATCAACGTTGAATATCCTTAAACTACTCCAACAATGCATTTGGGCACACCTAGGAGTTGTGACCCTAGAATCCACATTGGCCACATACATGATACAAGCAGTCATTGGTTCCATGGTCATGTTGGCCACAATGCCTGCAAGTCACATAGTCACTAGATCGATGCTGCTTATTGCCACAATGCTTGCATGCTCTCCAACCCATTACCAAGTCTACCCGGCTCTACCATATTGATTGTAGCACATGCTGAACTTACAAAATGTGGGGCGGATGCCAGACTAAACTCTAAACAAATTAGCAGCATCCGACAACTCAGCCAGGAACTCGGTACCACCTACACATCCGGATCCGGTCAAATCAGGTTTTCCACCTTGGCTTCTAGTTTAGCCCACCTGGACTGCTCCAGTCAGTCTCCTCTTGGTGGGTGCCGCATCCTGAGTACCGAAAATGATGGCTCTCGGACAATCCAGCAAAGCCAGCTCGACTAGTGGCCAGACAAGTAAGAGCACGTATAGATCGGCTATGGAAGGATGCCTCCCAAAGCAAGAGCAAGTTAAGTGGGCGCTCCATTTCATCCCATTTGTGAAGAGAAAGAGGTCGACTGTGGATTAGATTTTGACTAATAGAGTGAGTCTTATCACCTTACTCAAGGTTTTCTCCAGACTAAAAAGATCTGGAATGAGGCCACCAAAGACATTCCGAGATTGGCAGATAGGGGATGTTGGAAATAGATGCTTTCATTGGCAACACCTTGGTTGATATGTACAACAAATGTGGCTCCTTGCAAATAAACTACAAGCAGAGAGCAGGTTATGATGAGGTCCACCTTCCGGATTCTCTAGAATGCGGAAGGTGGGTTGCTTCCGGAATCAGCACGCAGAGTGTCTCGTTTGCACAAACATAGGGTGACGATTCACTTTGCACTGAATGGATAGTTTACCACTGTGCCCTTTACTGATAGATAGATGCGCATACTGCCGATGCGGGTTCGAGTTGGTTGCAGCCGTAGCGCTAGATTCCAAGACCTGCAGATCATCTTCGCGCTACTTCTCTATTCGCCCATTGGCATAATAAAGAATCGGGAACCTATGGCGGCGAAATTTTCTCTAGTTGGCGGCCACAGCAACTAGTCCGTAGATTAGAGGATCTTGAGGGGTCCCTGACAAGTGCTGAAGCACCCTTGTCGTTGCGTGCAAGGGTTTCCCTCAGATAGTAGAAACGACCACACTGAAGGTAGTGGCCTTCGCACGACCCCCTCACTGAAGAAGTGAGATAGCTAATACCCAACCTCATGGGCCTTTTGCGATTGAGGAAATGAGAGCGGTGGCTTCTCCTTCCTACAGTTGTGCGTCTTCTTCCACACCTAGGTTCATCACCAACAGAGTGTTGCAACTAGGGTTGCTAGCATCGTGGTCGCCAAGAGAAAACAAGAGAAAGAAAAAAGCTATCCATTGCAGCTCTCAGAAATCCATAGTCGTGAATGACTCAATGCCCATACACAAGGCGCATAGTAGGTGAACACCACCTAAGCCTGGCATGCTCGGCTCTATAATAAAGTGTGCCGGCTCACTGGCTCAGCGGACCGATTTATGACTGTCCGACCGCTAATATTGGATTCACTCACAATGTTTTCATACGTATCGCACATAGTACATATCAATCATTGAGCTATCTTGACCATTATATTTAAATTTAATTATAGTTTTTTTAAATAATAATAAAATTAAACAATGCATAAGTATGAGTTGTAGGCTCACCTCTCTAGTGGTAGAAATCATGGTTGGCAGTACCCTCTTGTTTAGGTTGGTCGCCTTTGTGTTCGCCTCCAATCACGTTCACCATGACGACAACTTAATTCTTTCTCTTTTATGGGCACTCATATGCATAATGTCCTTCTTAGCATGTAATCACACGTGATTTTTGATCTCCATTATTGGTCTTCTTTGCAGCTTCAGTACTCTTTCCATTCACTGGCGGACCATTGTGTTTCTTTGCTTTATCTTTGTGCTGAAGCTTCTCAAAATGTGTAGATCGAGAAGA
>NC_141091.1:35832330-35837330 GCF_041138505.1 Cibotium barometz
GATACCACTGTTACAGGACCATGGTAAATGGAGATTAGATTGTTCCACAAATTAAATAAAAAAAGAAATAAACCATAACATCATAGCATAAATCAAGAGCATGAAAATCAAAGAACACAAGATTGGCTGCAATCTCCCCGACGTGTGTGGCTTCACTCCCACACGTGGTATTCAAATCATATTCATAAATTTAGCCCTTGGAGCCATAAATAACATAGATTTTCCAAAATTGGGCTTTTACAAAATTGAACCTTAGTCCAATGCTTTTAAAGTATCTCATCAAAAATAAACCTTGCCCAACATATGTACAATGGGCCAAACCATACAAAGTTAAATATTTAGCACACATGTGCTTGGCTAGATAATCTCGTCCAATGTCCACCTTGGTTGTCTCGAACTCATGATCTATACTCAACATAATCCACAATGTTAGATCACAATTATTTTGGAATTACTCACAAAAATAATTCTAACAAATGGAAATCATTCACTACCATGCTTCACACATGAACCATGCATCACACATAATTAATTGGATTCACTCCCATGTTGCCATATATATAGGCAGTGATGAACTTATCTTTGTACATTGACACAATCTAATACACTGTGTGTTGTGTGCATTCTTGCTTCTTCTTCTCCAAGCTTTGTGTGCTTTCCTGTAACCCTAATTCCAACAGTTGGTATCAGAGCAGGCATCGGCTCCCAGGGCTATGCCGCTAGCACCCTCCGACTCATGTTCTCTGATTAAGGTGAGCTTTCACGAGCGCTTGCAGGTCCCTATACTCTGTAGATAGGCCCAAA
Organism: Cibotium barometz; assembly: GCF_041138505.1. Classification (NCBI taxonomy): domain Eukaryota; kingdom Viridiplantae; phylum Streptophyta; class Polypodiopsida; order Cyatheales; family Cibotiaceae; genus Cibotium; species Cibotium barometz. The sequence goes on from NC_141091.1 coordinate 35,833,135, forward strand.
AGGCTTGGCATTCTCAGAAATTGCATCTGAGGTCATTTCGGGCTCCGTTTTTGCATTACAAGTTTTGTATAGGTGTTTTCGTCATTTTGTGCAAAAATTTTGACAGTGCAGTTTTCTGCAAAACAGGCATACGTATTCTATTGTGGACCGTGCTACATAGCACGAGTTGTTTTTTGTTCCGTCTTTGCTTCTTTACAGGTAGCTTTTGCATCAGTTTCAGTTAGTGGCCATGGCTGATAAACAGCAAAATGATGTATTTCGCATGTTGTCGCTGATGACAAATTGGATGGAGACAGCAACTACCCACTTTGGGCATACATGATGCAGCATGTTTTGGTTGCAAAAGGAGTGTGGAACATTGTGCAGGGTATGGATGTACGTCCAGGTTCTGTGGATGTAGGATCTGTTGAGGATGTTGCAGGTTCTAGCAAACTGTTGCTGCTATTTTACCCACTGCTGAACAAGCTCGTTTTGGGATGGTAAAGATGCATAGGCTCATGCCTTGATTTCACTTTCTGTCAAACGTAACATCACTCCACATATTCGTTCAGCTAAAACAGCAAAACAGGCTTGGGATATTCTAGCTAGTTTGTATACAGGTCATAACGAGGCAAAAATCTCTTACCTGCGTAAAGAGAGAATTGAAGATTATGCACGAAGATGATGACATGAATGTTTTTCTTGCTGAGATTAAAGATCTCAAGGAACAGTTGATTTCTGCAAGTGAGATTATTCCTGATCATTCTCTTGTGCAGACTATTCTTGATGCTTTACCTGAGTCATATCAGACTTTTGCTTCCACGTGGAGACTTGTTACTGAGAGGAGGGACAGACCTGATGTTGTCAAGTATGATACTTTAGTCAACAAGCTCTTGCAAGAAGCGTAGTCCAGGAAAAACAGGGCTTGGCAGCGTACAGTTGATTAGGCATTTGTTGTTGCCTAGTAACATAGAAGAAGTGGTAAGGCAGCCCCTTCCACTATTTCTTCTCCTATTAGTAGGTCTGCAACTTCTTCTCCTTCCACAGGTAGCAACAATAGGTCTGAGAAGGCTCTTGATAAAGGCAAGAAAAAAATCAGGTGCAACTATTGTAAGGCAACTGATCATGTCATTAAGCGTGTATTGCCAGTATGACCCATCTGTACATAATGCATGTTTGGCAGTTTCTGTTGACTCTGATGTATGGTATTTTGACAGTGGTGCTACAAAGCACCTTACCTCGCATCGTGATATGTTCACTTGTCTTGAGGCTGTCCCTAATGGGAATACTGTCACATGTGCCAATAATGCTTCTTACCCAGTGAAGGGCGTTGGTAAAATTATGCTTACTGCTACAAATGGTAGCGCTTTCACACTTTTAGATGCTTTGTATGTGCCAGGGATAAAGAAGAATCTATTGTCTGTCTCTGCGCTTGCTAGACTTGGACTTGTAGTAGTCAAATTTGTGGATGACAGATGTATTGTTCATGATTTGACTTCTGGTGATACGATTATTGCATCTGGCACCTTGTTTCGTGGGCTTTATAGGCTCAATTCTTATGATGACAAGTGTGTGGAAGATTCAACAAATGCAATTTTTGATGAAAAGGCAGTTTCAGATGCGAAACTATGGCATGCTCGTTTTGGTCATCTGAACTTTGCTAGTTTGCTGCGTTTGCAGAAATTTGATATGGTTGCTTCATTGCCCCCTCTTGAGGCACCATTAAAACATGTTTGTGAAGGCTGTATTTTGGGCAAAATGCAGCGTTCTGCGTTTCCAAAGGATGGTTCTGTGTGGGCCACTCGCAAATTGCAACTTGTACATAGTGATGTATGTGGGTCTATGCAAACTCCGCCATTTGGTAAACACTTGTACTTCGTGACTTTCATTGATGATTACTCAAGGCATGCATGGGTATATTCACTGAAGGCAAAGTCCGAAGTGTTTTTGTGCTTCAACAGTTTTTGCTTATGGTTGAAAATGTATCCAATTGTACTGTGGGCACCCTCCGTTCTGATCAAGGGGGGGAGTACATGTCTAAAGAGTTTGATGCATTTCTGGCTAGTCGTGGGATAAAACACCAATGTACAGTGCCATATACCCCTCAGCAAAATGGTGTTGCTGAGAGGAAAAACAGGTCACTTATGGAGATGGCACAATGTATGGTCAAGAGCCAAGCTTTGCCACATGCGTTTTGGCTTGAGGCTGTCATGTGTGCTGCATATGTACTCAATAGGTGTCCCACTAAGGCCTTGCAGTCTGTTACTCCATATTCTGTTACTCCATACGAAGCTTGGCATGGCAGGAAGCCTTTTATTGGTCACTTGCGTGTCTTTGGTGGTTGCTTGGCCTATGCTTTAGTGCCTGTGCAACAACGTAGAAAATTGGATGATAAGGCTGTCAAATGCATTTTTGTTGGTTACAGTGTTGAGAGCAAGGGTTACAGATTGTATCATCCGCAGTCAAAGCGTATCTTGATTAGTCGAGATGTTGTTTTTGTGGAAGATGCTGTGTAGCCTTTGTTATCATGTACCAAAGAGACAGGTGTGAGCTCACGGGATATATTTGATACGTTGTTACCTCTGTTTACAGGTGGGAATTCAAATGTAAGTCCTAATTCAAATGTAAGTCCTAATGAGGCAAATATTCAGCCTATGCAGATTTCAAACGACATCATAGATCAGCCTATTTCTGATGCAGATTTACAAGATGTAATTTATGAGGATAGGGCTGAAAATGAGCAGGCTAGAGGTATGCCTAAATGGCTGGTGCAAACCTTGCGTGATAGTAAAATTGATGCACCTATTTCTAGTCGTACACCTCTTTCATTTGATGAGGCACAAAATTCAAAAAATTGGTTGGCTACAATGCAAAGTGAATATGATGCTATAATGAAGAATGGTACATGGTCTTTGTGTGATTTGCCTATTGGTAAAAAGGTCATTGGATGTAAGTGGGATTTTAAGTTGAAACGCGTTCTTGAATGGAGATTTGCATGAGGAGGTGTATGTATCGCAGCCTCGTGGTTTTGTTCAAAGAGGACAAGAAAACAAAGTGTGCAGGTTGAAAAAGGCTTTGTATGGTTTAAAGCAAGCTCCACGAGCTTGGTATGAAAAGATACATGCATATTTGACTACACATGGTTTTCAGAATAGTCAAACAGAAAGCACTTTGTATGTTAAACGTGTGGATGATGTACATCTAATCATTGCTCTCTATGTCGATGACATGCTGCTCACAGGACCAAATGAGAGTCATATTGCTGATTTTAAGGCTGATTTGAATGCCTCTTTTGAGATGTCAGATTTGGGGCATTTGCATCATTATTTGGGGATACAATTTAAGCAATGTGATGGAGGTATTACTTTATGTCAGACAAAGTATATTGAGACATTGTTGCGGAGATTTAGCCTTGAAGACTGCAAGCCTATTGCTACTCCAATGGAGACAGGTTTGAAGTTGAGTCTTCATGATGCTGGAGATCACTTTGATGTCACACTCTATCAGACAGCTATTGGTTGCCTCATTTATGTATGCATTACGAGGTCAGACATTGAGTTTGCAGTCTCACAGGTGAGCAGGTTTATGCATAGCCCAGGGTCTCAGCATTGGAAGGCAGTTAAACGCATCTTTCGCTACTTGAGTGGCACCATACATCTTGGGTTGTTTTATCCCAAGGGGGGATCGTTGCCGCCAGATTTACATGCTTTTTCGGACTCAGATTGGGCTGGTTGCTATGACACAAGAGTGTCCACAAGTGGTTTTTGTTTCATGCTTGGTAGCTCATGCATATCTTGGTTGAGCAAGAAGCAACCTACTGTGGCCACTTCTAGTTGTGAAGCTGAGTACAGGGCAGCTTTCACAGCTACGGTTGAGTGTGTGTAGCTCAGACGGCTTATGGCTGACTTGGGTGTTGGACAAGAGTCTGCCACCTCTATCTACACTGACAATGAGAGCGCATTGGCAGTTGCGAGAAACCCAGTTTTTCATGCTCGCACGGTGCATTATCACTATGTCAAGGGAGAGACTCTCAGCAGGAGAGATCAGCTTGGCATATGTGCCAACACATGATGGACTGATCTACTTCGGGCATGGCACTTCCCTATACTTGAGTGCCAGCTCTCGTTCACACCATCACTCCCAGGGGGGATTTGTTGCCATATATATAGGCAGTGATGTGTGTGAACACACTTAGGACCATCGGGGCACTTTTTCCC